>NC_057827.1:60918571-61220714 GCF_910594005.1 Cervus elaphus | reverse complement strand
AGTTCAAAGGCATTAATTCTTCAGAGCTCAGCCTTCTTTAAGGTCCAACTCTCACATCCATATATGACTACTGGAAAAACCATAGCTTTGACTAGATGGAACTTTGTTGGCAAAGTAATGTCTCTGCTTTTTAATACGCTGGTAATGTTAATATGCCCCAGCCTGGTTTCCTCCAAGCCTCCTTACCATCACCCTACACGGCAGTGGGAAAAATGGACATATTACGTGTTTGGCTCTGCGTACCTGGGAGCAGAGGCTGGGCCCCTGTCTCATACTCTTTTACCACGTACCTGCCAGACCTGCCGGACCAGCCTTCCCAAAGCTCCAGCCTGCCCCACCCCAACCCAGCCCGGGTCCCATAACATCAGAAGGAACATGTACCTCCCACTCAGAGCCATGAATGGTTCATAACCACCTCTCTGGGCGAGAGATGGAGAAGCAAGGACCCAGATGGGGGAAGGTTCTGGGACCACCTCCCCCACCCATCCCCCAAGGTATACAATGAACGCTCAGCTTCTAGTTCAACCAGAGAATTAGCAGCCACATATCCCCAGAAGGCTGTGTGTGCCCGCGTGTGCAGATATGAGCAAATAGCAATTTGGACATGTGTAGGAGCGTTATTTTATTTTATTTTTTTGGTCAGTACTCTGTATGTCTTCATGGAAAATGACCATCAGGAATGGCATATGGTCTCTCGCACTGGATTCTCTCAAGTGGGCGAAGCACTTTTGTGTCTGTAGCCGTTGCCACGCAGGGCCATCTCATTCCCACCTCCTTCCTTGGGGAAAGGTGGTGGATGGCCGGCTCTGGAGTGGGGCTCTATAGAAAATGTGAGAATGTCATTGACGTCACCACCTTGCTCTCCCCCTCATGCAGGTGACTCTCTGCCTCTTCATTAACTGAGACAATATACGCAGAGGACTCTGAGCGGTGCCAGGTGCATGCACAGTAGGTGGCATCCAAGTGCTACCCAGTGTTCGGAGTGTTGCCATCCCCACCACCGCCCTGGCAGCCTGCATAGTCTGACTGGTGCTGGTGAAGAGCGAGCCTCCTGGGTTCCAGCCACCTGTATCTTTCGTCCCCTGTCAGTTCCGTGAACAGGACACACTCTCCCATCGCTGGGTCTTCGCTCACGTTCTGTACAAGCAACATTCTCCCCATTCATCCCTGCTTGTCCCTCAGCTTTTGGCTTCAATTCCACCACCTACAGCTCTCTCTCGCAGCGGTAGGAGGTCCTTGCCTGTCTCTTGGTGCCCATTCTCCTCCTTAACTAGTCCCCTGCTTCTGCCCCACCCGACCCCATACCTACTCTCTTCCCTACATTTTTTTTTTTTAACATCTCACTGAAAAAGTCAATTTTCTAGTTTGAAACAATTTTAGATGTACAGAGAAGTTGTGATGACAGTGAAGAGAGCTCTTGAGACATAAACATCTTATGTAGCCATGGCATATTTCTGAAAACTAAGGAGCGAACTTTGGCATGGAATGGACTCATTTGGATTTCACTTTTTCCACTAATGTCCTTTTTCTCCTCCAGGATCCTATCCAGGAAACCAGATTATATTCAGTTTCCAGGTCTCCTCAGTTTCACCTGGGCTGTGACAGTTTTTACATCTCTGAAACTGTCCTGCTGCCATAACAAAATACCACAAGCTGAGTGACTTAAACACGGTAGAAATTTACTCTTTATAGTGTTAGAGGCTGAACATCCAGGCTGGAGATCAGGGACCAGCACGGTCAGGTGAGGACTCTCTTCTGCTTATGTCCTCATGTGGGAAGGGATGAGAGAGCTCTTGGGTCTCTTTCAAGGGCACTAATCCCATTCATGAGGGCTCCATCCTCATGACCAAGTCACCCCCAATGGCACCACCTTCTAACACCATCAGATTGCAAGGTGAGGACTCCAACAGGTGAATTGTGAGGGAACACAAACCTGCAGTTCATAGCATCAGGCTTTCCTTGCTTTGTGTGACCTTGACACTTTTGAAGAGTAGGGCTGGTCAGGTATTTTGTTGAATGTCTCTCAGCTGTGATCTATATGGTGTTTTCTCATGATCAGAGTGAGGAGGTTATACATTTGGGGGAAGATCCCACCGAGTCAATGCTCCTTTCTGGTCACTCCATATCAGAGAACCCAGATGATAACATGACACCCCACTGGTGAAGCTGACCTTGGTCATACAGCCAAGCTACCTAACCCAAGTTCATGGATGTCAAATCTCTCTCCTGTATTCTGCACTCCTATGCTCTGACTGTCAAACTCACACTTTATAGCACTTTGTCATCAACTGACAATGTGACATATTTTACTTTTTGATTTTATTCTCTCTTTTTTGTTGTTATTGTCTTTCTGTGTTAGAATGTAGCTTGCCCAGAGCAGAGACCCTTTGTTGATTTTTTTCATTTATCTCCAGCGCCTGGAGCAGTTCCAAGGGATATTTAATAAACATCTGGGGACAAAAGGATGATCCTCATGACAGTTTCTAATTCTGCGTATTTGTGTGTGTGCCTGCTTATTGCCTAAGCCTGCATCTGCTAGGCTCACCATTATGTCTTTGTCCCAGCTCCCTGCCTGATTCCCTGTAGGAACCCCTTGAACAGTAACCTTCAGATGACAGAGTTAAATAAACAAGTGTGGGCTAGCCGAGGTTGTTCCATATGGTGTGAAGTGCTTTCTCTGGAGACCAAGGTCATTCTTTGTGGTCTGGGTTTCTGCTGGGAATGGTGGGGGAAGGAATCCTGGGCCCTTGAACCATTCCTCTGCTCTCTGAAGTCCACAGGAGGAGAGCCTCAAGGTGCATGTAGTCAGAGAGGGAAGCGAACGTGGGTTCCTAAGAACAGCAGTGAATCTGGCAACAGCTTCCAAGGAACTCAAAGACAAGTTGACTGCTACGGTTAGAGCTGTGTCCTCACCAAATCTGTATGTTAAAGTCCTAACCCCAGTACCTCAGAACGTGACTATATTCAAAGGTGGCATCTTTAAAAGGGTGATTAAGTTAAAACTAGGGTGGGTCCACCACTCTGTGAAGTCCACAGGCAAAGAGCCTCAGAGCGCATTTGGTCAGAGAGGGAAGTGAACATGGGTTCCTAAGAAGAGCAGTGACTTTGGCAACAGTGGCCAAGGAGCTAAAGATGGGTGACTGCTATGGCTTGGATTGTGTCCCCCTCCCAGTTCACATGCTGAAGTCCTAACCCCAGTACCTCAGAACGTGACTATATTCAAAGGTGGTATCTTTAAAAGGGTGATTAAGTTAAAATTAAGGTGGGTCCCCATCCAATATGGGCTTCCCTGGTAGCTCAGATGGTAAAGAAAATGCCTGCAGTGCAGGAGACCTGGGTTCAATTCCTGGGTCGGGAAGATCCTCTGGAGAAGGAAATGGCTACCCACTCCAATATTCTTGCCTGGAGAATCCCATGGACAGACCGTGGGGTTGCAAAGAGTCGGACAGAACTGAGCGAATAGCACTTCTACCATCCGATATGCCTGATGGAGATTGGAAGGGGAGAAGATTAAGACACACACACGCTCAGTGAAGCCCATGGGACAGAGAGAGAAGACTGCCATCTGCAAACACGAAAGGGAGCCCTCAGACAGAAACAGCCCTGAAGACACCTGATCTCAGACTTCCAACCTCTAGGACTGCGAGATAATACATGTCGCTTGTCAAGCTGCCCCGTCTGTGGGATTTTGTTGTGGCAACCCCGTGTGCATGCCTAGTCGCTTCAGTCATGTCTGGTTCTTTGCGATCCTGTGGACTGTAGCCCGAAAGGCTCCTCTGTCCAAGGGATTCTCCAGGCAAGAATACTGGAGTGGGTTGCTGTGCCCTCCTCCAGGGGATCTTCCCGAACCAGGGATCGAACCTGCGTCTCTTACATCTCCTGTATTGGCAGGTGGGTTCTTTACCACTAGTGCCAGCCTGGAAGGCCCCAGAGGGGGACAGCCAAGCCTATAATGCAGGCAACCATAAGACAGGTCTGGTGGGGTTGATGGAGGAGCAGGTGTGGATGGGTGTGACCACGCCCCCTAAAGGGCTGAGTGAGGCATCTACAGACACAGATGGAAGAGCGAGGGGCCGGAAGGGGTCCAGGGAGTGACTTAGGTGTGGTGAGGATGGCCAAACCACCCTGAAGATGAGGATGAGAGAGGTGTCCAGGGTCCCTGTCCCTGGACCACAAGCATCGCCCCCTCTTCCCTCCTTGCTCTCCTTCCCATGGCTGCGCTGGTCCAAGCTGAAGCCGCCACCATCTCCCGTGCGCTCTGCAGCTTCCTCAGCCACACTCCACTCCAGCTGTTCCCCCGGCCAGATGGCCCAGCCCCGTACCCAAATCTGCTTCCCCTGAAGCCCTATCTGCTCACTTCAGGTCACTTCTCTGGCAAAAAGATCTCTCTCAGAACTTCACCCTCTCTCTCTCTGTCTGAGTTGCTCTATCAATCTGTTCGTGCCAGGATGGTGAGACAATTGACTTATGTGGGTGGTGCTGACTCCCAGCTCAGAGTTTCCCTCCAGGCCACCCCAAATCAGCCACCCCGAGCCCGGGCTGGTCCCCCACATGGGGGCAGTTAGTGACTATTTGCTGAGTGAACTTTAGACAGCGCTGGACCTTGGCCTGACACATGTGGTACAGTCAGGGCCTCCCCCTGTCCTTGGACCGGCTGAGTAAACGCTGAGAGAAATATTTGCCCAAAAAAGACCAGGTGTTACGAAAGGAAAAGGCACCCAGGAATAGGTCAGGCCCCACGAAGAGGCCCCACCCTCCCTAGCTCCCCAAGCCTGAGGCACACACACGAGGACAAGCCGCCTGGTGCTGGCTGCAGTGTCTGCCCTGCCGCCAGCTGATACTCGTGCCATCTGGGTCCCCGAGCCTGGGCCTCTCACTGGAGGGCTCTGGGCACACACTCAGGCTGTCCTCTGTGAGATGGGGACTCGGATAGGCATGCAGGGTTGTCGAAGGATCAGAGATCACAGATGCAAAGTGTGGCTGGCACACAGTAAGTGCTCATACATCCGGGGATGGTCAAAGCTCGGGGCTCTGACCTTAGTTCTAAGGGGCACACACCTGCCACAGAGGCTAGGGTCTGATGTCAGAGTCCTGGGCACAGGCTCATGAAAACCTGGGGGCAGTGAATTAGGGGACCGTCTGAAACTAAGTGAGGGACTCCTTCACTCATTCATTCCCTGATGCTTGAATGTGCCTGATCCCCTTCATTTGACAGACAGGGAAGCGTGATGGGTCTTGTGCAGGAGGAGACTGAGCCTACCCGGATGACAGCAGATCTGGTGCCCTGATGCACTTGACCTGCGCTTCTGTTTCCGGGTCCTATCTACTCTGCAGCAGAGCCCAGGACTGAGAGGGAGGTCCTGAGGCCACACTCCCAGGGTCCAGTCCTGCTTCCACCACCAAGGAGCAGCAGGACTGGAGAGATTACCTGTCCCCAACAAGGCTCACCTTCCCTATCTGTAAAATGGGAGTAAGAGGAGTGCCTGCCTGGTATAGGATATTGTGAGGGGTACGTCTAACCATCCAGGTGAAGCAGCTAGCATTGGTCCTAGAACATGGTAAGCTAGGAATGTCGCCATTCTCAGTGCTACCTCCAGAAGGACAATGACACCCAGTGTTTGCAAAATGCTTTATTGTTATTGCTGACACTAAAATCCACAGTTAGTCCTTAGGGTCTTCAAATGGTACTCTAGTATTTGCGTCAGGCCTCCATTCTTCCACCCCCAGCCAAGCCCACGCGGTTGTAACTTAACCCACAGGACAGTACAATCCTGGGTTGGCCATGTCTACCCTGCTGCCCACCTGCTTTTCTTAAAAGATGAGTGGCACTTAAATGCATTGATACTAACAGTGATTGGTGGGGAAAATTCTAGCCTTTTTATTTGATTTCAAGGATTCTTCAGTCCCTGACCTGACCTGGGGAAACCAAAGTCCAGAGAGGGATAGTATTACCCAAAGTCGCACAACTGGGACAGAAGCCCGGTTTCATACTCCCATCCCGCAAGTTTTTCCCAAGCCATGATGAACTGATGGCTGGTACTGCCAACAGGTGGGAAGCTAGGCTTAGGGATACACTTCCTGTTGGAAATATCTACTGGAACAATGTTCCTACAGAAATTGGTGGTTTTGGGCTGGGTAACAGGCAGTTAGATTCTGGGCTTCTCTCTGCCACTAACATGCTGTGTGACCTTGGGAAAGTCAACTAACCTCTCTGGGCCTCAGCAGTATTCTCCACTGATGAAAGGCAGGGGCAAAAACTAAATGTTCTCCAAGGCACCCATGTCTTGCAATCATGTGAAAAGAAGCAGTCATCAGTATTTTGATGATATTCTTAATATTATGATTTGTAGGAGTCTCATTAGTCAACCAAACCTGTGTAAATCAGCAGCTCCCAGCAGACAGACAGCCATCACGCATGCTCATCATCCACTATGGAGGCCCATGAGAAATCCTCATCTCAAGGGCGAGTCACTTTGCCGAAGAAAAGGATGTGTTTGCTATTCTCCACAATGAGCATCAGAAAGGGCCTGTTGAAGACTACCCTTTGAGAGCCCAGTCGGGCAGATTTGAACGTGATGACCGTCCCGGTGGCTGCAGCCGCTTGGGTTCCAGACTCATCCACCTCCACCACGGCTTTGTGCACCATCTACGGGGGAGACATCAGGCGTCACAGAGCCACCAGGGGCAGGGAGATGCCATCGGGGGAAACAGCCAAGCTCCAGCCGATGGCACCACCGTCCGAGTCTGTGCTCCTGAGCCATGAAGCAGATAGGAGATGAGGTGACTGAACAACCACTGTGCCTCCAGGGCTTAGAGGTGAGTGCACACGTGTCTTTCATTGAATTCTCACTGCCTCTCACAGCAAGGGTGTGACTCTCCGGGTTTATAGAGAGAAAGGAGGCTCAGAGAGGTCCAGTAATTGCTGGAGGTCACACAGTAAGTGAAGGAGTCAGCATCTGATTCTTAGGTTTGATTGCTTAAGACAAGATACCTTTCTGCAAGACATGGAGCTGAATACAGCTTCCCATGGCTCAGAGGACAAGAGACAAAGTGAAACCTTTGCTTCTTGAGGGAAAAGATGAGAGAGAGAGGGAAAGAATTTAGAATGAGGGATGGGGTGAATAGAATGAAATAGAATATAACAGAAAAGGATAGACATTTCTGGAAGCAGGTGCTCAGGAGCTTCTGGGCTCACCTCAGACACCCGGATGGTGGAGTGGTTAGAGATGCCGGTCAGGTCGGCGTCGGAGGTGAAGATGTCTCTGATCCCCAGCTTGGGGAGGACTTCCTCCAGCTGATAGGAGCCCTCAATGGAGAACTTGGGAAGATAAAGCTCAAGCCGCCTGGAAAGAGGAGAGGACCTTTTCTTAGACTCTCCTAGAGCACTGGCTCATATTCCTGCTATCTCTAGGTTTCCTAATGCTCCTCCGGCCTGTTGCCTAGAAGGGAACCTATCCAACTCTGGACTTGCACCTGAGTTGTTCCCAGTGGTCACTGCCTACTCGGATGGTCCCACCAGAAAACCCAGCTTCCAGCCCTGCTCCCTCCAGCTAGCTGACTCAGGCCCCAGAGCTGGGCCTTCACATGATGCTTCTGGGCTTGGAGGCAGTTCCTGGGCCAGGTGAGTCCTCCCACCACTGCTGTGTGGCCCTGTGGGTGTGCAGCGGCAGGCTGGCCCCAGAGCAGTGTGAAGAGTACCTCTTCATGGGCATCCTGAGCCACTTCTTCAGTGTTTTTTCTTTCAGGCCATTTTCCACCTGCTCCATTTCCCCCTCGTGGGGGAGAATAAAGAAGGCAGTGGCATTCCCTTGGTAGGGGACCCCCACCACCTTGCAGGAGAGGTTTCGGTCCAGGAAGTAGTAAAACTGGTCCTGTTGTTTCATCATGGGGACCCGCACCACCGTCTCCGGGGTCACGTAGAAGTCCTGCTCATGGGTGCTTTTGAGGTTGAAGCTAGTCTCCCACTTAGCTACAGATTAAAATGGAAAAGGAATTAGAAATTGTCAGCCATCAGTGAAAAGTGTGCTCACAGTAAACCTACCAGAGAGCATCCTCTTTTGAGCAGTATCATTGGGAGAAGTGACGGCCAAACCTCTTGAATATAAAGACAAGCCCCTTCCTAATTCAGGGGACAGACTAGAGCTTTGTGGAGCTATCCTCCCACATTTGCAAAACAAGGAGGTTGGTTTTCATGTCTTCAGACACCCTTTACCCTAAATGCTATTTGTCTGATTCTCTGATGTTGCTACTCAAGCTCAAATATCCCAGTGAAGAGGGTGAGTTCTTCTCTTTTCCACTCTTTTCCCGATGTTGAATTTCAATCTAGGTTTGGAAGAAAGGTTCGTAAGGGTCCTGGAAAAAACATGATTTTTCCTGCTGGGAAGTCTTTGGTTGTGCTTCTTGCTCTGTCTGTTTCACATGGGATATTTTGTTCAAAGTGACACAAGTCATTGCTTTCATCTTCTTAGTAGTTATCAAATATAGATCCAACTTTCCATGGGCCACTTAGCTTACTTCACAGCTGTCCTCTGAAGCCTAGCCCTGGACATGAGGGCAAGAAATATTAGAAGGCAAGCTTGATCCTCACACTCTGTGACCACAGGAAGGGGGTTTGGGTAGCAATTTAACCAGTTTCCTCTTTCCCTTTCTCCCCCCTCCCCTCTCTATCCTCAGTCAGGCCTCATCCAGGGTGCTCAGGGACTCAGCATCTAGAAGGAGAAGCAGGCATACAAGCTGAGATGAGTAGGGATATCTACCAGAAATGCCAGGGAGACAAAGATGGGGAGACTGACACTCAAGTAAAGGGAGAGAAGGCAATTCAGAGGAATAGGTTCTTGTCCCAGAATTTCTGGGCTAAGGAAACAGCTCCTAGGAGGGCACAGAGGTGAGGATGTGGGTACGTCGGAGGAGTTGGAAAAAGCCCTCTAGGTCCCTTCTAAGGCCCACAGTCCTGCCCTGAGTGACCATGGTGTCCGTTCTTTGGCATCGTGGCCTTGACAAACTCATGCTTCAGAGTTTATGTGGGTGCTGTGGTTTTAAGTGTTCCTGGGGGCCCAAATAGGAACCAGCTTTTCCCCAGTGGAGGAAACAGCATCAGGCTCTTTATATCACCTTAGGCTCTCAGAGGGGCTTCCCTGGTGGCTCAGCAGTAAAGAATCTGCCTGCAATGCAGGAGATGCAGATTCAACCCCTGGGTTGGGAAGATCCCCTGGAGGAGGGCATGGCAACCCATTCTGGTATTCTTGTCTGTAGAATCCCATGAACAGAGGAGCCTGGCAGGCTACACAGAGTCTAACACAACTGAAGCGACTAAACACACACATACGCGCTAAGAAGGCTAAGAAGGCATCACCTCACCTGGCTGACTATTGACTTCACTCTATCTCCAGGGACCACCGAGGACTAAACCCACTCCCACTCTTTTATGTGTGTGGGAACTGGTTTTGTCTAGTCTTTTGTTTTGTTTTGGAGGGATTGGGGTTCTTTTGTTTCGTTTGTTTGTTTTTGACAAAGAGCATCTGCAAAGAGAAAGTTCAGATTCAAGCCCAAGGGTCTTACCTTTAAAGAAAATGTAATTCACCATGACCATGACCTGGGTGCCATCCAGGCTCTTAATCAAGTCCACAATCTTTCCTTTCGTTTGCTTTGCCACGTAATCGTTGATCTTCTTCTTGGCCCCTTCGGGGTCCCCAAAGTCCGTGGGGAAAGTGTCTGCCAGGTACAGCGTCCTCGAGGCGCCCAGGAAGGCCTCCTGGATGGGCAACGTGGGCTTGGTGAACAGGGCGTTGCCCAAGCTCAGCTGGAGGCTGCCTTGGGGCTGTTGGAGTTCGCGCAGCAGCCGCTGGGAGGCGCCGTGGAGCTCCTCCTCCGAGCCTTCCCCCGGGCAGATGCCCAAGCCTTCCAGGATCTGCGCCTTCGTGTTGGACCGAGCTCCCAGGGAGAGCATGGCCAGGCTCACGGAGATGCTCAGAGGGGAGAAGAAGATGTTCCGGTCGGGGGTGGCTGCGGCCAGGGTCCTGTAGAGGTCGAAGACAAAGTCCCCGCTGCCCGGCGGCGCCGTGGTAACCGCCGGCGGCAGCTCCTGGATTTTCTTCTTTTGGGGGCGCCGGAGGGTGGCCATCCGCGGCCCGAGGAGCATCAGGCACAGGAAGAGACAGAGACGCATCGTGGCTAACCCTTTGTTCTGAAAGGGAGAGTGGGAAGATGACCTCAGAGAGGGTGGGCGGCCAGGGAATCCTCTCCGAGAGAAAATCGGAAGATTAGGGGCAGGGCTGACCTTCCGAAGGGGGTGGCAGTGCCCACCAGCAGCTTCAGAGGGCGATGATGAACCCCAGCGGCTGGGAGGGAATGAGGTTTTAGAGAGCACCAGAGGGGCGGAAGGACAGAGACTCGGGGACTGGGGTATCTATGGCAGGGAGAAGAAGGACAAGGCGGAGTGAGACCCCTGTGGGTACCGAGCAAGAAGACGCTTCTCATCCATAGGGAAGTACCCATCACAGGGGACTGAGGATTCTGCCTGCAGAGCCGAGCAGCCTGTATCCCTGAATGACCCCTATCCCTCACTTTCTTGCTGGGGCTTAGCATTTGGAAGACCTCATTTCCTTCTATGAGCTCAGGGTAGCTACTCCTCCTGGTCTCATCCACACTACTGGATTTGTCGCTGCTCATTCAGAGTATCCAGGTGGTGGGCAGAGTGCCAGGCTCCTGTGCTTCATGCGTGAACACAGGATACCATCAGTCTCCCTGTGCTTCCCCAGGGGCTGCTCTGGGACCCCACAAAACCACCCAGTCCCTCATCAGAGGCACCTTCCTCCCTTGAGGAAATTCTGTCCTCTTACTGTGAGCTCCCAGGCCTTCCCTGGTGGCTCAGTAAGTAAAGAATCTGCCTGCAGTGCAGGAGACCCAGGTTCAATCCCTTGGTCCGGAAATCCTCTGGAGAAGGAAATGGCAAACCAATCCAGTATCCTTGCCTGGAAAATCCCATGGACGGAGGAACCTGGTGGGCTGCAGTCCACGGGGTCGCAAAGAGTCAGGCATGACTGAGCGACTAACATACACACTTGTGAGCTCCCAGACCTCCCTCTTCTTCTGTGATGGGCTGAATTGTGCCCCCCAAGTCCATACACTGACATCCGGAACCCCAAGACCTCCGAATGTGACTGCGTTTGGAGACAGGGCCTTTAAGAGGCAGTTAAGTTAAAATGAGGTCTTTAGAGCAGGGCCCTGATCCCGTGTGACCAGTGTCCTTGAAAGAAAAGGAGATTAGAGAACAGATTTATGGACAAGGGCGTGGGAGAGGAAGGAGAGGGTGAGATGAATGGAGAGAACAGCATGGAAGCAGATACACTAACATATGGAAAATAGCCAATGGAAATTTGTTGTGTGACTCAGGGAACTCAAACTGGGGCTCTGTAACAACCTGGAGGGCTGGAAAAGGGTGGGAGATGGGATGGCGCTTCAAGAAGGAGGGCACCTATGTGTACCTATTGCTGATTCATGTTGATGTACTGACAGAAATCAACCCAATATTGTAAAGCAATCATCACTCAATTTAAAATAAATATAATCAAGGATTTTAAAAAAGGAGATTAGGACACAGACACACGCAGACTGAGGGGTGACCACATGAGGAACATGGGGACACAGGGAGGGGGGAGGGAGGAGACAGTCACAGGCAAGCCAAGCAGTGAGGCCCCAGGAGGAACCCGCCCTGCCGACGCCTTGACCTTGGCCGTCCAGCCTCCAGGACTGTGAGACCATGAACATGTGTTGTTTGACCCTCAACCCACCCCACCCCCCGGCACTCCTCTTTGCCTCCCCCAAATAGGAGGCCCTCACCTCTAGTCTCTCTAAGACTCTCAGGTGGGCCCTGGGGCTTTGCCATTATTCTGGCCTTGTCCGCCACCCTCAGTCTCTCCTGCCACCTGCCTAGACTCCCGCTGTCCACCCAGAAACTGTTCCTGTGCCCAAGCCTCCTAGAGCCCTCCTTCTACCCCCTGTGAACAGCACAGACTCTACCGGCAGCAGTCTGGGTTCAAATCCTCGCTGCTCCCTCCAAGTGTGATTTGGAGCAAGTCAGTCACACTGGTGTCGCTGCCCCGTCTGTAGATGGAGGTCAGGACAGAATCCACACCAGGGGTGGCTGAGGCTTTAAGGAGTCCACATAAGCAATGGCTTGGAACCAGGCCCGATGCAGACGTGCTGTCCAAGTGTGAGCTGGCGGTGTGGCCATGATGGACCAAAGCCCCACTGGAGACCCCCGCTTCCCCGACTGTACAGCGGGACACACGCTTTCACACACATGCTCTCACGGGAGCCCGGTGGCTGCCAGACAACTAATTCCCACGATGGCCCGGTGTGCACCCCCTTCAGCTAGCTGTGCTCTCCCCTTCCCACCCCCCACAGTGGACACCATGTCATCAGGTCCCCCAGGCTCAGGGCGAGCACGGCCACAGTCACAGACCCACGCAAAACCAAACTCCAAAGGGCCCCCCACTGCTGCATTAGACATGGCTGGTGGGAGGACACCAGTGAGCCTGGGGGTCTGCAGACCTTCCTGTCTTTGTCTGAATGAAACTAACAGACTCAAGCAAGTCACACTCAGCACCCCTGGCCTCCAGATTGCACCCGAGGGCCTCTCGCCTTCTGAGATGGCCCACACTCTGTGGATTACATTTCTACTAGGGCTGTTCTCATTTTCTGAGACAAACCACCATCTGTCTATGGAATGCGTGTCAGTTTAAATAAATAAATCTACTACTCACATGATCAAAAACAAACTCAAAAATGATCAAAAAAATAAATTACACCTGAGTCCACAAAGGAAGTTCATGTAGGATGTTCACTGAACCTCCAGTGACCCTGAACCAAATACAGGGGCTTCAGAGGTCCCCATGCCCATGGGAGGCCCAGGCCCATTGCCAGCACCTGCCACTGCTGGGTGCTGCGATGTCTCGACAAACATCAGTTCCTTTAGCCTTGCACACACCCATGGAGGCAGGTTCGATTATCGGCTATGAGGCAGGAGGTAGATGGACCCCCAGGGGAAAAATGATTGGAGATTCATTTTCTGTGGACTGAAACTCCAAGACAAGAATAGCAGGACAATTAAGGGAGCAGGCTGGACCCTACCCAGAAAACACATGTTTCTCTTCCTTGAAGTCAGGAGACCTCCCTGACCACACATGCCCAGACAGCCTCCTTGGAGGGCCAAGGAGTGAAGTCAAGAAATGCTCTACCCATGAGCTTCCTCAGTGGGACCCATCTTGGCTAAGAGATGCATGTGCACACATGGGCGCATCCTGAGCTATACCAAACATGGACTGTGAAATCAAACTTGTTGGCCAAAGGAAACCCGGAAGAAATGCCCCATAAAAGTAATTCAAACTGCCACAAGGGTGCGAACTCAGCGACTTTCTCTCTCTGAGTTTGCCCCTGTGTCTATCCACACATACAGGACTCCTTTTCCTCCTAATAAATACCTCATTTGTTTCACTACTTTCCATTTTGTGAGAATTCTTTTTTGCAAAGCAGAAGGGCAGGGCCTTGTCACTGACCACTGCTCTAGTGGCTAGGATCTGGTGCTCTCCCTGCCGTGACCTGGCCTCAGTCTCTGGTTGGGAACCCAAGCCCTGCTCCAAGACAGTGCAGGCCGAAGCCACAAGATCAGCTCCACTTTACAGATGGGTCGTCTGAGGCTCAGAGAGTTTGAGTCACTTGCTAGTAGTGGCAAAGCTTGGGCTCAGACCCAGTTCAGACACTGAAAGCTCATGCTCTGAACCGCCACACCATTCAGTTCCCCAGATCCCTGGTCCTCCCCTGTCTGTGTCACAGCCTTCCAATGCTGTATTCTCTGCCTCTGCAGAGAATTGAAAGACGATCTGGGGACTCTGCTGGTGGCCCAGTGGTCACAAATTTGCCTTGCAGTGCAGGGGACATGGGTTCAATCTATGGTCAGAGAATGAAGACTCCACATGCTACAGAAAAACCAAGCCTATGCTCCACAACTATTGAGCCCGGGTGCCCCTACTAGAGGGTCTGTGAGCCACATCGAAGGACCCAGAGGATGTAACAAAGATCCTGCGTTCCCCAAGGCAGCCAAATACAAAGATAAATAAGAAGCAGTCCGGCTTCTCATGCTGACACTCCCTTTTTGTTCCCACTTTGAGAGTGACCTTCACGAAGGTCTTCAAGGAGCATGGGTGGGTGGCGTGAGCACTGTGTCCCTTAGTCCGCAGGGCATTAAAAGCATCAATGTAGCAGGATGATGCTTAAGAAGCAACTCAGTTCAACCTTCCCCCTAAACCCACACACAGATTAACACTGAGCTGATAATGACCGTAAAAGAAATGCTTTCAAAGAATAGTTACAGGCCACAGAGGAGTTTCCTGCTTGGAAGGGGCAGCTGGTCAGGGAGCAGGAGTGAGAGTTCCAACCTCCCATCCTCCTGTCCCTGCCTACGGCCTGGTGACCTTGGGCCAGGCCCTTCCCTTCTCAGGCCTGGAGGTCTGGTGCTGTAGGCTCACCACTGGCCGCCCCTCTGAAACACCAGCAATTTGATGGGCTAGAGCCACTTCTCTCAGGCTCCACTGGGCTTCAGGTTTGGGGTCCAGAAAACCTTGCTCCATTGAGCTCTCTCCCTCTTATTGATGCCACTATGTATTAAGGACAGATTAAACACTCTATAAATATAACTGCATTTCATCTTTACCAAAAGTACTATTAGTCCCATTTTACAGCCAAATAAACTGAGTCTTCTCTGATGGCTCAGTGGTAAAGAATCTGCCTACTAATGCAGGAGACGTGGGTTTAATCCCAGGGTTGGATAGATCCCCTGAAGAAGGAAATGGCAATCCACTCCAGTATTCTTGTTTGGGAAATCCCATGGACAGAGGAGACTGGCGGGTGACAGTCCATGGGGTCGCAAAAGAGTTGGATCCGACTTAACAACTAAACAAGAGCAACAAACTGAGGCTTAGCAAAATGGGATGGTTTGTTTTAGCCAGTGAGTAATGGGTCTGGGTTAAAATCCAGACTCCAACTGGTGTACATGCCACCTCTTGGCTCCGATTTATGAGGATGACACACTGCCCCTCCTCTTCTGATTCCCAGGTGTCTCCTAACCTGTTCAGCTGAAATAGCTCATTTATGTTCCTCTATGGCAACGTGGAGTTGGTATCACTGTCACAGTTTTCTAGGAGAGGAAACAGAGGGTCAGAGAGGTTACTTTTGAGAAAGTAGAGGCCTGGCGGTGCCCATTTCAGGTTTCCTAGTTTCTAAGTCCAGGCTTTGCAGTTGCATTCATGGGCCTCTGGGAGCAAATATACAGCTTACAGAGTTTTGTGCCAACCTTGAGCCAGTGGAGAGTCTTCAGGCTCTGTGAACCTGGCTCTCAGGAGACCAGCCCCCACTGCGTGCCGGCAGAGCCTGGCCTGGCTGACCCTCTCCTGGGTCCCTGACGCCAGTGTGTCTGCAGAGATGCTCCCACATGTCAGAGGGAAGAAAGCAGATCGATCAGGCTGACCTGGCACCCCAGGCCAACGGACTTGTGATGACAGAGGTTGGGCATCAGATAGGCAGGCCCTGGGCAGTCTTCCCACTGGTCCCCCACCATCCGGCCTGAAAATCTGCTGGTGTTTATTCCAAATGTTAGGCAACAAAGTCCCACCAAGGTCGACTTTGGACTCAGCCTTGGGAGGCAGCCGTGTGGCTCAGGAGGGTCTGTCTGCTCTCTGCTAATTACACAAAGAGAGACGAGACTTGGAGCCCAGGCAGAGAGGGAGAGATAAAACATAACTTCCCCTAGATCCTACAGAGCAGGGGGAAGAGTTTTCTGCAATTAGGGGCCTGGGGAACTTTCTTAACCTCCCTCCCTATCTCCAGACCATCAGCAGGGCTTGTCGGTTTCCAGCTCTGAAATCTGCCTGCCTCGCCCCATTTTTCTTGCTATAATCCCAGTGGAAGCCTCTTTTTCCTGGACTCTGCTTCTCCTGCCCCTGAGAGCCATTCGACATACATAAGTATATTCTGAAATAATCCCCTTCCATCACAAACACGGGCAGAGTGCTCCCTTGCCTAAGGACATCAGTGTTGCCCACTGGCTTGGTAAAACCTAACTGTGATTTCACGATAACCCTTGAGGCTGCCAGCTCTGTCTGACTCACCAGCCGCACCTGACCAGCTCTGCCCCCCAGGACACACATCTTGTTTTTCTGTTCCTAACACAGAAGCCCTGTCCCAGTCCTGGGCCCTTGTACACTCCACCCTCCCTCCTGGAAACCTTTCTCCGCCTCTTTCACCAACGCCACCTGCTCTCTGGGTCCAGGCTTCCACTTATCTTGATAGTACCCTGTCCACACTTGGCCATACCCTCACCACTGCTAGTCTCTATAAGGGCTCCTTTGACTGTTTCTCTCATGGCTCCATCAATTACAGAAGTGAAATTACATATGCGTGTGCTGTGGGCTTCTTTTGTCCAAGCCTCTCTCCCACTAGAACCTGTGCTTGTAAGAAAGGACCTTCATCTCTACTGGTCCCGCCATGACACGTTCAGTCAAGAGGTGGTGCTCCAGCACCCCTGCGGAATGAATGGATGAGTGGATGGATGACTGGACCCGGGCTCCTTCTCTGTAATTCAGAGGTGTTAGACCACGTGCTGGCCACCGAGTCACGGAAGTGAGCCAGGCTGGGCATCCAGGGCTGAGCCCTGGCATTCCTGGTGCTAACTTGCCAGCTGACCTTGAATAACTTCCGCACTGAAGCTCAGCTTCAGTTTCCTTTCTCTTTCTTTTCTAAAGCTACTTTATTGAGGTCTGACTGACCTACCAAAGGCTGTACATATTTACTGTACACAATTTGATGAGTTTGGAGAGCAGGGAAGCACACACCTGTGAAACCATCACTGCCTTCCACCACCTCCCAAAGTCCCCTCCAACCCACTTTATTCTTCAAGCTGTGGTTTCTTGATCTGTCAAGAGGATGTTGGCCCGGAGAAGCAGCTTCGCTTTTACTGTAGTGTCTCATGCCCAAAGCCTCATGTTTAGAAAAACTGAAAATTCCACTCACTGTATGTCTACATTTTGTCTACTTAGCAAATGGCCAAATGACCACTCTGGATGGCAACCTCCTAGCAGGTCAGCCTATCTTAGGGAAACAGATTCAATCATTTTTCCTGATTTCTGGAGGGGAAAGATTCTAGGCACAGAAAACAATAGAAGCCATGGTTTGTCCAGCATGTTCTGGGTACCAGACGTTTTGTCCCCACCACCTAGTTCAGGGTTTCTCAGCACTGTTGGCACTTGGAGCCAGATCATTCTTTGCGGTGGGGGCTGTCCTGTGTAATGTAGGGTGTTCACAGTATCCCTGGCCTTTCCTCTCCTCCTGGAAGCCAACAGCAGCACCCCGTCCAACTATGACAACTAAAAGTGCCTCCAGACGAAGCAGTGCCCAAGAGGCAGAATCATACTTGGGTGAGAACCATGACTTTATTTAATCTTAAAAATCACACCCTGCAAGGGGTACAATAATTTTACATCTTATCCATGGGAAAGTTGAGACTCAGTCAGACATAGCATTGTCCCCAGGACTACACAGAGGCGGGGGAGAGGGCAGGGGCGGGGGGGACACACCTCTGCTGTCTCAGAGGCCTTGGCTTCCTCCCTCCCCACCACTGTCCTGCTCACCCTGGGACACCTCCAGAGTTTTTAAGCCCTCCAAATGCCATAACTCCAGAGGCCATTCCCCACTCCCCGACCACCACCCCAAGCCCCACAGGCCCTCGGTCCACATTGCCTGTACTTACTCTGTCCGGGGACGAGCGTGCAGACTGCAGAGGCGACTGTCTGTCGGGCTTGGTAGAGAACTGGCTGGACTTGAGCCAGCTTCTATCACTGACCACACAGAGCCCAGACTCCGCCTCCCCTGACTCTGCCTCCCCTGACTCCGCCCCTCCCCTGACTCCACCTCTCCCTAACTCCTCCTCTCCTGACTCTGCCTCTCCCCTGGCTCCGCCCCTTCCCTGACTCCGCCTCTCCCTGACTCTGCCTCCCCTGACTCCGCCCCTCCCCTGACTCCACCTCTCCCTAACTCCTCCTCTCCTGACTCTGCCTCTCCCCTGGCTCCGCCCCTTCCCTGACTCCGCCTCTCCCTGACTCCTCCTCTCCCTGACTCTGCCTCTCCCCTGGCTCCGCCCCTTTCCTGGCTCCTCCCTGTCCAGTCGTTGGCAGGGCTGAGCTCTGACCAGGACCACCCCCTCACTGCCCTGAAAACCCTGCACCAGCCAGCAATTGCTATGGCACAAACTCCCCAGGTGGACCAGGCTGGACAGGTGATCAGCTGTCCAGACACAAGGAGACAGACACCCTCCCAAACCCCTCTTCGCTGTGTTTCCTGCAGCCAGTTTGCTGCGGATCTGGGGAAGTGAGAGCCCAAGCGCTGTGCAGCCTGTGCACTTAGGAGGTTCATGGACCCCGACAGCCAGCTCCTGGTGGAAATCAGATGTGTCAAGAGGGTCTTTGCCTGGAGAATCCCATGGACAGAGAAGCCTGGTGGGCTCCAGTCCATGGGATCACAAGAGTCAGACATGACTTAGTGACTACATCACCACTACTACAATGGCTGAGATGAGGGATTACTGTCTCCACCCCTCTTATTGCACCAATAACCGAACTGAGGCTCAGAGAGATGAAGGGACTTTTCAGAGACGTGCATCAGTTATGGACAGAGTGGGGCTGAGTGCTCAGGCCACCAGCTTCAAGGCCAGTGTTCTTTGCAAAGCAAAGGCCTGACTCCAGGATTTCTGTGGGCTCAGTTGAAATGTCCTTTTCTACCTTGATATTGGGACTTCAAAACTCAGCCCCACTCTTTCAAGACTGCTTCCAAGTGGTGGGGTGTTGGCTCAACCCTTGTTTCATTGCCAGTGTCCCCATGCCGGGGGCTTCCCGATACTAGGGTGTACAGTGTGTGGCCATGACCCAGAAGGCTGTGTGAGTAAATGTGGGGTGTGCAGTCGGTAGAGGAAACAGGGGGGTGGGTATTTCCCAGAGAAAGTGACCTTGCTGCTCAGCAAACAGGGTCCCTCTACAACCTCTGTTGTAGAGCGAGAGACCTCCGCCTTCTTGCTCCATGATTTTGGACACAGTTTTGGCCCTTTATCTAGTTTAGTATTTCCAACCACCCTGCAAAGGGGATAATACTGAGCTTTGCCTCAGTCTAGAGACAAGCACAGTCACCATCTGGCGTTGGGTGCTTGCTGTGTGCTCACTACCTTCACCATGCACTGGATGATGGGTGCTGGAATCCCTGTGGAATCGGTGAGAAGATGGAAGTCGAGAGAGGGTAGGTGATCAGCCCAACGGCACACAGCTGCTGGGGAGAGGCCTTAACAAGGGGAAACTAGGTCTCATTTGTTCAGGCTTTGTTTTCCATCCATTGTGCCCTGTGATGTAAGCAAGAGTCCCTCATCTCATAACCAAGAGATTCCCAAACTATGCTTTATAGGAAGGAAATTGGTGTTTGTTACCTTTTGAGAGTCTCTTGCAAGAACAAAGTCCCCCACAAGGAGATCAGACCAGTCAATCCTAAAGGAAATCAGTTCTGAATATTCATTGGAAGGACTGACCCTCCAGCTGAAGCTCAAATACTTTGGCCACATGATGCGAAGAGCCAACTCATTGGAAAAGACCCTGATGCTGGGAAAGACAGAAGGCAAGAGGAGAGGGAACAACAGATGATGAGATGGTTGGATAACATCACTGACTCAATGGACGTGTATTTGAGCAAACTCTGGGAGATAGTGGAGGACAGAGAAGCCTGGCAGGCTACAGTCCATGGAGTGGCAAAGTGTTAGACACAACTTAGCAACTGAAGAACATCAAGCATGTATAGTATGGATAACAATAGTTCCCCAAAGATATCCATGTCCTAACACCCAGAACCTGTGACAGAGACCTGATAGAACAAAAAGGACTTTGACTGATCTTGAAATGGGGTTGGGGAGTACTGTTATGGATTTCCCAGGTGAGTCCTAAGTGCTATCATAAGGGCCCTTCTTTATGAGGCAGAGAAGCAGAATGAGAGAGGTGGGGAGGGAGAGACAGCAGAGTCAGAGGAGGTGAGGGAATCAGTGTTTGTTACCTTTTGAGAGTCTCTTGCAAGGAGAAGTGATCAGGGAAGCAGGAGGAAAGAAACAATGTGATGTGGGGCCTTGGGCCAAGGAACTTCAGAAGCAAACTCTGCCCACAGGACATCTTGATGTTGGCCCAGGAAGACCCATGTTGAACTTCTGACCTCCAGAGCCAGAAGAGAACAAAGTTGTGTTGCTTCACCCCACTCAGTTGGTCATAATTGGTTATGGCAGCAATGGGAGACTAGTGCAATACCCTGAAACGGGTTTCCGATGAAAGATGGGACTAAACAAGATGCTGAAAAGACTTCTCCAGCCTGTGTGTATGTCCGTGGAGGCACCCCAGGTACCTTGCCCCAGGCTTACATTCTAGGGACTAGTTTGAGAATTTGGGGAACGGGGCAAGCCCCAACTCCCCATTGCCACTCAGAAGAGTTCTGAAGGAAGGGGGACTGGGGACGGGGACACTTGGAAGAGAAAGTTCTGAGGGTGTCTCAGGGCGTGGATTAGTCTGCTCTGGCTGCCAGAACAAAAGACTACAGATGGAGGGGCTCACACAAACGAAACATGTTTCTCAGTTCTGGCAGCTGGAAGTCCGAAACCAAGGTGATGTCTGGGTTCGTTTCTAGTGAGATCTGTCTTCCTGGCTTGTAGATGATGCCTTCTTGCTGAGTCCTAACACACCCCTTCTCTGTGCCTGTGTGGGGACAGAGAAAGAAGAGGAGAGAGAAGAAGCAAGCTCTGGTGTGTCTTCCTCTAACAAGCACAGTTAGTTCTATGAGACCAGGATCCCATCTTTACGACCTCACTGAGCTTTAATTACTTCCCTAAAGGCCCTTTTCTCTAAACACAATTGCACTGGGGGCTCAGGCTTCAATATGCAAACTTTTGGAGGACACAATTCAGTCCACAATAACTGGGGTGAGACGGTAGGATGAGCCAGTGGCTCGGATATGGGAATTTAAAGGACCAAGTAAGTCATGCTAGATTTATTTTTCCATTGACATCAAGAGCAATGAAGAGCACTATTCCCAATAGGTGAGTTTCACCCTGGGCAGAAAGGAGTTCTGTCACCCCTGAGTGAGTGTGACAATGCGGAACAGAAGTGTCTTTCAATGGGGGCTCTTACTGTTCCACCTTCATGGTCCCCATCACTGTCAACCCACTTTACCTGCTCGGGTGACCCGCCAGCTCTGGCAGGCAGGTGCAGTTGTGACCCTGCTCTAGGGGAGAGTTGTGATAAGAGATAAAATGAAATAACGGTAGTGAGCATTTGTGAAACAGCAAAGGTAAGTGCTTTAGATACAGTAACTCATCCAGAGTCTACTTAGGTGCCTCATCTCCATTTCACAGGCGAGAGAACTGAGGCACAAAGGGGGACCCAAGTCCCACATCAGGTCATAGGTTCAACTGCATCTCCTCAAAATTGAAGACTTAACCACCAGAATTTCAGGTGACCTGACTTGGAAATAGGGTCATTGCTGATGTAATTCGTTCGGGTGAAGTCATTCGGAACTAGGGTGGGCCTTTAGTCCAATATGACTGGCATCCTTGTAAAAGGGGGAAATCTAGACAGACCCACACATGGAGAACACCGTGTGAGGATGAGGCAGAGATCTACAAGCCAAGGAAAGATGGCCAGTGAAACCCAGGAGCCAGGGGAGAGGCCGGAACAGATACCCCCTCATAGCCTCAGAAGGAATCAACTCCACCATTCCGCCATCACCTTGATCATAGCCTTCTGGCCTCCATAAGGGTGAAATAATACACTTCTGTTGTTAAACCACTCAACTGTGGTCCTTTGTTAGAGCAAAATTAGTACACTAACCAATTCGTGTACTTGGTCATCAGTAGAATCCAGGTTCAAGCACAGGCATTCTGGCTCCAAAGTCCAACTTCTACGCTCAGAAGCTCATGGCCTCCTGGTAACTCCCTGAAAGCTCTTGTCACTGTGCCTTGCTTGTTGCAGATGCTCAGAGCTTGGAAACCATTAGGCTTGGATCTGCTCTGGCTCAAAGAAGGACACTTCGCCTTCCCAGGCAGCCAAGGATGGAATAGACACCCTCCTGCCCTTCACATGTTCACACATTCACAGGCTCCGTCAGAGCCGGGGATTCCCAGGCCTGTATCTTCCATGGGTCCCATGTCCATCTGCTCCCTACTTCTGTAGATGCTATGGGATTATGTACCCACTTACAGCTGCAGAAACTGAAATCCGGAGAGGTAAGAGCTGGCCCTCAGTACAGGTAACAGAGAAGCTGGGAATGCAGCCTTTCTGTCCCAGCCCAAGTTTCAAGTGCCTCCTCCCGCACTGAGGAACTCCCCCTGGTTTCCTGGCTAGTGGTCAATCCCCACTCAGTAAGTCTTTGCTGAGTGAGACAATGAATAACCAAATGAACCCACGATGCTTCTCTCCACATCTGCTTATGAGGGCAAGGCAATTCATCCATCCACTGGCATCAGGGTCCCCCAGGCTCCACCACAACACTCATGACATCCCTTGCCTCCCTCCACTCTCCCATCGCAAAGTGCCTTTCCAGCTGGAAGAGAATGACAGAAATCACCAGCATATCCCCCCTCCTGACAGTGAACTCCATGCCCACAGTGTGCCTCCCAAGTAGCAAAACAAGGCTCACACACAGCCCTGTAGATCTTTTTTTTTAAATGCTCCAAAAGGACATTTTGAAATCTGAGAAGCTGGACTAAATATTTACCCAATCAATTCCAGGGGTGTGTCAGGGGGTGGTGATACAGAACAAATAGCATGGGGACCTTGCTCAGGGTACAGCCTTTTCCATTCATTCACTTCAGTCACCAACCATTGGTTGGGCCTGAGTCACATGCCAGACTGGATGTTCAGCGCTGGGGTCAGGTACTGAGGTGAGTGAAGAGAATGCAGTGTGAACAGGGCCCTCCATCTGAGTTGTCCCATCTAAGAGGGGCCAGGGTTGACCCAGTGGGAGGCAGAGGGGCTAATGTCAGCCAGCCATGTTTGATGGTAGGAAGACCGTCTGCCTTAGGGAGAGCGAAAGGCACTGTTGGAAATCCTAGTAGATTCTCAGAGATGGGGAAGGGAGTGTTCTGGGTGATAGGGATCTGAAGGGACAGAAGCCCAAAGGTGGGACGCTATGGGCAGAAGCCCAAAGGTGGGATGCTATGGGCAGCCTAGGAAGACAGTCAGACTTTCCATGAGTGCAGTCATTGGGTGAGTGAGGGCAAGAGGAAGGGTGGGGTGCAGGAGAGGCAGGCAGGGACCAGATTGGGGCGGGGGGGGGGGGCTTGACTACAGTTGGAGGGATTTGAACTTTATCCTGTAGGCAATAGGGAGCCATTGAGTGCTTTTGAGCAGAGGAGGGAATTCGATGAGCTTAATCAGAACAAGGAAGCATCACTCTCAAGGTGACTGAACCCCTCTCCTCCCCTTCCTCATAGCAGAGCTTAACTTCCTCACATCACCCCAGCGGTGTCATTGCCATGGTAACCCCAGGCCTGCATCTTCTTCCAGGCTTGTCTAGGACTCTTAAATCCACCCACCCCATGCTGCTGTAGGGGCAGACGGGGGAGTGAGTCAGCCTGGGCTTAACTACCTCTTGCCTGGCTTTTGAAAAATAGAATCCAACATCCCAGCAGGTGCAGGGGGAAATGGACCAATCAAACCAGGGTGGGCAAGAAGAGAGCGAGGTCCTCGGAACCTTGGAGGACTTGGTGCTGAGCACTGGCAAGCCCTTGAACTTGTAGCCCAGAGCTGGTATGCTTAGCGCTGGGCTGGTGTTGCTGAGATATTTCCTCCTATAGGATCTTCCCACTGTCGGTGACGCCCGAGGCCATCAGCTCTGTTGCAGGGGAAGTGGGGGGAGACCCCCCAGAGTCTTCCACTCCTCACTCTGTTCCCCCTGGCTTTTTCCATCAAAAAAGTTGTCTGTCTCCTGCTCCAGATATTCGCTTCCTAGCTTCCTGCCACGATCCTATTCCTACCATCGTGACACTATTTGGGCCAAGGACCAGGACCAGGTCACGCAGTCCCAGGAATATTTTGATTCTTGAATAATCGTCAGCTCCAGAGATGGCGCTCAGTCTGCCCTTCTACGTCACCAGTGAGAACTCTGGTCTTGCGGCTGTGAGACCTCCTGCCACCTCTGACACTCTCACCATCAAAACAAGCAAACGAACCAAACCCACTAGGCCCTGCACAGAGAAATGCATTTGCTGGAAGTTACTGAGGTTTAGGACAAACACAGCCAGGTCCTGTCGGCCTGCCTCCTCCCATGGGAGGGGGACAGGTTTATTCTCACAGACTCTGGGTGGTCTCTCCTCAGAGGCTTCACCCCACAAACTCAAAGACGGTCTGAGCTGGGCCACCTGTTATTGCTGTTCAGTTGCTAAGTCACATCTGACTCTTTGTGACCCCATGGACTGCAGCACGCCAAGCTCCCCTGTCCTTCACTATCTCCAGAGGTTGTTCAAACTCATGTCCATTGACTCGGTGATGCCATCCAACCATCTCATCCTCTGTCGTCCCCTTCTCCTCCTGCCGTCAATCTTTCCCAGCATCAGGGTCTTTTCAAATGAGTCAGCTCTACAAATCAGGTGGCCAGAGTACTGGAGTTTCAGCTTCAGCATCAGTCTTTCCAATGAATATTCAGGGTTGATTTCCTTTAGGATTGACTGGTTTGATCTCCTTGCAGTCCAGGGGACTCTCAAGAGTCTTCTCTAGCACCACAGTTAGACAGCATCAATTCTTCAGAACTCAGACTTCTTTATGGTCCAACTTTCATGTCCACACACATGACTGAAAAACCATAGCTTTGACTAGATGAACCTTTGTCAGAAAAGTGATGTCTCTGGGGCCAGCTAACATTACTGAGGTGGGGACACTGAAGTCCAGACGGGTAAGGACCACAGAAGTCTCAGAGCACCTCGATGGCTCAGCAGGGATGGGAAGACAAGCCTCTAGACCCCTACACCTCACACTCCTCCTTCTTGTGCAGCTGGGTCCGTGGCCACGGCAATCTGCTCTGGGAGCGATACTGGCCACATCCCCGTGACCACAGGTGGGGTGGGGCCTGAGCTGCCCCTGTGACTGCTTGCCTCTCTGAGCCTCCATCTCACTTGGACTTGGAACATCTCACCACTGCGTCTGGGACCAGGTGTGCAGGCAAACCCCAGAGGGATGGGAAAGGGGTGCGTTGACTGAGTATCCCCTACATGGAAAGCACTGAGCTGGCCTCCCCGTGGCCGTCATTTTGTTCAATCTGTATAACTACCCTGGGCGGTGGGGATGGTGGTGGATGTTTCTCCCATTTTCCAGGGTAGAAACCTGCTCAAAGAAGTTAGATGGTCTGTCTGAGATGACACAGCCCTGCGGAGCTGGATGTCCAGTCCACACCCATCAGATACCACCCGCATCCTTCACCAACAACTTCTGTCCCAGATCCTCAGCCTCTTCTGCATCCTCCACTCAAAGCCCAGAGATGCTTAGGCCTAGCCCTCCAGGCTACATCCTCCTGCTTGTAACAGACAAGCCAGCCCTGGGAGGGCTATGGTTTTGTGGGGTTGACCACTTTTCCCAGAAAGAGGATGCTCTGGGCATTGGCGGAAAAGATCACCACAAGGAAGAGCCAGTTCAACCAAAGGGCTTGGCGGTTGTCCCGGGACCAAAAGGTGACAGAACTGCTGGTGACCACTGCAGCCTGGGTGCCAACTTCACCCACCTCCAGGATGGCCTTGCGGAAGCTCTGAAAGGGAAATGACGAGTGTTAGCTCTGAGAGAGCATGTGTGTGTCAGTCACTCGGTCGTGTCCAACACTTTGAGACCCCATGGACTGTAGCCTGCCAGGCTCCTCCATCCATGGGATTTTCCAGGCAAGAACACTGGAGTGGGTTGCCATTCCATTCTCCAGGGCATCTCCCTGACCCAGGGCATTGCAGGCAGCCTCTTTACCATCTGAGCCACCAGAAAGCGTGTGTCAGGGCTTAGGGAAGCCTGGAGGGACCAGAGACCACAGAAGACCAAAGTCATTTGTTGAGAAAACACAGCAGGAATTTCTACACCTCGGGGAGGGTCGTTGAGCTGAAGATCCCTTATTTACACAACGGTGATTGCGATCATTTATTGAACACATACTGTGTGCCTACACTCTTTTAAATCTCCTTAACCATCCTATGATGTCAATGTCTTATGTCTGTTTTACAGATGAGGAAGATAAATCCAGAGGCTGGTTAACCTTTTAAAGTCATAAGAGGCGGAACTGGAACTTGAACCCTCAAACCCAAGGCTCTACCCTCTAGCACAACTTTATCTTACGTAACTGAGATCACGGGTCCCTTTTTTTCACCTAAGAAATTTATGGAACAACCCAGCCTCATCTGCATCCTTCCTCTGTTCTTTCATTGCGTTTGTCACTCTTTGTTGCCAGCATCTATGACTTGACTGGGACAGCTCTCTGAGGGCAGGGACCTAGTGGCTCCCGGATTCCCAGTATGGGGCACCACACCCAGCACATGGTGGATTAGTTCTTGGCTCCCTATGCCCATGGATTATTGAGTAAAACTCAGGCACTGAGACTTCACATGGTGACCGGGAGAGCACCCAGCATCCAGCACCTTCCAAGAGGTAGAAGTTCCCCTCCAAGGTCTCCAGGGGTTGACACCCATGGATGACTTACCTTGGACACCCGCAGGTTTAGCTATTCTGTGATGCCAGACAAGTCAGCCTGCTGAAAGAACAGGTCTGTGATGCCCAGCTTGGGCAAAATCTGATCTAAGTTACAGGAGCCAGAAATGGAGAACTTTGGGAGATACAACTTGAGCTTCCTGTAAAAATAGCTGAAAGAAGCACTGGGTTAAAACACTGGACTCTTGAACTAGCCAGGGGTCCCATCTGGGCTGGGCTCTTCTCGAGGGCACTCACTCCCTACCCTCACTCCATCAGAGTTCTGTGCCATGCCCTCAGTGAGTGCTCCCAGCGGCTTAAAGCCAGGCTCCTTTGACCCCAGGGTCTGCCGTCTTCAGGGCCTCCTTCCTATGGCAACTCTTCTAAGCAGAGGTTGTTTTCTGCACACGTGCCTAGAGATACAGGTCTCCTTATGTGGCAGTTTTGCCTTTGTCTCTGATGGGGCCGAAATCAGTCCTGAATATTCTTTGGAAGGACTGATGCTGAAGCTAAAACTCCCATAATTTGGCCACCTGATGCTAAGAACTGACTCATTGGAAAAGACCCTGCTGCTGGGAAAGATTGAAGGCAGAAGAAGGGGACGACAGAGGATGACATGGTTGGATGGCATCACCGACTCAGTAGACGTGAGTGTGAGCAAGCTCCAGGAGTTGGTGATGGACAGGGAAGCCTGGCGTGCTGCAGTCCGTGGGGTCACAAAGAATTGGACTGAGCAACTGAACTGATGGGACCCCATGGTTTTCACCTGTTTGGAACCAGTGATTTCTTTGGATAGAATTCCTCTACCACATGAGTTGTGTGTGACCCCATATGGCCATGACCTGAGGTCCTTTTCTCATGTGTGTTTGAAGACTTTTCCTCCTCATATCCTCAGGGTGATTTGAAAGCTTCCTTGCTACTTCCTGGGGTGGGTGGGTGGGGTTTTCCTAATGCCTCTATAGCAGAACGGTCAGCATCTTGACCAGAAATCTACTCATTCATTGCACAAGGTGGACCCTCAGAGAGCAGGTGTCTCTTCAGCCCGGACTTGTGCAGTACAAGTTGTTATTTAGTCTTGTCTAACTCTTATGCGATGCCATGGACTGTAGCCCACCAGGCTCCTCCATCCATGGGATTTCCCAGGCAAGAATACTGGAGTGGGTAGTACAAGGACTACATCTAAACCCAGGATTCCTAACTCCTAGTCTGATTCTCTTTTCACTGATAAGGGCAAAATTTAGATACAATATTGTCAATCCTTATTTAAGGAAACCCATGGAAAGTCTTGGAGAAAATAAGACTTCTTCCATAACTTGGTGATCCCTCCTGCCAATTTGGGGCACTGGCTTTCGTTGGAAGGGTTCACAGTGAAGACTCAGCCTGCACCATGCCCTGATGGATTACCTCTTCCAGGGCAAGTTGTTCCATCTTGTTAGTATCTTCGGAGTCAAAACCTCTGCCACCTGTTCCATCTTCCCTCGGTCAGGAAGGATAAAGAGGGTTGTTATGTTTCCTTGATAATCCGTCCACAACACCAAGCAGAGCAAGTTACCTGTTGTGAAGATACCAGTGGAGCTGGGTATCCTGCAGCTTCATAGACACCTTGACGGTGGTGTCCTCATCCAACATAGAGGTCGTGGGGAGTGGTCAAAGAAGGGATGAATGGTTTCTCCCAGAGTTGGAGGGAAGAAGGGGAGAGGGTACCAGGCATCTGTGGACCAACAAGCCCAACCTCCATCCAAGAAACACATTCCCCCAACCATCACTCCAGACCCTTACCTTACCATCCCATCCGTTCAACACCCAACCTGCCTGGGGCATGGATCTGGGGGCTCAGAAAGATTCTAAAGTAAGAGACCCAAGAGGATACCAGCAAGATCTTTTCATGTCTTCACCAATTACTTGAAATTGTTGGACTTAATTTTGTCAACCTGGTGTTTGTGTAGTGCTAGTTCAGACATGCCCTTTCTCAGTTTAAAATAAGATTCAGTAATCTTTTGTGTGTTTACGGATCAACTGCTGGTGCTAGTGGTAAAGAACCCGCCTGCCAATGCAAGTAGACATAAGAGATGCGGGTTTGATCCCTGGATCAGGAAGATGCCCAGAAGGAGAGCATAGCAACCCACTGCAGTATTCTTGCCTGGAGAACCCCATGGACAGAGGAGCCTGGAGGGCTACAGTCCATAGGGTCTCACAGTCAGACACGGCTGAAGCGACTTAGCACAAGCATGCAGATTTTTTTTTATTTTTGGTAGGGGGTTGTTTCTTTGATTTTAGTTCAGTGCCAGGTCATGTTTTTGACCCATATTTCTATAGGGCTGTTTCTTAGTGATTTGCAGTTCTCTGAACACTACTTGTCTATCGATTCTGTATGTTGTCAATGTGTTTTCTTCCTCCCTGACTTGTCTTTTCACTCTCATAATGGTCTGCTTTGGTGACTGAAATTCTCCATTTAATGCAGTGAGCATATCAGTTTTTTCCTTTATGGTTAGATCTCTGTGTCCTGCTTGGGGATATTTTCCCACCTCCAGGTCCTGCAGATACTTCCCTCCATCAGCTACAAGCATTGCTCTTACCTTTTGCATTTAGGACTTTACGTCACCTGGAATGAATGCTTATTATCAGTAGGAGGGAGGCGTACAAAATCATTTTTTTTTCCCCATGAGGGTACTGTCCCTACCCCACTTTAAAAAAAAAAATCTATCCTTTTTCTCAATATTCTATCATGCAAGTTTTGTCAAATATCAGATGTTTGTATATCCAAGGGGCCACTTCTGGGTTCTATTCCAGCCTTTCTATTCTGTCCCCTTGGTCTACATGTACCTCACAGTCTAAATTAAAATATATTTATAACCGGCCTTGCTTCCCAGCAGGCAGGTTCTCCCTTTTTAGTTATTCTTGTCCCTTTGCTCTCTCATAAACATTTTAGAATCAACTTGTTACCTGGCACCAAAAATAGTCTTTTAAAAAGCTGTTAGGGGACTTCCCTAGTGGTCCAGTGGTTAAGAATCCATCGGCCAATGCAGGGAACACAGATTCAATCTGTAGTCCAGGAAGATCCCATGTGCTGTAGAGCAACTCAGCCCATGTGTCTCAACTACTGAGCCCTCGCACACTACCATCCATGCTCAGCAACAAAGAGAAGCCTCCTCAGTGAGAAGCCTGCACATTGCAACCAGACAGTAGCCCTCACCTACTAGAGGAAGACTGTGCACAGCAGTGAAGACCCAGTGCAGCCACAAATAAACAAAAATTTACCAAAAAACCTGTTGGGATTACAGTAAAAAATTTAGATCAATTGGTGGGGGACTGACATCTTTAGCACGTTAAGTCTCCTTATTCATAAACTCAGTATACTTTTATTTTTGTTTGCCTACTTCAGTATCTCTTAATATAGTTTTATCTACAAAGATGCTGCACATCTTTGGTTTGTTTTCTCCTAGGTACTTTTCATTTTTGAAGATAAGCCACAGTCATTCTACTCTTCACACCATGTGACCAAGACCAAGGGCTTAGGGCTACATTTATATCCCCAAGGTAATGGGCAAATGTGTCAGAGGGCAAGCTATTTCCTGTCTATTTCTGGAAAGCCTTCTGCTTTGTGCCACGAGCACTAACCCAATGGGAAAGAGGTCTCTTACAGGAAGAGAGCTCCAAAAACTTCACTATTTCTGGCCAGAGTGTATATTATGCATGTAAATTATATTATTTTTTCAATGGAATGGAGTTAATAGAATATTGTGCAGCCACTAAAATGAGATCTAATTAAATTTTTCAATAGCATAAAACTACACACACACACACACACGTGCATGTGAAAACTGATAACGTCGGAATAAAGTTTATTTATTTTTATAAATAAAATAAAATTTATAAATAAATTCTTGGTTTGCAACTGTATACAATTATGTAAGATGTTGATTGGGCTTCCCTGGGTGGCTCAGTGGTAAAAAAAAAATCTGCCTGCAATGCAGGAGATGCAGGTTCAGACTTGGGTCTTCCTGGAGAAGGGAGTGGCAACCCACTCCAGTATTCCTGCCTGGGAAACTCCATGGACAGAGGAGCCTGGCGGGCTACAATCCAAGGGTCAGACACAGCTGAGCAACTAAACAACAACAGCAAATGTAAGACATTATCCAGGGGAACATGAGTGAAAGGTACACGGGACCTCTCCGCACAACTCTGCAACTTCCTGTGGGTTTATAGTTATTGCAGAATTTATAATTTTTTTTTCTTAATTTTCAATGGTGTGTAAAAATTCTACATGTAAAATGCAAGCAATGACCAGTTTGGCTGAATTATTAGTCTGGGACTGTTTCCCAGAATGTGTTTCCTGTAGATTCCAGGTGGTCACAGCGTGAGACTGGGAGTCAAATGTGAAGCAGCCATCATCCGCTGAAGGCAGACGAGATGATGGACAGACCAGAGGAGGTATACGCTGCAGACACCCATGCTCTCCTCCAAGTTCAATGTCCAGCTCCTCCATGGTGCCCAACTGTGTCCCCAGACCACGGCCTGGGCCTCTTCCCAAGCTCCCCCTATGTGGAACCAATCTGGTGGTTGGATGTGCCCAGCTGGCATACAGACTTCCCGAGAAGTTCCAACTTGTCCACCAGCTCCAGTGACTTTTTCTCTGTCCCTCCAAGTTCTTCCCCCAGATCTTCACTTCCCCAGTCCCTCCCACAAATACACCAGGTCTAATTCCTATGACAATCCTCTTTCTCTTAACACTTATGCTGACTCTGCTCCCTGGATGGCACCCTAAGTGATACGCACTGTACAAAACTGTCCCCACCTGTGATTTCAACCCTATCAACATATGTGTGTAAATAGAAGAGTGGAAGGAATTAGGCTAGATAATGCTGGTTCACTCAGGAAGGTAAGATTATGGACAACTTCCGTTTTTGCTTTTATACTTCCATGTATTTTTATACTTTGTATTATATTTTTATACTTTGTATTATATTTTTATACTTTTATGTATTTTTAAAGGTAATCAAAATTGTTGTCATTAGAGTAATTACAAATGCTCTATTTATTGAGCATGTCTAATGCTCAGAGATCTGCAATCTTCTTCTGCAATGGGCCAGAAAGTAAATATTTTATGCTTTTCAGGTCATTCTGTCTCAGTAGCAACAGTTAATCTCTGTCTTGCAAAGGCAGTCAGAGATAATACATAAATGAGTGGGTGTGGCTATATGCCAATAAAACTTTATTTACACAAACAGGTGGTCTGTTGGATTTGGCTGGGACCTAAAGCTTGCCAATCCCTTCAGGCCCTCCTATAAGGAATATATAAATATGTGACATCATTTGATCCTTAGAAACAAAACTTGAAGCAGGGACTCATATCCTCACTTCAAGCAAACAGTCTGATGGATTTGCACTCTTGGTAAGGGGTAAAGCTTTGATATGAATTCAGAAGATGTTTGTCACACATACATATTAAAAAAAATAAATAAGAAAACCTGTCTAAAAGTATGAAGGGATGGAAATCTTAATATTACACAAACTTAAATATCTGATGCTCTAACATTAAATTTCCTGAAGGCTGCTCAATTTATCAGACTCAATCCATCCTCAATCCATCCATCAACACTTTCTGTTTTGAGGAGTTTCTCTTTGACATGTGAGCCTTCAATAAGTTAGGAGGAAAGGGAAGACGTGGGATTCACCAACACACTGACCTTTGAAGTACACATAATTCACCAACAACATCATAGTATCGGCATTGAGCTTGCTGACCAAATTCACAATCTTCCCCCGAGTTTCCTCCCTAAGGTAGTGGTTGATTAGCTGGGTCACGCTCACAATCTTTGAAGTTGCTACAGAAGAGTCTAGACTCATAGAAGGTTTCGGACTCCTTGAGAAATCTTGGAAGAAGCAGTTGCTCAAGAACAAGGCGCTGCCCATGCATATCTCCAGCCTGTTGCCTGGGAGGTAGAGAGTGTGCAGAAGGTTCTGGAAGCCTTGGTGGCTGTTGAACTCTGATACCTGCATGAGGCTGAAGCCCAGACCCTCCAGGATCTGAGTCCTGCTGTGTGAGCTGACCTCCAGGGACAGCATAGCTAGTCTGCAGAGATGCTCAGAGGGGAGAAGAGGATACTGCCCCTGGGGGCTTGGGAAGCCATCAGGTGGTGGAAGCCGCGGGCAAAGATGGTGATGCCTGGGGTGGTCTTGAGGCTGGAGAAGCTCACCTGTGCTGGAAGCCTGATGGGGGCGGTGGGCATGACCCTGGCCGTAGTGCTTGGGATGCAGCTGACCTTGAGAAAGGACCAATCGTCCAGCCAGAAGGAGGAGCAGGAAGCCGGCCAGCTGCATCTTCTGTGCTCTCAGATTTGTAGGAGAAAAGAACATGCCCAGGAAGTTCCCCAGTGGAGTGTCCTGCCCCTCGGAGAAGCCTGGCAGAGGGCAGGGCCCCAGGATGTAAGCGGTCCCTAAGCTCCGGCAGATGAGCTTGAGGGGGAGGGGCAAACACCCAGCACCTCCACGTGTGAGATGCCCTGGTATCCTACAGCCAGACTTCAGATTTACAAAGCACGGGGCTCCTTGTCCCCCAGCTCGTTTCCTTTCCCGTCTCTGTGAGCTCTGCATGGTACTAGACTCCATTCTCACTGCAGAGACAGAGTAACAGAGACCCCCAAAGTGTCTTGTCTGCACCTATACCACTCTGAACGTGTCTGACCTTGGCCCAAAGTGTCTCAACCAAGTCATCAAACTAGTTACTATCTTAGCTAGAACACAGGGCTCTGGACTCAGCCTAGAATGCACCATGTGAGTTTATTTCCTTAGCCCAGTGACCCATCGCATCAAAGCCACTAATCAAGGGCTATGCTAACACTGACTCCACAGACATCCATGGTATTCTTTACAGTTTACAAAATCGCTTTTATGCTATTTTGTTTGACCCTTATCCACGTAGAGGTAAATAGAACTGGTATTCTTATCATCACTGTACAGATGAAATCACTGATGCTCAGAACATGATTTGTCCAAAGTCTCAAGAATAAAATTGGTCCCTTTTCCTAATGAACTTAACCTGCCCCAAACAGGATGCTAGATTTTCTCCACCAAATCTTCTCTGCTCCATCACATGTCCCTACCATTATTTAGATATCAGCCTCCAACCCCAGTTGTCATCCTTTACTATCTGTCTGGCCTTCCAACCTCTCCCACCCCGTTCAGTCTCTCAGCCCCTCTACTGCTATGACCCTTATTCAAATCTCTGTCATCTTTTTCTGAGACCAGAGGTCAGGAAACTTTTCTCTTTAAAGAGCCAGATAGTAAATATCTTTGGCTGTGGGGACCATGCAGTCACTGTCTCATCTATTCAGTTTGCTGTGCTCACTGGGGCGTGCTCATGACAAGGAACACCCCTCCCTTCCTCTCACACACTCTCTCCAGCCTCATGGTGAGATTACACAGAATTCCCCTCTGGCAGGAGCTTTTCAAAAGCACCTGGAGCCAGAAGACCTGGGTCCCCAGCTGTGTGTGGTCTGGAGAAGGCTGTTCTGGGTCTGAGCACAAGTTCTGCCCCCAGGGCCACAAGGAGGTGGGTGCAATCATACGTAAGGGACCCTCTAGCCTTTGTCACCTCTAATGAGTGTGATCAGTGGTCCCAGTTCACCCAGGCCTGTCCTAGTTTTGTCCCAGACCAGAACTTTCAGTCCTGGACAATCCAGGACGATTGGTCATCCTCTCTTTACTGTCTCCATTGTGGCCCTTGTAAGGTTACTCACAGCTCAGTCAAGCCTGGAGTGGCCCCCACACAGCTGTCTCAGCTCTAGAGGTGACCCAGGGATGTGGCTTGGGTATGTCAAGCCCAGAAAGATCAGAGAAGCCTCCTTGCCCCCACCTACCACCTCCCCTATTAGGTAATTATTAATGAACAGACCCATGGGTACAGCGTGGAATCTCAAAACAGAGAAACCTCATTGCAAGTTGGCTCACCTCCCCCCAGGAGAACCCTCCATCCTTGCTGGGGCCCCAGGAGAGTTCACCCCTCCCAGTTTGTGTTACATGTTGAGGTTTGCCTGATATGAGCTTTTCTCTGCAGCTCAGGGGAACCCCTCAGTGGGCCTAGTTTTCATTCTGCCTCTCAGTGGCCTTGTGAGTTTAAGTATAACCATCCCCCTCTCCGGGTATCTATTGCCCTGCACCACCACTTCAGTCTGATCCCCACTCCCTGCAAATGAAGAGTTGGGCCAGACCAGAGGCAACAAACTCCAGGGCCTTCTCAAACCCGGGAAGGCAGCTTCCAGGGTGACAAGGTGGGGAATAGTGGACACAGGGAACTGGAGTCATCCCTCTGCGGCCAGGTAAGACCCATCTGGAGGCTAGACCCTGCCCGCAGCCTCCAGAGTGCAATCCTGCACTAGGAGATTTCCAGAGGAGCCTGTTAGCTTCCCTGGTAGCTCAGGTGACAAAGTGTCTGCCTGCAATGCAGGAGATCTGGGTTTGATCCTTGGGTCAGGAAGATCCCTTGGAGGAGGAAATGGCAACCAACTCCAGTACTCTTGCCTGGAAAATCTCATGGACGGAGGAGCCTGGGAGGCCCCAGTCACTGGGGTCATAAAGAGTTGGACACGACTGAGCGACTTCACTCACTTCACTGCCAGCTTTATAGCTGCATGTTTTTGCAATGTAACCCACCGAGATATCACACGGTAGATGGCAAGGACATTGCATCCCAGGAGCAAGGGTGAGAAGAGACACCTCCTTAGCCCAGGAATCTAGATTCACACTTCCTCTCTAATCATGGAACTGAAGCTGCTGTCTCTCCAGTAAAGAGGGAGCCCCAGCACCCTTGGATCATTCTGGGACAGCTGCAGGTTGGGGTGATGTCTGGCTGTTCCTCGGACCATTTGGGGAGTGATGTGGCCCTCGGGGTGCTGAATGAGATGCCCTAGACCATGCAGGCTTCCTCTAGTAGGCTTTCCTGAATGGGTCTCCAGGTACTTGGTGGAACTGAATGGACTATACACCAGTATAGAGCAGTGAGACAGGGCCGGGAGCCCTGGGCTGGGCAGGACAGGTCCCAGCACGGGCCTGAGCCCAGCTGGCCTCGGGCCCAAATCCCAGCTCTGCTGTTGGGCTCAGAAGGTTCAGGGACGTGCCCATGTTAACACCACAATAAGGCATCAACACCAGGAGCTTGATGTGCCAGATAAGACAGAGGATTCTTATGTCACTTCATTCTCTCTCTCTCTCTCTCTCTCTCTCTCTCTCTCTCACACACACACAATACTATTCCATAAAAAAACTTGCCCAGAGAAGTTGCAAGCTCAGATTCCAAGGTAGGATTTGCACTCTGAACTGTTCTTTCTCTCCTTGGACAGACTGTCACTCTGCTAGAACATCAGCTCCAGTTTTGCTCACTGCTCTAACCCAAGTGCTAGGACAGGGTATGGCATACAGTAGGGGTCCGAGCAATATTCACCGAGGGAATGAATGAAGGAAAGATGCTTATTGATATTTGGTCTCATGCATGTGAAAATAAATGACTTGCTCTTCACTAGTCCACAGTTTGGGTTTCTGCTACTTGGGCTGCCTTCAGCAATGAGTTAGAGGTTGATGCGACAGATTCCAGGGGTCAGCACATGCTTGGCTACAGCTGGAGGGACAGGTAGCCTGACCCCACTGTTAGCACACAGTGACTGCCTTTTGGGTCCTGGCGCCTGCCCCTGTAATGCTCTGGACAAAGGTTGGGTTTGGGTGTTAGACACTCTCTGCTACCACTAAGCTGTGTGACCTTGGGCAAGTCACTCCACCTCTCTGAACCTCACTTTCCTCATCTGTCAAATTAGGAATGCTTACTGTTGGGAAGGCTCATAGGAGGGAAACGGATGGCATCCTTGAGTGTGCCCAGCTTCATGTCAGTTTCCCTCTTCTCTTTCTGCAGTGGAGGGGTGGAGTGGAGGCCCAGAGAGGTTACCCGTCTTGCTTGAGGTCACACAGCTTGTAAGTGGGAGAGTTGGGATCTGAACCCTGGCATCTCTGGCTCCAAAGCCCAAGATGGCAACTTCCACTTCTAACTATTGACATCAGAAAGGAGGTGGTTGCCTTTTTCCAAAGACCAACATTGTTCAAATGTGGCCCTGAGGTCCTCCACAAGAGGGGCACTTGTTAAAAGCTGAGAATCACAGGTTTCCCCCCAAGTTTCTTGAATCAGAATCATGAGGATGGTGTAGAGTGGATCCAGACATCTGCCTTTTTAATCAACTCCCTAAATGTGTGTGGAGAAGGAAATGGCAACCCACTTCAGTATTCTTGCCTGGAAAATCCCACTGAGGGAGGAGCCCGGTAAGCTACAGTCCATGGGGTCACAATGTGTGACTTCTCTGCAGTTTAATGTTTCAACACCAGAGGGCTCACTACTATTTCTTAATGGCACAGGCATCTCCTCTGATGTCAGGTATTCCCAAAACCCTCACCCTGGGAGTTTGGGTGAAAAACAGGTGGCTTTTGTGGTTGGGAAAGCACACCCTCTGCTATTCTAAAAGAATGTTAAAGCTAGCTCATCTAGCCAAACATTCCCTCTTATAGAGGGGGATAGAACTTGCCCAAGGCAAGTAAATTGCAGAACTGTGCTCAGAAAAATATACACACAGCACTGTCCTTACCACCACACACCCTCTCCTGAGCTCGGACTTGACTACAGGTTGGAGGGGAAATAGAAACTCCCAGTGTCTCAGGGAGGAGAAGGTTTCAGCCTGTCTCTGAATTCATTCATCCAGCTGCTTACTGAGCTCCTGCTATGAGGAGCAGCACTGTAACAGTCTCATTGGCTGGATCCACGCCCTGTAGCATATAGTTGTGAAGGGTAAGTTCAGGAGTTATGACTGATTGTACTGGGACTTACTTACTGGCTGCAGGTGGAGGTGAGGGTTAGGAAGGGGTTCCCAGGGAAGGGACATCAGGGCTGATATGAATGAGGAGTTACCAAGTTAGAAGAGAGGGGTTGGAGCAGGGAAGAGTGTTCCAGACAGGTGAACAGTATGAAAAAATGTTCTGCAGAAGAATGAACCATGGGATGATGATGGGTGCGAAGACCCCACTGTGTCCATGGGTCAGAGTGTGAATGATGGGGACGGGAGAGGGTGGGAGAGGTGGTGTGGGAGACACACAGGTGTCCAAGGCACCACCTTGACCTTAGAGGAGCAGGAGACAAGGTTTGACCGCAAGCAGCAACAGCATGAGGCAGCCCCAGGCAAGTCCATAAGCCACAGAGCAAGGGATTGGAAGGGAGAGACAGGGCAGGCTTCATGGAGGAGGAAGCATTTAGGTTAATCCGGGTTCGGTTTGATTCAAAGGCATTACGTTCTTCTCTCTGTGCAGAGCGGGTATCATCTTAGCCATGAGGATTTTCTATCTGATCCTGAACAGGTGATTTCAGAAGGTCAAAGTCATTCTGGGCAAGAAGGAAGGGAGGAGACCGGGATTTCTGCTCCCGAAGGGCCCACTGAGCCTTCAGACTCTGTCTCCCTCCCTCCTGTCTGAGCCCTGCTGGCTCTGCGCAGCTCTAACCAGGGGCAGGTGGGACACACAGTCGACTTCGGGCCCCTTTGCACTCCTTAGCGCACAACCAGCTGGGTCTCAGCATTTAGGGCTGTTAAGGATGGTGAGATAAAGGAGGACAGGGTTTTATGAATGATGGTGCAGACGTGGCCACAAAGCCTGTGCTGCTCTTTCCATCAAGAGGTAGAGTCTATTTTCCTTCCCTCCACCTGAATCAGGGCTTCCCCCTGTGACTTGTCTGAATAATTTGGAGCAGAAGTGATGCTGTGTGTATGTCTTCTGCTGAGCCTTGCGATCTGCGGCTTCTGCTTTCACAGCCGGTAGACTCCTTCTTGGAAGCCCACTGCTGGGTAAGGAGGCTGACCAGGGGCGGCCGTGCTAGGAGGAGGACCAGCGGAACCAGATAGGGAGGGAGGGAGAGAGAGGGAGGGAGGCCACAGGGAGGAGTCCTGAGCGCCAGACACGCCAGTGAAGCCTCGGAGACCTCTCAGCCCAGCACACCCACAGTGTGCATGCAGCTGAGTGAATCACTGCAGCCAGCGCTCCATGCAGCAGACAAAGTACCTGGCAAAACTCTGCCTGAATTTCCCACCCAACTAACCATCAAGCAAGTGAGAAAGTGATTGCTGCTTTCAATTATTGAGACTCTGAGTGGTTTGTTTGTGAATCTTCCATACAGTCCAGACTTAGGACTTTTTTAGAGCAGATCTTTTTTCCTTTTTTTCTAAGAAGGATTCTAAAGCACAGGTCACCTGACAGATACTAAGTTGCAAGACAACACACAGGACAGGTACTGTTCTCAAGAGTGAGGAAGGCAGGGGCTGGAGAGGAGGCATGAGTCCATTCACCAGGTCGTCAGTCGTTTACTGAGCACCTACTGTGTGCCTAGTGCTGTGCAAGGCTCTGGAGCTGGGCCTTGGGGAGGACAAAGTCCCCATTCTCATGGAACTCATGCCCCAGTCCAAATGATGGAGGGGGAATAAATAAACACATAATTAATGGAATATCAGATCATGATCACTGTTGGAAGGAACATGTCGAGGGGGGAGATACAGACTGATTGGGGGGTGGCCGGTCAGGGCAGTCCACCCTGAGGAGGTAACATTTGAGCCAAGACGTGGATGAGGAGAAGGGATCAGCATGCAAACAAGTGTGGCTGGGAGTCCAGGCCGAGGGGAGAGAGTGAAGCCCAAGTCACTCAGGACATCACTGATGAGGCAGGCAATGGGGCATCTGAGACATCCCAGAGGGATCTGAATCCACTGCTCCTGTTGCCACAGACACCTTCTGGAAAAGACAGTGGTGTCCCTCTTCCTCACTCACCATAGAAACCCCGCAGAGGAGAGGGGTAGGGGGAGAAGGACCAGCAAGTGCACCTACCTCCTGCAGGTGTGTGGGCAGAACCAAATGCATCAGAGACAGCTAGCTGATAATGAACTCTGCATCAGTTCCAATGACTGCTTTCAGTGCAGGCATGGATGGATTGGGTGTACATGATGCTTGGATCACAGTGAGTTAAAAAGAAAACAAGAACCCGAAAGAGGCTGCAGAGTCGCTCAGATGGAATTCTTCGTGGGTTCTGATTAGTCAGTTGCCTTCAAGACATGGGCAGTGGGGGCTGCTGGTGCTGCTGAGAACATGCTGATAACAGGAACTGGAGCAGGGAGGTGTGGAAGTAACAGGCTTCCCCAGCTAGAGGCCGAGAGGAGGGCAGTGTAGCTGGGAATGGGTACTGGAGACCTGGGCACCAGTTCTTTAATGGTCAGTGATCTCCGGGTGGCCTTCAGCAGATTCCTTTCCCTCTCTGGCCTCAGTTTCCCTCTCTGTAAATGAAGGTGGCCAAACCAGTAAGGGCTGCACGTTGGACCTTCTCAAGGACCAGGCTGTTAACAGGCCAGTGAAGCAAATTTCAGAAGCACCATGAGAAATTCTCAGTGGCCAGGGCTGCGTCTACCATGTAGTAGATTTTTGTTGTTCAGTAGCTCAGTCATGTCTGACTATTTGTGACCCCATGGACTGCAGCACAGCAGACTTCCCTGTCCTTCACCATCTCCCGGAGTTTGCTCAAATTCATGTCCAGTGAGTCAGTGATGCTATCTAACCATCTCATCCTTTGTCACCCCCTTCTCCTCCTGCCCTCAATCTTTCCCAGCATCAGGGTCTTTTTCAATGAATTGGCTGTTTGCATCAGCGGCCCAAGTGTTGGAGCTTCAGCTTCGGCATTAGTCCTTCCAATGACTTCAGGGTTGATTTCCTTCAGGATGGACTGGTTTGATCTCCTAGCAGTCCAAGGGACTCCCAAGAGTCTTCTCCAACACCACAGTTTGAAAGCATTGATTCTTCAGCATTCAACCTCCTTTATGGTCTAACTCTCCATAAACATTTGTTGAAGGTCTAGATGAACCTGGTGTCCGATCTTCTGACAGCCCCAGTGGACCTTCTGATTGTCCCAAGGGAGTTGTAAATTTGGATTTCTTTTTTTTTAATGTGAGCTATCTCAATTTTGGCTCACATGGTGAAGAATCTGCCTGCAATGCAGCAGACCCAGATTTGATCTCTGGGTTGGGAAGATCCCCTGGAGAGGAAATGGCAACCCACTCCAGTATTCTTGCCTGAAGAATTCCATGGACAGAGGAGCCTGGTGGCTATAGTCCATGGGGTCACAAAGAGTCAAACACGACTGAGCAACTAACAAGGAAGCAAGGAGTAACCCCAATTTTGAAATGTGCGTCTCTAATTTAAATAAGTTTTATAAATCTGTCCACACCAAACAGTACAGCTTGTACTGGTTCGGCCTGTTTGCTGCCAGCTTGCAATGACCTTGGTGCCAATAGATCTTCAAGGCCTTTTCCAACCCTGCATTCCTGGAAGCAAAAAAAAAGTTTGTGTTTCATTCGGTTCGTTAAAGGATTTGAGACTGGCTTAAGGGACCTTCCCTAGATTCAAAGTTAAAAGGTAAAAACTAAAAAATTAGACTCACCATCAGGAAAAATGTAAATGAAGTCAGAATGCTGATCAAAGCAGTGATAAAAAAACATCAAACATGGAGGCTTACCCTAGCTGATTTCAAGATATTATCAAAGACACAGTAAATTAACAGAAACAGAACGCCGCAGCTGGAAAGTCACAGCAAGTGTGTATTTATCAGCTAGACATTTTCACAAGGCTATTTGCTGCTAAGTTTCCTAGAGACCAAAGTCACAAGGGTTGAGTTTTCACACACATTTTTCATTGCTCACATGGGCAAGGATGCTGGTTCCTCCCAAAGCAGCCCCCAGCTTCTCCCTGGGGAACCGCTCCAGCTCTGGCAGGCTACACACCTTCCCCCCCTCCTCCCAGGATGCAGAGGAGAAGGGCCGTCTGGATGGCCAGAGTAGGGGGTTTAGGAGCTGCCTCCCTCGGGTCCACCAGGAGAGAAGGAGGGCTCTGTACTCAGGCATGTCCCAGGTCCAGGCTGGGGAGGATGATAAACGGGGAGCCTTGGGATGCTCCGGGCCCAGCCCACTGTGTCCAGATAAGGGTCAGGCTGAGATGCACCAGTGGTGTGCTGGCTTCCTCATCTTACTCACGCTCTCGCCCCACATCCTGGGTTGCCATCTCCTGCTTATCCACAGCCCCTCCCTTCCCTGATCCCACCACTCAGCCCCCAGTGCCGAGTCGGAGACGCCCCTTCTAAATGCTCTTTCACACCACTGTGGATGTTTAGGTCAACAACGGCCAACTGCCAGAAATTCATATAGTCGATGCTTCAATCTAACACACGGCGTTTCCTGCCCTGTTCTCTCCAGCCAGCATTAGACTAAGTCATCCTCCACATTTAAGCATTTTGCCAAACATCCATAATAGCCCCTCTTCAGGGTCTGCCGGGAATCCCAGGTGGCACAGTGGTAAAGGGTCTGCCAGCTATTGCAGGAGACACAAGAGATTCGAGATCCATCCCGAGATCAGGAAGATCCCTTGGAGTAGGAAATGGCAACCCACTCCAGTGTTCTTGCCTGGAAAATTCCTTGGATAGAGGAACCTGGTGGGCTCCAGTTCGTGGGGTGGCAGAGAGCTGGATGTGACTGAGCGATTGGCCGTGCACACATACAGGGTCTGCCAGCATTTATTAGGCCATCCCCCACCCCTGGATGCCACAGCCTGGCCTGCATGCCCCTGTCGCAGCCAAGCTGCAGCCCGCACTCCCCCTGAGCTAACACGCCTGGGCTCCGGGCAGTGGAGGGGACGTTCCAGGCTGCGGTGGGGACGCCTCCGTCCACCCTCCTGGGCGGCCCAGGGTCCAGGCAGCCGTGCTGTGCCAAACTTGCAGTCAGACAGACCTGCCGTCTAGCCTGGCCTTGGCACTTTCTGTTTATTACCTCCAGAGGCAGGGATATCCCCCGCTGGGCCTCAGTTTTCGCATCTGGAAAAGAAGGACATCCTTCCAACCACAGAGGGTTTTCCAAGGATCAGCTGGAAGAGGAAGCAGAGAAGAGCTTCGTGAATCTCCAAACTCGGCCCAAACACAGACAGCCGGTCATCCCAGACCCTTCAGTGGTCCAGCCATGCTCCCCATGTGCCTCCTTCTTTTCCAGAAACCAGCACTCTGCCCCTCACCCGGCTCTCCCTGCAATGATGGTGTCATCCTGACCTTGGCAGCAGCGTGGCCATGTTCTCCTGCTGGCACCTGCTAGGACCTCAGCCCCACTGAGAGTGACCCTACTGTGTGTCATTGACTTCCCTGCCCTGGCTGCGGGTGGGGAATCTCACCTGCAGCTCGCCCCCTCCCACAGGGGCTACAGGCCTGGGGGGTGCCACAGGCCTTGGGGGTGGGCACTGGGAAGCTCAGATCCTGGCCAGTGATTGGCTGACTGGTGAGAGCCCCTTGCTCAGGAAGGTACAGAGTGCATTGAGGTAGGAGGGTGAGGAGGAGCTGAAGGCTGCAAAGGACCTGGGAAGGCAGAGGCAGGAGCAGCCAAGGTAAGAGCAGCCGAGTCACCCTCAGGGCAGCGACGTTCACCCCCTCGTGAGAGCCTGGAAGATGAGCTGATGGCGCCCAGGGCAGTTCCAGTCCTGAGTGTGAGCTGATGGTGCCACTGCCCAGCTCCTCCCTCCCCCCCGACTTCCTTCAAGTGAGCCCAACTACTGTGTAAGCTTAGTACTGCCGACATTGTGCCCATTTTACAGATGAGGAAACTGAGGTCTCCAGAGGTCAAGTCCTTTCCCCAACTCACTGGTGAGAAAGCGGCTGAGCCAATGTTCAAGGACAGTCTTTCTTTCCTCAGAAATGCCAACCTGAGTGACCAACTCACTTGTCCACTCAGCCCAGGGCTGGGTCTGCAGGAACCGTCAGGTAAATGTGTGCTGCGGGTGGATGGCTTGCTTCATAAGGAGGGAAAACAACCCTGCTGGCTGGGTTTAAAGCAAGTCTACCTTTGTTCCAGCCCCCTCTAATCCTTTGGTCATACATTATTCCAAATGCAATTCCCATAAAGTCTGTGCACTTCCCCACACTCTGCAGGTGTGGATTGGAATGTATCTATGAGCACTCAGGCCCAGTCTGCCCCAGGAGAGAAGGAACACTCTAGAAAGCTCAATGCTTTGTTTAGAGTGGAATTTCTCAACACAACACTTTCAGCATTTAGGGCTGGGTTATTCTTTCCTGGGGGGGGGGGGAGGGGGGGGGCGGGTGTTATCCTGTGCAATGAAGGGTGTTTAGCAGCACCCCTGGTCTCTACCCATTCGGTGCCAGTAGCATGTCCCCCAGTTGTGACAACCCCAGACCTCCCCAGACGTTGTCAAACATCCCCTAGGAGGCAACGTCGCTCCCATTGAGAAACACAGCTGGAGAGAAGCCAGCAGCTCCTCACCAAGGACCCCGTCAGCCTTGGTTCCTGCTCTAACTTGTAAATATTACGCAAAGCACAGACAGGAGTCTTACATGCTCCGTTTTCTTTTCCAGCATTTTCCCCAGGCTGAGCCTCAGAGAGTCCACCTCTCAGGGGTGTTTGCATCTGGCCGTCTGCCGGCTGGCTCACCAGGCTCAGCAATGACAAGGCTTCGAGTCGCCAGCAGATGGCGCAAAAATCCTTCCCAGGCCTCTGTGGCTGCCGCTCTCTTCTCTGGGACCTGAGTTACTCCGAGAATCTGGTGCTGAAAGGGGCTTTAGAGACATGGCTGAACACCTTTGGGTGCGCGGGACAGCCTTCCCGACCAGGAATGATCCAGCCCAGAATGTCGACTGTGTGGAGGTTGAGAAGCCCCAGTTCATAGACGAGTAACCTGAGGACCCCGAGGGAGAGTTTAATTGTGTGGGTGGCTTCCCAGCATGGTTATGGGATGCGGTGATAAGATGAGGTGAAAACTGTGATGAGGGTTTATAAGCACTTAATGCTTGAAGGCAGAGGGTCTGATTTCTTTGTCTCTCTCCCTGCATCCACAGAAGTTCTCAGGAAAAGTTGGCTGAACTGGATTGAACGGGCTCCTCCACATCTGAAGATGGGCTATAGCTATAGCTGCATTTTGACACTGCCTCCTGATCAGATACTATTACTGCCCAGAGCACTGGGTTGAGAAGTGCCATACTCAGCAGATAAGAGTCCTAGAATCAACTAGTCATGTCTGCTATGAGTGCAAAACCAGATAATTAGAAATTCAGCCTTTCTGCTGATCCCAGGATAGATGATCAGAAGCCTGGGAGGAAAGATTCCCTTAGAGAAGACTTTTCTTATAAATCAAAAGCCCTCTGAATTGGTGTACTGTAAAACAGATAAATATCAAGATGCATTTAGGACATCCTAGAAAACATGGACAATGTGTCTGAAGTACAGCAGATGTAGACGAGTTTTGTGATTTCATCTTCCGCTTACAAGACGGAGAGCACTTTGCTGGCCTGGATTACTCTGCATCTCTTTGAGGAGATGCTGGGCAGCTGTCTGCCGACTTTTGCCCAGGTTGCTTTGTGCAGGTGCACTGTCTTCAGGGAGACTGCTTCCGTGCTCACCCTTCCTCTGTGGAGTGTGCGAAGCCGGACACTCCAACGTATCCTGACTTCCATCTTCGCCACGGCTCAGCCCGGCTGAGTCCATCTCTCACCCTAGCTGCAGGTTCTTTCATCTGTGAACAGGACTAACAATGCTCCCTTGCATCACCGGAGGATGTATTTCCCCAGGTTAAGGATGGGGGTTGTGTTTCCTAAACTTGGAAGAGCCGACACCTGCCATGACTCATTGAGGAACTGGGCAGCAAATTAGGTGATGTCATCATGTTCTCCCTATGAAAGGCATAATTGTGAGGGCTTTTTGTTTTTTTTTCTTAATTCCCTCATCCCTCAAGGTCCTGAGACTGATAAACCTTTGGAAATTTTAGCCTCAGCACCCCCTCATTTTATTGCCTCTGTTAAGTTTTTACCAGACAAAGATGGTCTTGGCTGGGCTAACTTTTCCAGGTAACAATATTGCTGCATCGATTTTCGGGGTTTCCTGTCTTGTACTCATTAGTCTGCCCTGAACCCATGCCTCCCCCTTCCCCTTGTATCTCAGAGCCTGATTCAGAGCCCAAAGAGGTTCTTGCATCACCTGGGGGTCCTTTAATTGTGTTTGGATCTTTGGAAAGGACCCTCAGTCCTCACCACGTTTTCCAAGGGGTCGCCACCAAGGCCAGCATGGAGATCAGCTGACCGATTCCAACTGTTTGGAGGAAATTGAGTCTTAATAAGGCCCATGAGGATCCAGGGGCAAGACAGGGTCAGAGCCTGGTTGGGTGGGTGGCAGTGTTCATTCTGTCTACCCTCTCTACCAGGGAGTCATGGGGCCACATCGTTGTCTTTTGCTTTGCCAAAAACATGGCAAATCAGGGGTAGGAGATGGAAGAGAGTGATGGAAGGTGATCAGTGGGTCAAAAAAAAAGAACAACTTCCTAGAGGGTGAGGCAGAGCTAAGGAAACCGTCAGAGAGAGAGAGGGTTTCCTCTTCCTCCCTCTAGGGAGGAGGCATCTGAACAGAGGCTTCTGAAGCCAGACAGTATCTCTGGATCCCAAGAGCCTTCTGGAAGCTCAGTGGTCCTCAGGGGCTGAAGCTCACCTCTGTTTCTAAATTGCTGGGCGCACTTCAAGTCCCTTGGCTCTCTGAGCCTCAGATGCCTCGCTTATTGGTGGGGACACCTACCCCATAGGGCTGTGGTTAGGCGTAAATTAAGTCAGGCACCTGACCTGCTCAGCATGTAATAGGTACTCAGTGTTACTCTGCTTGTGGCATATCTATAAGGTAGTTGCATTAAAACAGATTCATGTCAATGTATGGCAAAAACCACTACAATATTGTAAAGTAATTAGCCTCCAATTAAAACAGATAAATAAAAAAAATAAAAGTAGAATAGAATTTAGAATAAAAAAGATGAAAGTTGCCCAATTTCTGCCTGTTTCTAACAGGTCCCATCCAGGTGCGCCCCCTTTGGATACAGATAAAGGGAGCATGGCCAGAGAAGACAGGGATGATGAGAGCTTTGGAGATGAGGTCCTGAAATCTGGCTAAGGGAAGGAGGCACTTACCTCGGATGAGAGATGATACAGGCACAAGCTGGGTGCACGGGGAGGAGCCTGAAGGCCTGGCAGCCTGGCATTCCCCAGTCCTCACTAAGTCCCCTGCAATGCAAGGCCTTGGGACGCAATACCAGGCACATTCCTTGCTCCCAAGGAGCTTGCAGACTTCACTGCCCATGGATGCCTAGGGAAGAGGAGGTTCTAATGCTCCAAGGTCCACAGGCCTCATGTTTCATGCAAGATGGTACCCAGAGTCCTTCTGACAACCCAAGAGGCATCAAATGGCCCAGCCTCACTTCCTTTCCTGTCTCACCTCCAACCAGCCTCCCCTTCACTTATTCCAGTCCAGCCTCCCTGCCCTTCTTTCTGTTCCACCAGCACACTAAGCTCGGTCATACCCCAGGGCCTTTGAATGTCCTATTGCCCTGCTGGGGAACTCCTCCAAGGTGAGTTCCTTTTCTGTGCTGGTCTCTGCTCAAATCAGTCTCCTTAGGAGCCTTGCCCAGCCTTTCTCCAAAGTCACTCCAAATCCTATTGTCCTGCTGTCCCTTCAAAGCAATGATCTCTACCTGCAGCCACTGTGCCCATTTATCTGTGGTTTATCTGTTTGCCATTTCACCTCATTAGTTTTTTTTAGTACTTTTATTTTATTTTTAATTAAAATATTTTAATAAAAAATTTTTAATTGCACTCCATTTACAGTTATTATAAAATATTGGCTATATTCCTGTGTTATACTATATATATATATAAAGCATAATTAAGATTTGTTTGGGGCTTTTCAGGTGGCAATAGTGGCAAAGAACCCACCTACCAGTGCAGGAGACATAAAGAGACTTGCGTTCGATCCCTGGGTTGGGAAGATCCCCTGGAGGAGGGCATGGCAACCCACTCCAGTATTTTTGCCTAGAGAATCCCATGGACAGAGGAGCCTGGAGTCCATGGGGTCACAAAGAGTCGGACAAGACTGAAGTGACTTAGCACATGCATTCAGGATGTATACTATTTTCACATAACAGTAGGATACAAATTCTATTCAAGTTCCCTTAGACTATAAACTAAGAGACACTGGAACATATCCAGGGTCATAAAATAAGGTGCAAAAATTTCACAGTCTTAAGGGCATTAAAAGACACTTATTCCTTGAAAGAAAAGCCATGACAAACTTAGACAGCATATTAAAAAGCGGAGACCTTTGCCAACAAAGGTCTGTATAGTTGATGCTATGGTTTTTCCAGTAATCATGTACAGTTGTGAGAGTTGAACTATAAAGTAGGCTGAACACCGAAGAATTGATACTTCCAAATTGTGGTGCTGGAGAAGACTCTTGAGAGTCCCTTAGATTACAAGGAAATCAAGCCAGTCAATCCTAAAGGAAATCAGTTCTGAATAGTCATTGGAAGGACTGATGCTGAAGCTGAAGCTCCAATACTTGGGCCACCTGATGTGAAGAGTTGACTCACTGGAAAAGACCCTGATACTGGGAAAGGTTGAAGGCTGGATGAGAAGGGGACGACAGAGGACGAGATGTTTGGATGGCATCACCAATTCAATGGACATGAGTTTGAGCAAACTCCAGGAGATTGTGAGGGACAGGGGAGCCTGGTCTGCTGCAGTCCATGGGGTTGCAAAGAGTCGGACATGACTTAGTGACTGAACAACAACAACAAAGGATATTGAAATCATACAGAATCTGTTCTCTCATCACTGTGTTTCACCTCATTAGGTGAATGTAATGTAACCTTCATGAGAGCAGACACCTGGCTCTACAGGGATCTCAGGGTTTCCAAATTAAAGCATATGAGATGATCTATTGGGGCAGGAAGAAAATATCAGATTTTTTGGTTTACCTTTTCTTGTTTTAATTCAAAAGAAATGAAGCTCTACTCCTATATAATATATGGGTTAACACTGGCTCCCTCACTCAGTTACCTGTCACCCAGGCATACTCCACGTGCAGAATCCAAGTTATGTTGATGGGGGCCCCCCACAGTGCTGTCCTTGGTCCTTTCTTCCACTTCTGATGATTGGTTCACACTGGAGTTTCTGGGTGCCTGGCTCAGCGCGTTGACAGAATATGCAGAATATATTACCCAGGGGTTAATGAAAGTAACTCTCACAACATGAATAGCCCACTTAAAAGAGATTCCTACAAGGCAGCTGTGGATTATGGATAACAAAGCTTACTATGCACAGAGAACTCTTCACAAGGGAAATGGCAGGACAATATGTGTTGCACTGATGGCTGCTGAGCACAGTTGTGCAGGTTGTAAACTGCACAAGGGCACTTAGGAGGCAGGTGGTGGCTGAAATCAGTCTACACTCTAGTGGCCAGTCCTTCCTCCCGAGTGCAGGGCTGTGTCCTTCTAGACAGAATGCCTTTTCCCCATCTCCTTCTCCTGTTTCTCGTACTGGTCCCCCATCAGCGCCATCACAAAGGGGCTCTGATGCTCAAACCATGTCTCATAATGAATCGGCCAAAGTGCTCAAGAGGCCTCAAAGACCACTTGAAATAGATTTACATCCACAATCAGTAACCACTCCAGGCCTTGCCTTGTGACACTGCTCAGTGATTCTCCAACGGCCAACTCCTCCTCTCATGCTAGCAGAAACCGGATTTTATACGGAGTAGCCATGTGCACTACAAAAAAGCCCATTTTCCAGTTTCCCTTGCTACTATAGAGTCGCAAAGAGTTAGACATGACTGAAGCTACTTAGCACACACTTTCTACTAAAGATGGTAATCAAGCAGAAATTTGGCTAGAGAGAAATAAAAGGACATTTTCTAAGGATTTGGGGAGAATTTTCTTTTTTTAATGTAGATAATACCCTTCCTCCTTCCTCCTTTCTGGAATGCAGATGTGGTGATTAGAGGTGTGGCAGCTCTTTTGTGATCTTGAGAGAAAAGACAAGGCAGTGGTAAAGACTAGTCCTGACATCTCTGCTTGATGCCAAGCACTGTTACCTTTCTGCTGTATGGGAAAAAAAAATACCCTCATTTGTTTAAGCTGTTATTTGATCAAGTTTTGGGTTGCTTGCTACAGAACACAGTTCTAGACAGTTGACTCCTCAGCAGATGTTGTTCTTTGCAATATTAGCTCCGATTCTGTGGAATAATCACAATTAGCCAGCTATTTAAAAACTAAGACTAACCTTTAGATTTTTTTCAGCAGTGTCTAAACTCAAGTATATGTCAATCAGTTATGTTGTAAAATGCTATCTATTTCAATAACACATTTTAGGAATCTCTTTAAATATGCTTTATATAAGTATAATACACCTATAGAACCAATCACATATTGTTCAAGTGCGCAACTCATTAATTATTCACAAACTGAACTGATCCACATAGCCAGGACCCAGATCAGGAAAGATAATGTGACCAGTTTCCCAGAAGAAGCCTCTTTTTAGATATCTTTAATAATGAAAGCGAAAGATCACATACTGCTTGTTTTAGAACAATGACTAAACTAGTATATGGAAAAATTATATGACAATAAACTAAGATGGACCCATTTGTTAGCAGATACTGCTTAATGAACCAGAGAAAACATTGCTGAAGATTCAAAACAGGGATTTGAATCAGATAAATTCCTCATGTGGATGGTTTGCTCTATAGGTGGGTGACAGTATTGAGACTAATATGTCTCAAATTAGGATGTTTGCTAGATTTTCAGATGCTGTATCAGCAATGAAATACGCCTTTAAAAAAGTATTATTTTTGGTGAAACACTAAAGGAAAGGTGTACTGGAGAATATTTTTCAACACTGTTATTTCTTAAGTCAAAACAATATTTTTATGGGGAAAGAGTGTAGGCACAGATGCAGTATTTGTTTAGACTGGAAGATATGAAGCTTTCAGGGTATATTTATAGAAGTAACACCACATATAAAATTCTTTTCTTATATATGTGTAAGCAAACTATACTATCAATGTGTTAAATTATCAGAATACACTTTACAGTAAGATAGTCATTTTTAAAGTCTTGAGTTGAAAGATATTATCAATATACTGAGTTTTATAAAAAGACTTTCAGATTGAATCTTTAGAAAATAAGGAATTATGTTGAAAGCTTTGGTATTACAGAGAAATTTTCTGCTTATCTTGTGTAAAGTACTTGAAAGTACCATTCTTAAAGATGAGCTGCGTTTTTTGTTTTTTGTTTTTTTTAACACAGGATGCTGCTGCTGCAGCTGCTAAGTCACTTCAGTCGTGTCTGACTCTGTGCGATCCCATAGACGGCAGCCCACCAGGCTCCGCCCTCCCTGGGATTCTCCAGGCAAGAACACTGGAATGGGTTGTCATTTCCTTCTCCAATGCATGAAAGTGAAAAGTGAAAGTGAAGTCTCTCAGTCATGTCCGACTCCTGGCGATCCCATGGACTGCAGCCTACCAGGCTCCTCCGTCCATGGGATTTTCCAGGCAAGAGTACTGGAGTGGGGTGCCATGCCTTCTCCTTACACAGGATAGGTATTTCAAATTTGTTGACTTTTTCCTTTGCAATAAAAGTCAGTCTCATTTCCAACTGGATTTGTTTCCAGAAAACAATCTATCTCTGATATAAAAGAGGTTTTATTTAGGAGTAAGAAAGCAACACTTTTCAAAAGACAAAAACCATCCTCATGTTTTGGAAATCTTTTGAAAAGAAACATTTCTATTGTTACCTGTTGTTGTTGATAGCCATGTAAATGCGCTACCTGTAAAAATCCTCTTATTTGTAAACTTGAAAACACTTGGCAACAACATTTTCCAACCTATTTAATTTTTTTTTTTCCAACAAAGGATTACAGGGATTTTGAACCTGGAGTATACTGCTGTCCCTTCCCTGGGAAAAGGTGACATGTTGACTCTGGACATTCAAATAAGCGCAGAAGTGATGGCATATCCCTTCTGGGAACAAGCTTTACGAGCATGCGTGGCTCACCCTGCTCGCATTTCCCATCTCCAGCGTGACAATGTTTGGGAGGGAGTTTGGGTTCCAGAGTGAAGATGCTTTGGAGCAGACCAGCAGCTAACCTGTGACTGGCATGGAGCATGCGGCCTCGCAAACTTGGCAGAGGATGGGTAGTGATCCTGCTTGATTGAACCACAGGGTAGAAAGGGCAGAAAAAGAAGAGATGAGGCAAAAAGAGCAAGCTGGGACCATACTGAAAAGGCCCATGAACCGAACTGGAGCGCAGTCTGTGGTTGGAGGCCCTGAGCAATCTGGGAAGGACTGTGAGTCCGGGGAGACCAGGCCGGAGCTCTCACTCCTAGATAGGATTGGAGAGAGCATCACTTTCACCGACGCTGAGGAGCAATGAGGTACATCTGAAGTGGGTTCATAACAGGAGTGGGAGGGGCAGGCTCGGAACGTAAGACTGTGAAATTCCGTGAGTTCCTGCAGGTTTATCAGTAGCAGTGAAAATAATCGTTTTGACTCTCTTTGCGAGGTACTGGGATCTGTACTTCACGGGCACGATGAGGATCATAACGCCAGCTAACACTGACTGAGCACTCTCACCGAGAATAGGGACCATTAAAGTCTTCATTTTTACACGTGGTCCTGATCCCAGTCAAGCATCCGTGGTATAGATTACAAACACCACTCCGACTCCGCCCCCCTCACCCACGCATGCGCTTTGCACATCAACGGGTAGCGCGGTCCATTCAGATCCGCTGGACAACAAGACTTAACTTTGATCTACAGATTAAGGTGGCTAGTTCTCAGCCCTAGCCTTGCATGTTGCCACTTGAGTTCTTTTGTCTCTGCCATCACCAGGAGAAGATAGGCAGGCCGGTCTAGGGGAGAGTGAGAGATAAGTGGAACACAGCTGAGTCACTCAGGCATACTGGGGGACGCCAGCCTAGATGAGGTGGCAGTCAGCCAACTTCCTGACATACCAGCAAGCCCAGAAAAAGTCAACAGCACCCAGTCTCCTGGCTGACTTTGTATGAACATGCCAGCAAGGCTGATCGTGTACTGCTGAAGTCCTGTGGTTGGTTGTTTTTATTGGGCAATGAATAACTGATCCCCTAAATACTGTTGAGAGCATCCTGGGTGCTTTCGAATTTTCTTCTTTCTTCCTCTTCCCCTTATCACTTTCTCCTCCTTGTCTCCATCTCCATTTCCTTCTTCTGTTGCTTTATTTTTCTCTCTTACTGTACACCAGTTTATCCCCTCTTAGCCGACATGGCAGAGCAAAATCACCAAGGGCTCCACGTTCACATCTGTTTTATTCAGCAAGCAGTCAGATGAAGCATAACTTAGTTTGAAGTCCAGATTCTGAAGGGCCCAGCTCGCTTTTGGAGCTCTCTTGGGACTATTCAGCCGTGTACAGAGTTTGGGCACATGTTGGACCATTATGGCAACTGCCATGACAAGAACATCCAGAGAGAGGGAAAGGGAAGTTTCTGGGTAACAGGTTCTTAGCAAATAAAAATAAAAGACATCAGTTACAGCTCTTATAGGGTTTCCCTGGCGGTGCAGTGGTAAAGAACCTGCCTGCCAATGCAGGAGACACAAGAAACTCGGGTTCGATCCCTGGGTCTGAAAGATCCCCTAGAGGAGAAAATGGCAACCTACTCCAGTATTCTTGCTTGGAAAATTCCATGGACAGAGGAGCCTGGTGGACTACAGTCCTTGAGGTCACAAAGAGTTGAACACAACTGCATACACATAGCACAGCTGTTCAACTTTTTAAATTTAATGAATTTATGTTATTTTATTATACAACTTTTACATTGTATAATATGGAAGGCATCATTGACTCAATGGATTCAATGGACATGAATTTGAGCAAATTTCAGGACATAGTGAAGGACAGGGAGGCCTGGCATGCTGCAGTCTAGGGGCTGCAAAGAATAGGACATGACTTAGTGACTGAACAAAAACAACAATGTTATACAACTTTTAATAACTATTTCTAAGGTGTCAACTTATATACATTATTTGGTTTCTTAGTATAATATCTGTGTTTTCTCACAAGATAACAGAAAAACATTACCTACAAAAAATTCCATGTCAATGCTCATCTCATAGTCAGAACCCCTGATTTTCCCTTTTTCATGAACTAATATATGTAATAAACTGTTAAGCTGGTGGTGAGTACTTGCGTCTAGTGTCACTCAGAGAAGGAAATCTCATGATGATGGTCTATTGTGCTTCCCCCACTTCGAGGAGTACACTAAAATTCATTTGAATCGCACACTTTAAATGCCTGAGTAGTTTGGAACAGGACTTATTTCTCAACAAAGCTGTTAAAAGAAAAAGGCTATACACCCAACAAATATTTACTGAGCATCTACCAGTGACCAGAAGCTGTTCTAGCCACTGGAAGAACAGCAAGGAAGTGCCTGTCCTTACAAAAGTTACATTCTAGTGCCGGGGAAACAGCAAATAAGTAGGGTGGCACGCGCTAGGGAGGAAAGTAAAGCAGGACAGGGTTGGGGGAGAGAAAGCAGGGTATTTCTATCTGTCCCTAGGTCATCAGGGGAGATAATGCTGAAGCTGAAGTTTGGGCAGTGGCTTGAGGAAGTGAGGACACATGCTTGGGCTTCTGGGGTTCCTACTGGCCAAGGTCCAGGCTCACTACCAGGGGTCTGGCTCTTCAGCCGGCACATCTCCACTGTGGGTCATGGCACCCCAGACCTCAAAGGCCAGCTAGTGAAGGTACCATGGCCAGGGTGATTACCTTCAGTCCTTACCACCCTCCCTTTAATCAGAAAGCATCTCCCCTTTGTGTCTGTTATATCAGAGTGCGATAAAATTGTGCTTTAAAAAAAAAAAAAGAATTGTGCTGCAAAAAAACAAATTAATAATTTTGTTGCAAATCTAGATGTTGGAAAGGGGATGGAGGAGGGGAGTGGCCTCATTTGAAGAAGGTGATGATGAGATGTAAGACTAAGGTAGGAGCCTGGTGGGTGTCATGGTCTGAAAAGATGTGTTGAAGTCTTAAACCCTCATGTCTCAGGATGCAACTTATTTGAAACTAGGATCTTTACAATAGTCAGTTCAGTTCAGTCACTCACTCATGTCCCACTCTTTGCGACCCCATGAATCGCAGCACGCCAGGCCTCCCTGTCCATCACAAATTCCCGGAGTTCACTCAAAACTCATGCCCATCGAGTCAGTGATGCCACCCAGCCATCTCATCCTCTGTCATCCCCTTCTTCTCATGCCCCCAGTCCCTCCCAGCATCAGGGTCTTTTCCAATGAGTCAACTCTTCACATGAGGTGGCCAAAGTACTGGAGTTTCAGGTTCAGCATCAGTCCTTCCAATGAACACCCAGGACCTATCTCCTTCAGGATGGACTGGTTGGATCTCCTTGCAGTCCAAGGGACTCTCAAGAGTCTTCTCCAACACCACAGTTCGAAAGCATCAATTTTTCGGCGCTCAGCTTTCTTCACAGTCCAACTCTCATATCCATACATGACCACTGGAAAAACCACAGCCTTGACTAGACGACCTTTGTTGGCAAAGTAATGTCTCTGCTTTTTAATATGCTATCTAGGTTGGTCATAACTTTCCTTCCAAAGAGTAAGCGTCTTTTAATTTCATGGCTGCAGTCACCATCTGCAGTGATTTTGGAGCCCCCCCAAAAAGTCAGACACTGTTTCCACTGTTTCCCCATCTGTTTCCCATGAGGTGATGGGACCAGAAGCCATGATCTTAGCTTTCTGAATGTTGAGCTTTAAACCAACTTTTTCACTCTCCTCTTTCACTTTCATCAAGAGGCTTTTTAGTTCCTCTTCACTTTCAGCCATAAGGGTGGTGTCATCTGCATATCTGAGGTTATTGATATTTCTCCCGGCAATCTTAATTCCAGCTTGTGATTCTTCCAGCCCAGCGTTTCTCATGATGTACTCTGCATATAAGTTAAATAAGCAGGGTGACAATATACAGCCTTGACGTACTCCTTTTCCTATTTGGAACCAGTCTGTTGTTCCATGTCCAGTACTAACTGTTGCTTCCTGACCTGCATACAGGTTTCTCAAGAGGCAGGTCAGGTGGTCTGGTATTCCCATCTCCGTCAGAATTTTCCACAGTTTATTGTGATCCACACAGTCAAAGGCTTTGGCATAGTCAATAAAGCAGAAATAGATGTTTTTCTGGAACTCTCTTGCTTTTTGATGATCTAGCGGATATTGGCAATTTGATCTCTGATTCCTCTGGTTCCTTTTCTAAAACCAGCTTGAACATCTTTACAATACTAGTCAAGTTAAAATGACTCTATTAGAGTGAGCCCTACCCCCAATGTAACATGTGTCCTTCCGAAAAGAGGAAATTTGAACAGAGACAGGCACACACAGAGTTAGGATGATGTGAAGAGACACGAGGGGATGTCACGTGATGATAGAGGCAAGGATTAGACTGATGCTGCTGCAAGCCAAGAGACACCAGGGACTTCTGGCCACCACCAGAAACTGGAACAAGCCAGAGTCCTCAGGAGACTGCAGCCCCAATGACACCTTGATCTCAGACTTCAGATGTCCAGAAATGTGAGAGAATAAACTGCTGCTGTCCAAGCCTCCCAGTTAGAGGTTCTCTGTGACACTGGCCCCAGCACATTAATACACCAGGTGATGGGCGATCCCAGAGTTGGGAGTGCTTCATTTTGTGAGACAGGTGGGGTCAGATGGAGGGTTTATAAAGAATGGATGCTGGATCTGGATCTCAAGAGCGAGGAGGATGGTGACAGACAGAGAAGGGAGACCTGTCAGGTGAGTATTGCAACAGCTGATGACAGGTGCCGGCAGCTTGCAACTGGCTTGGGGGTGTGGTCACCCCAGTAGATGAGTGGTGTCAGGACCTGGTGATGAGGGGCAGGGAGGGGACACGGGGACGGCAAGGATCTGGGCTGAGTCATCGGTGACAGAGGTGGCGTCCCCTGAGACCATGAATACAAGCAGAGGAGTGTAGTAAGGACTGGGCACCGGGGAGGCCACTTGGAGCCTGGGAGCATTTGGTGAAATGTCCAGGCGGCAGTTAGACAAAAACAACCACACAGAACAGGCTTCCCATGTCTGGCTCCTTCTCAACCTTTATCACTCACATCAAAGCTCTCTCCCTCAGAGAAGCTTTTCTGCACCCACCTGCTCCATCCAGGCTGGTTCTCTACAATCACTCTGATCCATTACCTGTCCATTCTCACAGCATTTACATGATCTTTGCTGTTTCTCATCTCTCTCCCCACGTATTTTTAAGTCCCACATTGTTTGCTGCCAAATTTCAATTGCTCAGAACAGTGTCTGCACGTGATCAGGGCTGGATCAAGATTTGCTGAATGAAAGAAGAAACAAAGAAGCCCAAGAGAAGGCCCAGGCTGCTGACTGTGTTTTTGGAAAGCAGGCGGCGCTGAGTTGGAGTTTGGGGTAGAAGACACTTGGTGGGTATCAACCCCACGAACGGAAGTGAGAGGAGGCAGGATGGGGGCAGACAGGAAAGGGGAACTGAGTGTCAGCTCCCCAGAGCTTTGGCCACCCCTGAGCTCAGGAGAGAACATCATTCAGTAGAGTTGTCCATCTTGGGCTGAAATGACTGGGCCCATCTTGCTTGGTCAGTGGATGCATCCTTCCCCCGGGAAGGGCAGACCCTGAAGGAGTGGAGAGCTGGGCTCTGTCTGCTGACCACGCCCCCATGGCTGAAGGAAGTGAGTCTCCATGTTCACCAGATGCGGGCTGGACACACAGGTTCATAGCGTCAAGGGTGCTGTTGGTGGTGGTGGTGTTGAAACCAGGCAGGGAACAGATGACAAGCAGCAAACAGCCTGTGATCCGTGCTACTGGGAACGTGCAGGTCAGGTACAGTGCGGAAGAGAAGGGTGTGTCCTCATCCAAGTACAAGGAATCGGGGATGCTCTCTGGATGTGGTGGAATTTGACTTGAAGGATCTCTTTGCTTGCAACTCTAGAGAGCTGAAGGGCAGGGAGTTTAAAGAGAGAGTGCAGCACCCACCCCCCCACCCCCCATGCTTGGGAGAAATGATGTACAGCAGTTAGCTGCAGCCTGGACATGTGACGGGTTAGCAGGAACGCTTCTGGAAAGGTGGGTAGAGGCCAGCGCTTGAAGCAGTGGTGACCTGAGAAAAGCTGAGCTGTGAGGACACTTACCCAGTGCCAGAAGCTGCTCTTGATTTTTCTTTGAAGACCCAGCAGCGCAGCAGAAACAGGAGGTCAGCCAGGCAGCCTGATGGTGGGAGGTTGGTCCAAACTGACGTGACGCAACTGCTCCAGAATCAAAGTTCCATTGAAAGAGGGGTTCAAGGGAAAGTTGGCTTAGGGCATTGCTTCAGAAAACTGCTGGGAAGGACAGAAATGAAACAGGATCACAAGTCGCCCCAAAAGTGGTGGAGAAAGCTGCTTCCTACCACAATCCTCCAGAGGCCGAGAGGAGCTTTCATCTTCCCAAGAAGCCCCTGTGGCTGAGGCTGTCGCCCGCTAGGCGGGAGGTGAGAGCTGCTAGCACACTTTATCCCTTCAGTTAGAGATGGAGTGAAGAGAAGAGCCAGCCGGTGGCACCCGCCAGCCTGGAGACCGCGTGGTCGTGCTCAGCGCCTCCTGTCCCCGCGGAACCCGTCTGTGCAGGCAGGCAGCACTCCAGGTCCATTCCAGGTCCCAGAGGGTCCTCTTTTCGCCTGGACCCCTTGGCCTCCTCCTCACCTCTCTCTCACTTCCTCCCAGGCCCAAGCCTGAGGGCCCAAAGATTTCTAAGACTCTGGGCACCCCGATTGTCATCTCAGTTTCTTTGCCTCTCAAGCAAGGGGTTCAGCTGTATTTTTTTTTCTTTTTATTAAACTTCCAGATTTGAGGACTTAATTATCTCGATAGCAGGCTCTGGCATAGCAAACCTCGAGATGAATTTTAGACCTTTCTTGCACTGGATTCCAGACGAAAGGAACAGGAGCCATTGTACTTTGTCTAGGAAAACCTGCATTGGTGGCACCTTGGGGGAGTTTTTTAAACACTGTATCCCCAGAAGCTACCAGGCACAGAGAAATGTTCAGTGAAGACTTGTAATGGATGAATGAACGGGTGAATGGATGGCAGTGGAGGACAAGCTGAGGGGGGAATTCCATCTCGGGCACCCCTTTCCCACTCTAGGAACCCTCTGCTGTTTCTCCTACCTGTGCATCACAGATACCTGGCTCCCTTCAGAAACTTCATCCCCATCCAGGGATTGAGGGCTGAGAACGCATCAAAGCTGAGGTTCCTGAACATTGAAACGTGTTGCAATTTCAAGAAGAGGAAAGGGAAATAACAGCATGCATTCTGTCAGCCATTGGCAACCCGTCCAGTACTCTTGCCTGGAAAATCCCATGGACAGAGGATCCTGGGGGGGCTACAGTCCACAGGGTCGCAAAGAGTTGGACACGACTGAGCGACTGACCACGTTTATTAGGATACGGATGTGTTGACTGTCTGCACCACGTCCACGGTCACCTCTGCCAGCTCCACCACCTCTGCCACCCCTTCCACTCTCACCACCTCCATCACCTCCTCAGTCATCACCACCATTACCACTGCCAACACCATCATCACCACCGTCATCTCCACCTCCACCATCACCGTAATACAAGCTACATGAAGGCCAAGTCTCCGGTGCCTTATGAACTCCTGTATTCCTGATGCTAGATATGGAGAAAATGCCTGGACCATTTAATGAAAATGAGGAAGGGAAGATAAAGGAAGAGAGGAAGGGAAGAAGGATGAATAAAAGGCAGGAAGGGGGAGAGGAAGAGAGGATAGAGAAGTTCTCATGTTCTCAGCGGGGAGACAGACCTGACAACAATAAGACTTTTCTACGCTGAAATCTGGCAGACCCAGCCACAGGGCTATGGACCCAGTGCAGGGAAGCATGGTGTTGAGAGCAGAGAGGAGGGGGGTTCAGAAAAGGTCTCCTGGAAGAAATGATGTCTAAACTGAATTTTGAAGATGAGTAAGAATTTCCCAAGTGGGCAGGAAGAAGGTACTGCGAGCCAAGGCCCAGGTGTGTGAAGACAGAATGGGGTTGTTGAGGAGGCAGAAGCTAAGGATTCGGCCCTTGTAGAGAGCAGTGAAGGGAAAAGAGGCTGAACCAGCTGGTGGATTGAAGGGGTGGGGAGTGGTAGGTGCGGATGTTTTAACACAGCATTTCTTCTCTGTTACAACTTTAAAACCTTGGATTTTCTTTCATAGGCAAGAGGATTTTAATGAGAAAATCACATTCATTCATTCATTTGTTCTTTATTCAGCAGTTATTTATTGAGTGTCCTTTATGTGCGGAGCCTAAGGATAGAGCAATAAATAAAGCCACAAAATGCATTTCAGTGATCTCATCAAACTTCACAATAAACCTCAGATGTTGTGACCGATTATCTATTTTATAGTTACTGATAAAAATCACTTCCAAGCCCTAAACTCGACATTCCCACAGTTGCTCTCCATGACGGCCCTGTGTGGGAGTAGGAAGTTCATTTCAGATGAACGTGGAGCTGAGAGGCTGACTGTCCAGTCAAGACGCATCAGCTGAGAAGGGCTATGGCCAGGCTGGTCTGACAGCCAAACGCACTCTTTTCCTTTCAAAGCGCTGTCTGCAGCACGAGGATGAAGCCATGAGGCTGGAACTTGACATCAGGCCGTCAGGTGAGTCTTGTCCTGTGGGATGTTTTCGACACGTAATTTAATGTACTTGCTGTCAAGGGTGCTTCCAGCCTGCCTTCTTTGCACCCGTGCTTAAATGCAAGGACAGTCTTCTCTTTCCAGTATTTTTCCTTTCTTTCCCCACCACCACCTGCCAGGGTGGGGGAAATGCCTTGGGCTCCCCAGGGAGTTTGCTGAGCATGGACTCCCATTGGCTCCTCCCAGCCAGGGGCTCCTGAGGTTTAGAACATCCTCATGAGTTTCATTTCCACACATTTCAGTGCTACATTGCAGCCTGAGCCACCTCTGAAAAACCTGGTGTATCACAAGCTGAGAGCCCCTCCCTGGATATTGAGGATGGCCCCCCATTCCCTGGGCAGACTGTCCTCATCTGCCTCCTGGTTGATGGCTGGCTGGCATCTGCAAGGACAGAAAGTTGGAAACCTGTTAACCTTTGTCTGAAACTGAGCCCGCTCCACGCCCGAGTCGAGCTCAGTCTGCTGAGTCATCATCCTAAGTCTGGGCCATCACTTATACCCAGGGGAGAAACAAAGCAAAACTTCCAGTGCTCGGGAGGGAAGGGAAATATCAACCCAACAGGAAAAGAAAGCAATCAACACCCAGGTAAGCAGGCACTCCACACAGGCCGACGCCCTGGGCCAGTGGTGGTCGCGGTGATCGGGGTCTCTCCCCCTGACGCCACCTTCAGCTTCGCAAGGATGGGGCCCACGTCAGCTTTAGCCCATGTCTGTGTCCCAGTGCCCAGCACAGAGTTGGTGCCAAATGCATGTTTGCAAATGAATGAAATGAAGGAAGGTTGAAGAAGGATTTAACGAGAAAGCTGGGTGGTGCCTTCCTGGAGGAAAGAAACCTGTCCAAGCTGCCCTGTTGGCTTTGACGAGACAGGTGGTAAATAACGAGGCAGTGGTGCTCAGAATGAGCCCCCAAGCCCACCTGGGCTCCTGGTTGTGCTTCCTGCTGTGACAGGTCCTGCCAAGGGTGCCGAGTAGTGTTGGCCGTTGTCCCCATGCTCCGAGGTCACGGTTGAGGGGGGTAGGAGCCGGTGCACACATCCACGCACGGAGACCTGGGGCGCTACGTGCAGTCAGGCTTCTTTCCCGCTCTGGTCCTTGGCTGCTAGGACCCGGAGGACTATGGGTTATGCTCCCTAAAGGACAACTGCATTAATATTTGTAGTCAGAAGACCGGCTGCCCTTCTCTTACTGCTGTTTCTTCCCCACATTATCCTACTAAGGTGTGTGTGAGTGTGTATGTGTGCATAATAACTGAGGTGGCATAGACTTTCATCCTTCCTGTCCTTCTTCAGGAAATCACCCCAGCCCAGGTGCCTGCAGGGGCTGCCATCTTATCACCTGTCCTGCCCTGACCTCTTGTCCAGAGGTTCTTGGCTCAGGACAGGACCCTTGAAGGGGACGACAGAGGACGAGATGGTTGGATGGCTTCACCGACTCAATGGACATGAGTCTGAGCAAACTCCGGGAGATGGTGAAGGACAGGGGAGGTTGGCATGCTGCAGTCCTTGGGGTCGCAAAGAGTCAGACACAACTTAGCAACTGAACAATAACAACAAAAGGACCTTGAGGCAGACAGGGAGGATTCAGGTCCTGGGATGAGGGATTTGGACCAGGGAGAATTAAGGCAATCTCTCTCATGCAGAAACTGGAAGATACAGACCGGGAAAGATATTGGGAGCAACAGTTCCAGCCAGATGTGTCAGCTGAGTTCAGAAAGGACCACACTCCCAGAATTTCCTTTCCTGTGTGGGTTCCGGGTGAGGGTTGATCACAAGGGAAGTGTCCTGGAGGTTTGGAAGGTAGAGGTCAAATGGCAGCCAACACTCTTTAAAGGGTAGCGTGGGTACCAGGCGCTGCTAAGCTCACCTGCCAGGGAGCCCTGTCGTCTTAAAGCAGCGTCCCCATCAGCGGCTCCTCCCTTGGCGTCTCCACATCCCCACCAGGTGGGGACACCAGCACCATCACAGACGGCCGTGTCATCCAGGCTGAGAGACAGGTAAAGACTCAGATCTGCCCTCCTGGCTTCTGGCCAGTCCTCACCCTCCCCCACCTCATGCCCAGGGCTTCTTCCCAGCTGCCCGCTGACCTGCAGTGACCCAGGCTGACCACCAGATGCAGGGGCCTTCCACAGACTTCTCACCAGTTCCCAAAACCCTGGAGAACCTCATCCCTGTTGTAAGCCTTTATTTCCCATCATTCACTGGGTGCCTTGGTGGACACCCAGCTGATCACAGAGGAAGTCAGTCTGCAGAGAAACAGAGGATAAAGCTGGCATACAAACCAGTGTGAAGGTCAGGGCAGGTGGAAGGTTCTGGCAGCCTCACATCATAGCTCTCGATTCCCAGGCCACCTTGAAACTGACTATCGCCCACTACCCCTGATGCTGTGAGCTGACATTTCCTCCTTGCTAAGCTCCATTGAGATGGGTTCCTCTCTCCTCTTCCCAACCACCCCAGGAAGTGGACAGTTTTCACCTGAATTATGCAGGTGAGAAAACAGAGGCTCCAGGAGGTTGAGGAATTTGCCAGGGCTGAGGTAACTGGCTAGCAGCTGAGAGTTATTCAAGCCAGGTCTGTCTGACATGAAACCCACAGCATCTCCCTGCCACACTCCCTCTCATGAGTCCCTGTCCAGTGTCTGACTAGAGTCCCTGGGCTCACTCAAGTTTCTCAGCACCCCATGGGCCCATGCCCTGAGCATGCGTGTGCGTGGGTGATAAGTTACTTCAGTTATGTCCGACTCTGTGTGACCCTATGGACGGCAGCCTGCCAGGCTCCTCTTTCCATGATATCCTCCAGGCAAGAATACTGTGGTGGGTTGCCATGCCCTCCTTCAGGGGATCTTCCCAACCCAGGGTTCGAACCCATGTCTCTTATGTCTAGCCTGCATTGGTAATTGGCAGGTGGGTTCTTTACCACTAGCGTCACCTGGAAAGCCTGCCCTGAGCACACACCTAGTCTGTCCCAGGAGCTGGGGGTGCAGCTGTGATCAGCGCCAAGTCTATACTCAAGGAGCTGGTATCCAAATGCTGGAAGGCCAACAGGGCAGAAGTAGGCAGGCAGGTGAAAAAAAAGACCATTTCAGAAGTGCCGAAGGCTATGAATGAAATAAGCCAGGGAGATGTGCTTCAGACTCGGGGAGATGGAGCAGAGACCAGAGGAAAGAGAGAGAATCACAAGGTCAGAACCACCCGCCCCGCCCACCCCCCCACCGCCCCTCCGCTAGAGTGAGAACGTGGAAGAGAACTGTCTCGATGGCATAGAAGACCTCTGGAGAGCCATCTTCCAGGTCTTGGTTTATTGCTTCTTCTCCCTTCCTGATCCCCCCACCTTCTCGTCCCCCTGCCCATTCCCACCTCCTGTCACCTGGACTCCATCCCCCAAACTCCTGGCTACTGAAGCCCTGATTCAAATGACCATGGACTTGCACAAATGAACATGGACTCACGCAAATGACCATGGACTCGAAGCTCCACGCCCTGCCTGTGTCTAGCCACCAGCTGCCACCACCTCTGAAGCCCCTTGGCCCTGTACTTCCTGTGGGCTCCTTAAGTACCTACCTTGGCCCCGATCAAGTCCCTGAGATCAGAGGCACTGGTCCAGAGGACATGTGGCCCTCATGCCAGCCTCCTCCCCGACACCCATGTGGACCCAAATTACATCTCACCCCAGTCCCCACCCCAGGGTCAGTGACCATGCCCAACTCAGGCTTCAGAGCCACCTCCAAGGACCTACCCAGGTCCCTGTCCTGCCGCAGCTCTGTCCAGTTTCTCCCACACCCCAACCCAGTGTTGAGGTTAGACCATTGCTCTCCACCTCTGCTAGCTGTACCTGAGAGGTGAGTCATAGCCACCAGGGGCTGGCTGAGAGTGCCTGCCTCCTGATGCTAGCATCCAGCCCCACAAGTGCATCCGTGGCACATACCTCCTGCCCACCCCAAGGCTGCTAGGGTGTGCCAGGCAGGAGACAGCTGTGACTGGGAGGTGGGGTGGGTGTGTCAAGAAACTGTGGACATATCTGTGGAGATGCTCTGCCTTCTGGAGTTCCATCTCCATGACCAGTGTCACCATAAAATAATACTTCAAATGATATATAATAATGATAATGATCAAGCAATAAAACCAGCTCCCACAGAGTGCCTCCACATGCCAGGCCCAGCACAAAGGCTTTGCATGGGTTATCCCAATGGTGGGGAGGGAGGGATGCCCATTTTATAGGTGAACAAGTTGAGACACAAAGATATGGTGAGATTCAAGGAGTACAAGGAGTATGACCCTTTTCAGACACACATCCCTTCTCAGGCTGTGACTGACAGGAAACATCCAGAATGGCTTATGGTCATTTGAGGTGGAAAATCATTTCTGGCCTTGGAAGTCACACAGAGGAGCTGACAGGTCACTTTTTTTCCGGTGTTTGGAAACATGTCTGGAGGGTGTTGGCAGTTGTGTGATGTATAGGTTTTAGTCCTTACACTGCAGATTTCCAGCTGGGCACACAGTATGTTTGTTTTCATTTATCCCAGAAGGGAAGGGTATGAAAAGCAACTGGTCTTGCCTTGAGGGACCCTTGCAAAATTCCCAAGTCATGGAACAGCTTATCCAGAGGCGGGGGTGGTTTATACTGTGCTGATCACAGGCTCTTGCTTGCTGAATCCTCCCAGTGGATTTCTCAAGCATTTCCCTGGTTTTATGGGTGAGGAAATCAAGATCCTAAGAGATGGAGTAACTACAGGAGGTTGTGAAGCTAGACAGTGGCAGATACGGAGCCTGGACCCAGATTGTCTAACTCCAGATTGAGTCTTCTGACTACCCCCATCTCTGCGTCCCTGTTCTCTGATTTTTTCCACCTGGGGGTCTTTCTCCCTTGCTTCAGATTCCCAAGGCTCTACTGCTTCTTTCCTTGTCTCCATTAATGACATCAGTTATTTACGTCTTAGTATGATATAGTCTTTTCATACTGTTCATGGGGTTCTCAAGGCAAGAATACTGAAGTGGTTTGCCATTCCCTTCTCCAGTGGACCATGTTTTGTCAGAACTCTCCACCCTGACCTGTCTGTCTTGGGTGGCCCTACACGGTATGGCTCATAGCTTCACTGAGTTAGACAAGGTTGTGGTCCATGTGATCATATTGGTTAGTTTTCTGTGATTGTGGTTTTCATTCTGTCTGCCCTCTGATAGAGAAGGATAAAAGGCTTATGGAAGCTTCCTGATGGGAGAGACTGACTGAGGGGAAAACTGGGTCTTGTTCTGATGGGCGGGGCCATGCTCAGTAAATCTTTAATCCAATTTTCTGTTGAAGAGTGGGGCTGTGTTCCCTCCGTTATTTGACCTGACTCCAAACTATGGTGGAAGTAATGAAGATAATGGCGACCTCCTTCAAAATGTCTCATGCACATGAAATTAGAAGATGCTTGTTACTTAGAAGAAAAGTTATGACCAATCTAGACAGCATGTTAAAAAGCAGAGACATTACTTTGCCAACAAATGTCCATCTGGTCAAAGCTATGGTTTTTCCAGTAGTCATATACAGATCTGAGAGTTGGACTATAAAGAAAGCTGAGCACCAAAGAATTGATGTTGTTGAACTGTGGTGTTGGAGAAGACTCTTGAGAGTCCCTTGGATTGCAAAGAGATCCAACCAGGTCATCCTAAAGGAAATCAGTCCTGAATATTCATTGGAAGGACTGATGTTGAAGCTGAAACTCCAATACTTTGGCCAGCTGATGGGAAGAACTGACTCATTTGAAAAGATCCTGATGCTGGGAAAGATTGAAGGAAAGGAGAAGGGGATGACAGAGGGTGAGATTGTTGGATGACATCACCGATTCAATGGACATGAGTTTGAGTAAGCTCCGGGAGTTGGTGTTGATGGCTTCCAGAGCTCTGTCACACCTCATTCCTGCACTCATGGCTCGTGGCTGGTCCTGGGCCCCAGGAGGGATTTGTAGAGCATTGCTGGAGAATGGATATATAGCCAAAAAGGGCCAGCTTTTCCTGTGCTGTTACCTACAAAGCTTAGCCTTCCTTGAAACTATTCTTGCTACCTGATTATTAATTATAGCATTTTTCCATTCAATGGGGGAAGAACAGTCCTGTCCCCGGGCCTCTAGCAGCATTCAGCCCCCAGCACTCTATCTCCGATGCTGAAGCTGAAGCTCCAATACTCTGGCCACCTGGTGTTAAGAGCTGACTCATCAGAAAAGATCCTGATACTGGGAAAGATTGAGGGCAAGAGGAGAAGGAGCAGAGGATGAGATGGTTGGGTGACATCGCAGACTCAATGGACATGAGTCTGGGCAAACTCCAGGAGATGGCGAAGGACCGAGAAGCCTGGCGTGCTACAGTCCATGGGTCACAAAGAGTCAGACAAGACTGAGCGACTGAACAACTACTCACTCTCCCTAGTGCCAGAGGATGAAAATGATGAGCAGTGTGTGACTTGGAAGAGCAGAATCAGCTGTTCCTCATGTCCATTATCACTACTACTATTATCATTATTTTTTACTGCTATTATTATAATTATTATCAAATTGCCACCTTCATATTGCCCATTGCATTTGGTAGCATTGCTAACATCTTGGTGGAGTTGACAAAGCAGGTGCTTCTGTGATCCCACTGAACAGACGGCAGCAGTGAGGCAGAGAGAGGTGAGGGGATGTGGGCAAGGCGGCCCAGCTAATGGACCACCATTAGTCCAGCTAGTGGACTGACCAGGATTAGAACCCAGGTCTCCATGACTTCAGGAGCTGAGCTGCACCTGAGTGTCACAGTACGTCCCTGAGATTGGGGCTGAGGAGTAGATTGGGGAAATAGATGGTGCTGGGTTTTTCTTACAGGCCTCGACTTCATTCATTGTGCACCTGTGATGGGTGCAGGCAGCATCGATCCCACCCCGCCTGAGTCTCTGCCTGTCTTAGATCTGTGGTGGCCGCAGTGTGCAGCATCTTAAGGCCAGATCTTAGTTCCCTAACTGGGACTCGAACTCTGGCCACAGTGGTACAGGTGCTGAATCCTAACTCCTGACCCCGTAGGGACGAGAGGCTAGAAGCAGGCTCTTCTCTTCTTTGGAGGAAGAGTTCCAGCAAAGAGATGGGAATTTGTAAAGCAGATAGAGCATTTATTAAGAGTAAAGTACTTGTGGTGAAGAAACATGGGCAGGCCCAGAGGGAGCCACATGCTTTTGGGGTGATTTATAAGGGGGCAGTTTTCTGGGTTCCCTCTGGCCAATCGTCTTGCTTTGTCTGACTCCATGTCCATATCTGGTCTGACTCAGGGCCCTTCCAGATGTGCACAGCATCTTTTATTCCAAATAGAATCAAGCGTGGGAATCTCTGGGAGGTTGGCAGGACATATTATGGGTAATGTCCTCTCCCTTTGCTGACCCCAGAGAAACCTTCCTGCGCATGTGAAGTTTGTGAGGCCTCCTTGACCTTGACTGCAAGAATGAGAAGTACGTAGGCTCCTTAACTTTTGATCCATGTGAGGCTCAGCTCCTCTCTGCTCCTGACATTATCTTTATCTTGAAGTGTCTGTCCTCAGGGGATGAATACCAGCCACTCAGCCTGGGGCCCATCTATCTGCGCCCTCATCCTGTCTGTCCCCACTTCCCTCCTGCTAGCCTGCTCACATCTGCCTCTCTCTTCTCTCTGTCCCCAAGCCCAGGGTGATGGGAAAATTTGACAGAAAAGCTGCCAAGTGTCGCCAAGGGCTCAGCACTTGATGGCAATGTGGAGCTGTGGAGATAGTCCTAGTTTTTCCTCAATTTCTCCCAAACTTTTTCACTACATGGCTTCTACATTTAATTTTCTTCTTTCTTTTATATCAAAATATTCTTAAGAGTACATACATCTACTTAATAATGATATGATATTCTGGGGATTGTTCTCTATCTGGCTTGAGATAACTTCAATTTTCTAATCCCTATAATGGGAGTGAGGGGTGCCCAAGTGGCAATAGTGGTAAAGAACCTGCCTGCCAATGCAGGAGACATAAGAGACATGGGTTTGATCCCTGGGTCGGGAAGATTCCCTGGAGAAGGGCATGGAAATCCACTCCCATATTCTTGTCTGGAGAATCCCATGGACAGAGGCCCCTGGCGGGCTCCAGTCCATAGGGTCTCAAAGAGTCAGACAAGACTGGTGACTCAGCACTCACACACACCTAGTGGGAGTGACAGCAGTCTATCCTACATAGGCTTGTAAGAATTAAATTTACGTGTATGCATTTGTGTATAAATGGGCACACACTGCCAGAATCAAATTGGCAGGTGTAATATTGTGATACAATAAGAAATACGTGTTTGGTCTTTACACATCCGCCATCCATGAAAGAGAATTCCACTTTTCCACACCAGGGAGTTGTCAGTCCTAGTAATTTCAGCAATTCTGGTGGGTGGGTAGTGGTATCTTGCTGTGGGTTGTTGTCATTTTATTTGGTTGGTTTTTGGTTTTGGTGGGGTTTTTTGTGCATTCCTGATGACTGATGATGTTCGGCCATTTCTCAGATGCCTCTTGGTAATTTGGATATCCCCTTTGATGAAGTATCTGTTCAAGCCTTTGCCTTTGCTTCTAAGTTATGGTCTTTTCCTTACTGACGTGTAGAAATGTTTAAGACTCGGGTAGTATTAGCCCTTTATCAGACAGACATCTTGTAAGTACCATCTCCCAGTCAATGTCTTGCTTCTGCATGCTTTTAGGTTACTTCTGGTGGACAGAAATTCTTAATGTTCATGAAGGTCAATTCATCACTTTTTTATGGCTCATATGATTTGTGTGCCATTTAAGAAGTCTTTGCTATCTCAAGCTCATGAAGATATTCTACCACACCTTCTTCTAGAAGACCGTGTTGACAGCTGTAGTGGGGTTTTCTGTTTGTTTTTTTGCCGCACGGTGTGGCATGCAGTATCTTAGTTTCCCATCCAGGGATCGAACCTGCACCCCCTGCAGTGGAAACACATATCCTTAACCACTGGGCCACCAGGGAAGTCCGATACTTGTAGCTCTTAAGGTAAAAATAACACTGAATATCAGCAGTTAATATGGTTCATTCTACTACCTTTCACATTTGGGTCTATTATTTCTAAATTAGTTTTGTATGTGGAGTGAGATGAGGTCAAAGTTCATTTCCCCCATGTGGATATTCAGCCCTTCCTGCACTATTCGTTGCAAGGACCTTTCTTTCCCACTGAATGGCAGTGGTCTCTTTGCCTCATAGCAGGTGACTCTTCCTAGGCGTGTCTGACCTGGATTCTCTAGTCTACTCCATTTGTTAAGTCGTACGTCTGGGCCAATACTGCACTGTCTTAATCTCTATAGCTTTACAGCCATGACTGATAGCTGTTCATGTAAGAAAGCTCAGTGTTTTCAGAGATGTCCCAGAATCTTCCCACGATCATCAGGCAGGAATTATTTGCTTTAGAGCAGAGAATCTCAAACGTGGATGTTTATTATAGCCCCCAGGAGAGGTTCTTAAAAGCAGCCTCTCACTGGCTTTTTCCCAAACCAACTAAATCAGAAGCTCAGAAGGGATGTTCAGGGAATGAATATTCTTAAAGCTTCCAGATGATTCTAACATGCTCCTAGACCTGAGACAACTACTTTAGAGATAGGATATGCTCACTTTTTGAAAAAAGGAAATAGAAGAGGCATTTTTTTTTCTAGATCATCCACTCACTTTTTCCAGGCTGCAAGATCTTTGTTGTGCTACCCTTGCTCTCAGTTTTCACTTAGAGAACTCCTTCAGGACCCAGTTCAAGATTGCCCCATCTAAGAAACCATCCCAAGTACTTCAAGAGGAATCAGGTGCCTCTCATCTGCTCTCACCTCCCAGAGCTACCTCTACCTCAGCATTTACCAAGCTTGTCTGTATCTCTGGACGCCCCTGTGTTCCCATCAGACTTGGGCTCTTGGAGTCAGGGCATGGCATAGTCATTAATATGTTCCTAGATCTCTCACAGGCCCAGCATCTGGGAGAACCAAAGAGCAAGGATAAAATGAAAATTCCTTGCACATGGCCAAGCTGTAAAAACATATTCAAGCCACCGCCCAGTCTCAGGGCATTGCCTCTCGTCCATCAGCTGCCTGCAATGTCCCCAGACTTGCTTGTCATCTTTATCCTCCCAGCCACTGATGGACACTAGGCTCCAATCCCATTATCCATAGGGGATTGGGGAGGCCTCAAGTCTAAGCCCTGGTCCCTTGATGGTGCTAGATGGGGGCTGGACCTCCCATAGCTGTCTCCCTGATGCTCCACACTGATGCTACCCATGCAAGCCTACCTTGGCTGATGGAGGACTCCAATATGGCTTCCTCCTGCAAGGGTGGGCGGCTCCTCACTGAGATTTAGTGCCTGGCCTGGCCTCCAGCCCACCTGCGGCTCCCCTCCGCTGTGACCTACTGGCCCCTGGGAGCTGTGTGTGCTTGGGCATCACCAGTGGCTCCAGGGGCATCCCCACTCGCCCGGGTACTGACCCGCCCGGCCTCGCCCATGCATCCTCATGGGAGTTTGCCCTGGAAGCGAGCGCGTCTGGGCCCGGCCGACAGGTGTGGTTGGCAGACACCCACTGGCCTCACCCTGTCATTAGCAGGCAGGGTTATTTCCGGCCTGACCTGGATTCTGGGCCGGCGTCCGTCTCCCGGCGGTCAGCGCCCATCACTGTCAGGACCGCCTTCCCGTCCGCCCGGCTGTCGGCCAGGGACTCAGCGAGCAGAGTCACACGGGGAGGCCTCTCACCTGACCCAGATGCGTCGCAGCGGACAGGCCCGCCTCCCCGGGTGAGTCGTGGTGGCAGCTTCCTGCTTCCGGCAGCTCTGGCGCCCACATCCCCATCGCCTGGTTAGCCTGGTCTGTGAGCGCGTCTGGGGCTGAACCCAGCTCAGGGAAGAGCCAGGGTCGCCTCTCTTCTAGAAGTCATTGCTGGGTCATCTGCGCTGTACATTGTTGGGGATGAGAGTCAGGTCCGCCAGAAGTAGTATCCCAAAGGAAGGAAAACGCCTGGTGCTTCGCTCATACAACCTATTGTGAAACACCTCCAAATTGGGAAGGAATATTCAAATTATTTTCCTCCTCATTAGCATTTATTAGTGAAAACAGACTTGAAAAGAGGTCCCTTGGATCCACTGCAGCATCAGTGGGTCTGAAACATTTTCAGACACCATCACCAACCTCTGATAAAGAAGATAAGAATGCCATCTTATCTTAAATCTTCCTAGAATGAACTCTAAAGTAATACCGGTTCCCGAAGGACAACTTGGAAAATACAGAAAAGCCAGGGGGCAGAAAACCAACCCTCGTCTCATCACTCAGAGCAACAAATATGCCATCAAAAACCAATTTGTAATTTTCTTGAATGATCAAAAACTTTCATGTGAATTTTTGATTCCTGTTTCTCCCTTACTGAAACTATATACTGAATTGTCTATTCATCTCTCTCTGAGTTCTCTTTTCTCAAAGGATTCCATGTGAGCTAAGCTGATAGAACTGACAACCGTAAAGAACCTGAGAAAATTATCAAAAGAAAGAAACGGAGGTTAGAGGCCAGAAAATCCTGTTTTCCACCTCTTCCCACTGATGACAGTGGTGATATTTGGGTCGAATATTTAGCATCAGAACTACAGAATGATCTACCTGTAGAATATTCCAGGTTGTATGGCCAGTGTGATTGGGAAATATAGTAGTTGCAAAAGTTAAGAATGGACTTCATTAGGGAAGCCACACCCCAGTGGGTGTGGTCTAAATATCAGGCAGCTGCCTCCTGAGATGAGAAGCCCCAGAGGAAGTGGTGTGGCCTTTTCTTTGGAACCTCCATCAGCTGCCCAATCAGGCCGTCTAATTTTATTGGCCTACAGTCTACTTTTCCAAGAGGCCATGGAAGTATAAATAATAAAGCAAGAAAAGCAGATCCATTTGGCTGGCTGCGTAGATTTCTTCTGAATGTACTGTGAGTATGAGAACTTCTCTTTGAAAAGGTCAAGCGCTTCTTGCTTATTCCACAAAGTTTGCTTCAGCTTGCAGGAGGGTACAGTCAAGTCCTGGAGGAAGAAAATTCTGGAGGAGTTCTAGAGCTTGGAAACCCCTCTTTTGAAGAGGGTACTGAGCATCTCCAGTGAGGCCCTGATCATTTTCCCAGATGTCTATCTCTTGTGCTTTTCTAGAGGATGTGGGGATGGGGATTACCTAGGAAAATCAAGAGGCCCCTCCAAATCGGGTCTGTGTCTTCCCTGTAGTTCTGGCCATAGCCAGTTCTGTGTGTGAGCTGTTCGTGTATCTTATCTCTTCCCAAGGATAGAGGCTGCAGCCATCGATGTACTATTCCAGCATTGGAAAAGACTCTGATGCTGGGAAAGAGTGAGGGCAGGAGGAGAAGGGGGTGACAGAGGATAAGATGGTTGGATGGTATCACTGACTCAGTGGACATGAGTTTGAGCAAACTCCGGGAGACAGTGAAGGACAGGGAAGCCTGGCATGCTGCAGTCCATGGGGTCGCAAAGAGTTGGACGTGAGTTGACTGAACAACTAACAACAACTATTCCATGGAGAAAGTGAGGCCGAGCAGCCCGTTTCATGAATTTTTGCAGAATTGCCTTAACAGATTAGATTCCTGTTCTGATCCATCAGAATGCATGTTTTGACCTCAGAGAGCTCCTTTGTCCACTCAGGGCCTCGGTTTTCCCTTTATAGCACAAGTGGCCCAAAGCTGATGGTCATTCAACCCACACAGTCCCTCATCCTAGAATGAAGTTACAAGGCAGGAGGAACAGGCCAGGCAAAGAGCTGGAAAGTGGTTGAGGATTTGGAGAAGTCTTCGGGGATGGCTGTTGGCACTGCCTCAGGAGAGGGAGCTTCGTGCTTGGGTTTCAAAGGAGACCATGAGCTAGTCAGCAGCACTGGCATGGACCATTTCTTGGGCATTGCTCAAACGCCCTAGTGCCTAATGCATGACGAGGGCTCAGAATAGTTCTTAAAAGGATGAAGGCAGAAATCTCCAGAGTAAATCCAGAGATGAGGTGATGGACCTGTGTCTCAGCCCCTTCTTCCTGGGAAGGAGAATGAAGTCTGTTGCCATAGTCACTAGAGTTCTTCACGTGTCGGTCTCTCTCACTTCCAACAGGGGAAAGAGGATGTGTCTCACCACCACTGAGATCTAAACTTGTTTTGAAAAATAATAACTTCTAATGTGTCCAGAGTGATCGCTTTTAACAATGTCAATCCCTTAAAGCAGGTTGGACCACAGGGCATCCCTGAGATGTCTCCTCTGGTGGGGAGCTTTTGTGCTAGTCTTTTGGGATGTTAAGGCACATTTTTAGGAAGGAAGGGTCCCTTGGGTCCCTTCTGAGTTTATCCAGGTCCTATGCACTCTATGGAGAACTTTGGAAAGGCTTAGAGAAAAACTGGGGTCTTGGAGGGCCTGCGGTTCCTTGGGATGGGGCAGGACACCTGTGTCCAGCCTTTGAAGACAGAGATTCCCACCGCTTCTGGGAGATGGTGAGGGAACAGGGAAGCTTGGTGTGCTGAAGTCCACGGGGTCACAAAAAGCTGGACATGATTCGGTGACTTAACGACAACAACCTTCTCACTGAGTGGGGCCCTTGGGCTGGTGGACCTCACTCATTAGCCTCGAGTTTTAGGGGATGGGAGCTCGTCCCAAGCATCGTAAAACTTTGGCTTGAGGACGGATACCGCCTAAATTTTTCCTTGTTGCTCGGTTTTATCACAGGGAAGAGAGATAGAGCAGACAGTCAGGAGACAGGAGTTCTGGGGAGGGTGGCGGAGGTCTTTTCTCTTTGAAGACGATGGCTCCAAAGCACCATGCGTGGAACAGTTCTGCTGCATCCTGTGTGTGCTCCTTTTGTTGGTGTTGTTCCCTCAAACTACTGGTGACAACAAGGATGAAAGTACTTTGTAAAATTACAACTATTCTTAAGAGTGCTATTTTAGCTCACTGGCCTCTGGTAGCTCAGACAGTAAAGAATCCGCCTACAATACAGGAGATCTGGGTTCAGTTCCTGGGTCAGGAAGATTCCTTGGAGAAGGGAATGGCAATCCACTCCAGTATTCTTGCCTGGAGAATTCCAGGGACAGAGGAGACTGGCGGGCTACAGTCCATGGGGTTGCAAATAGTCGGACGCGACTGAGCAGCTAACACTTTCACTTTCACTCCCTCCCTGAGTTGCTGTGATAAGGAGATTCCAGTTGCTGGGCTTGGCAGGATGGTGTTGCGGGTAAAAGCAGTGCCGGCTGCCTTGCCCTTCCTTGGGTAAACCCACCCCCACCCCATATGTAGACTTCAAGTACCTGAACTGCTTGTCCAAAGGGCTTCTCATTTATACCTGGAACATATTTGGTTTGGATCTGTCTTTAGGATAAGTAAGTCCTGAGTCCATGCCATGCTATTACTACTAGTAAGAGAAGAAAAATTTTTCCCCAAATTACTAGGGAATGTAAAACCAAAATGGTCAGAGATGAGCTGAAATTCTGCTACAGATTTATCTGCCCCCTGTGTACTCCACAAAATTAGGTTTCTAGTTTGCTCTTTTCCTTTATTTTATTTACCTATTTATTGGATTGGCCAAAAAGTTCATTTGGATTTTTCCATGGGATGTTATGGAAAAATTCGAACAAACTTTTTGACCAACCCAATATTTTGATTGACAGCCAAATACACACACCCCAAAATAAAAATGAGTAAAGACTTGCTCAACTTGGACAATCTATCAGCTTATTGGGAAATAACCAGTCCCTCAGGTATTTTAATTGATGGGATAAAAAAAAATTAGACTCTTTGGGCATCAGGGCCTGGTACCCATCTGAGGAGTTTGGGTCGGTTTAGGGCCTGTGATGACAGATGGAAGGGCCTGGAACTGGGGGTAGAGTGGGCTGCTTGCAGGGGAGGAAGGCCAGGCTGTCAACACTCCATGAGCCTGAGCAGGAGGCCTGTGGGGACCGCTGTGACACAGGTTATAGAGGTAGGGGACACTAAGGCTTGGCAGGGTGTGGGCTGTGTCCTAAGGGGTGGGCGCAGCGAGCTGATTACCAGCATCCAGTGGGGAGAAGGGTAAGATATCACTCCTTCCCCATTTATTAGATGAAAAGATGGAGGCTCTGTAAAGAGTCTTCTTGGGAGTCGCTGAACAAACACGTAAGCCAGAGAAAACCAATATCCAGACTTCCTATTCCATGTGTATATGTATTAGTCACTCAGTCGTGTCCAACGCGTTGCAATCCCATGGACTGTAGCCCCTCAGGCTCTTCTGTCCATGGAATTCTCCAGGCAAGAATACTGGAGTGGGTAGCCATTCCCTTCTCCAGGTCTTATTCCAATAGTCAGATCTTATTCCTGAAACACAGTGAAATAGGGAATCGACTTTGAGGGTCACTGACCAGGCATCGCTGTAGAGCTATGTATGTGAGCTGTCTGTGCTTCTGGGATGGAGTTCCAGCATTTTCCTTTCCCTGCTCCAAGTTCTGGCCCTGTCCTGCCCTGATCCGTGCTCGGTTCCGGGGGCAAACTGCTCAAACCACTTCCCACCCCACCTGGCTGGTCATCCTGCTGCTAGAATGTTCTCTCAGCTCTTTGTCAGCCATGTCTTCACTTCTTCATTCCCAGGCATTGGAAAATAATGCATACGAAGGTGGCCTGCCCCTCTGGATGGAAAAAACTTCTATTTTTAATCCAAGCAGTCTTTGTATGGTCCAGCCCACTAATCTGAGACACTGAATCTTTTCCATTTTCTTGTTTTCTTCCCTTTGTCTGAAATAACCCTGAGGATTTTACTGATCTTCATTTCTATAATCTAGTTTCAGACAGCCCCTGGAGGCTTGGTTCATCACTGGCTGTCTTTAATTTTTACTAAACAGTGAGTTATTAGGAATGAAAGGTATTTGGAGATCACCTAGGCTCAGAGAGGGGAAGGCGCTTCCTCAGCATCACACATCAGAGTCAGGACTCCTGTCTGCCTGAAAACCCCAACATTTGAAATAAAACAAAACTTGCATTTGTTAGGATGCTTTTGCCTTGAAGTAACTGACCACATATCTCACATCGGCATCACGGAAAGTCTTGGGGTACAGTGGGCTCCAGGTGAGCTTACCCTGGGATCCCCAACCTCAGTTTCTCAGCAGAGCCCTTGTAGGCACCCTCTTTGTGTTCTGGGTTTGTCCTAGAGTCATTCCCCTCATGGGACTAAGGGCTGTGGTAGTCCCCGGTGTCTACATCTCCCTGGTCAGGACATCCAGAGGAAGAGAGAGGACAGCAGCACCCCAACATTCCAACAAAGATCCCTGAAATACCCCCTCACTGGATCACTTAAGTCCTCCGTCCCTCTCTGAAAGCTAACAAGAGAAACTCTCTATGCGCTGATTGGATTAGGCCCGGCTCAGGCTCCGGTCAGTAGTAAAAGAGTGGAGGTTACCCTGCCCCATTCAGGGCTACCCTTAGAGCTGGGGTCGGGGTCCTGTCCCTGAGGCACATGAGCTGCCCGAGGGAAGGGTAGATACCTGGAAAAAAAGTTTTCTTAGGAAGACAGAAAGGGATCATGGGAAGCAAAGGCAGTATCTAATAGAATTTTCAGACACAGGGCCCCAAGCTTCCTGAAGACTCATGTCTGCTGTGAGGATGACTGTATCCACAGGACCTGGGCCTAGAGGGCTTGGGGGCATGAGGAAAGTGAGGATTGGGGCTCTCCTAGGTGCAGGCCTTGTGCTGATCATCATTTATTCTCTCTTTCCGTCAATTGAAAGGAGCCTAATTGGCGCACGTCCCTGGGGCTGGTGATGCTGTGAGAGCTGGCTGCTACCAGCTCACAGCTCCCCTCCCCTCTCTAGGAAACTTCAGCTCTGGTTGTAAGGGAAAATAAACTAAATCAAGCCAGCCAGCTCTAAAAGGGATATTTATTGGCTCTTATAACTTGGAAAAATGGAAGTGGGTGAGCTTCAGGTAAAGTTCAATCCAGGAACTTCAAAGATGTCACCAAATACATATTCTTCTTTCTCTCCCTCCACCTCTCTTTCCATCTCTCTCTCTGTCTCTCTCTCACCTTTCCTTCTATATGTGGAAGTCAAGTTCACATTCAGGTCCCAGGCTTTAACATTAAGCCAGTTACCCCAGAGTTAGAATGGACTTTGCTTTCTCAAAGAAAGACACTGGTTGATCCTATTTTTGTCAACTTCTCATTCCTTAAGTACTCAGGGTGGCAGGGGAATGGAGTATTATGATGACTTAGCTTGGGTCAGATGGCCACACCATGGATTATTCTTACTGTGATCCAGTGTAGAGAAGGAAGCAGTTCCTTAAAGGAACTGAGATCCTGTTACTATAAGACAGGGCAAGGGGTAAACAAGAGCTATCCTCTATACTCAGACTTCTCTATTCATGTAATCATTTCTAGTCTCTGAGGTGATTGCAAAGGCTAGATGCTGTAATGAATGTCACAGCATTTATGAACTGCTATGCACAGTACATGCTGGTCACAGTATCACTTCTTTCATTGGTCTTCCTTGTGGATAAGACAGGGGTAATGGAGTTCTTTTGTTCTCTTTTCTGCTAACCTTGGGTCTACTACTCAACAGGACAATCTCCAAGAAAAATGAACCCCTTGCTGGGCCTGGGCCTGCTTCTGGCTGGCCTCCTCACTGTGGAAGGTCTTCTGAAGCCCAACTTCTCTCCAGAGAATCATGAAGCTGTGAGTCAGGGCCAAGGAGGGAAGGGAAAGGGGACAGTCGCTCAGGAGCTTGCAAAGCGCAACGCAGACTTTGGACTCAAGCTGTTTAAGAAACTGTCCTTCCACACCCCTGACAATAACATCTTCTTCTCCCCCTGGAGCATCTCTATGGCCTTCTCCATGCTATCTCTGGGGGCCCAGGACTCCACCCTGGCCGAGATCAAGGAGGGCTTCAACTTCAGGAGCATCCCTGAGAAAGACCTCCATGAAGGCTTCCATTACCTCATCCGCAGGCTGAATCAGAGGAACCCGGACCACAGGCTGGGACTCGGGAATGCCTTGTTTATTGACCAGAAGGTAAAGCCCCAGCAGAAGTTTCTGACAGAAGTCAAGAACATGTATGAGGCAGACACCATCCCCACCAACTTCCAGAACTCAGAAAATGCTCAGAAGCAGATCAATAACTATGTCAGTCAGAAAACCCAGGGGAAAATCAACAACCTAGTCAAGAATATAGACCCTGGCACTGTGATGCTTCTTATCAACTATATTTTCTTTCGAGGTAAGGCTTAGGGTATGTTGGCATGCAGACTTGAGTCAAATTCATGGGTTGTCCACTTACTTGCTCTGTGACCCTGAATTCACATGTAATTGCTCTCTTTGAATCCAACTTCTCCTGTCTGAAAAAGGAGTACCTTGATACATAGCTCATAGGGTGGTTATTGGGATTCAAAGTGAAAATATATGATAAATGAATGTTTTGAAGTCTATTCCCCATGTGTGTGTGTTTATGATTACTGATTATCCTAACACAACATTGGTTGTAGAGGTTGAAAGGTCATCCTTTTCCCCATTTCTTGGATCAGGAAAGTGAAATTCAGAGAGAGATTAATTAATTTACTCAAAGCTACAAAGCCAGCCGGTGACAGTCAGGAGTTGCATCCACTTCTCTTGACCTGACGGCTGTGCTTTCCATCACTCCAAGTGGATGCCCAGGATGGTGACCGTGTTGATGGTCAGGTTGTGATCACTGTGACCACGATCACATTGGTAGGTGCCTTGGTCTTCCCACCACATGTTATAGATTCCCCAAGTCTGAGGGTGAGGTATTGAAAAAAAAGATGAAAGTATATTCCCTAATTCAGGCTGCATCCACCACACTATACACACCCACTCACACCACACACACACACAAATGTTGGCCAGCATAGGTGAGAATGAGAAGCCAGCATCCCTCAGACCAGGCAAGCCTGCTGGGCTGTCAGCAATATGGTCCTGAATATGGAAGTTCGGCTCTCCCAAAATCCACAAGGAGATTGATGGTTATAGGGGAAAACAGGAGTGATAATGGTAGACTGTCCAAAGCAGGGAATAAAGGAAAATTAGGAATTTCCCAAAGCCCCTACATCCTCTAGATTATAGCAAGAACCATAGCAACAGTGATGTAATGATGCCTAGCATCCACTCAACGCTTGCTACGCAGAGTCAGTAATCTGTGTTGCCTTTCCCCACTAAGTCTCACAGCAGCCCTGGGAGATGCCCGTCAATATCCCCAGTTGGCAAATAAGGACATTGAAGCCCAGGGAGGTTGAGACGCTTGACCAAGGTTTTCCTTCTAGAGCAATAAAGCCAGACATTTGAGCTTGGGAACTTGGACCTAAGGGCCTTATATTGGGGACTCTGAGGGTAGCACATGTGAAAAGACCCAGGTCTGAGTTTATGCCATCAGAGAGTTCTGAGGGTCAAACAGAGAGAATCAAAATGCCCAGTTTTAAGTGTTCACTGCTCTTCAGCATGCTTCCCAGGGCCGCCTGTTAGTTTAGTTTTCTTAGCCTTACATGAGTGTGGCTTCTCCAGGGCTAACTTGGAATAGACATGAGATTTTTCACTCAGACCCAAATAGTCCCCACTGACTGTGATCCGGGGTCTGCTTCTGTAACAGAATCCACAGGCTTTCTCAGCCTCAGGAGCCTTGAAGCTTGGGGAAATCTGAAGTTCCTCTCTTAGTCAGCAGCCCTTGTCTTGGCTTCACTGGGATAAATGATAACTGGAACCAAGCTCACATCACCTGAAGTGTTCAGGGCATGGCATGAGGTCAAGGATTCCCGTGCACCTGCTCTGATACCCCAGAGCAACCATACTCCTTCTTTAGGTCCGTGGGGGCAGATACCCGATGGTTAACTGGATCCAGTAGCACTTTCTGCTTATGTCACTTTGTTCTTCTTCAATCTTAAGCCAGGTGGAAACATGAGTTTGACCCAAAGGAAACAAAAGAGGATGATTTCCTTCTGGACAGAAACAAGACCGTGAAGGTGCCCATGATGTTCCATGTGGGCATGTATAAAGTGGGGCGTGACAACCAGCTGTCCTGCACTGTCCTGGAAATGCCCTACCAGAGCAACTTCACGGCCATCTTTGTTCTTCCTGATGAGGGCAAAATGAAGCAAGTGGAGGAAGCCCTGGGGCTGGACACTTTTGACAGATGGCAAGAGTTACTCGTACGAAGGTAAAGAGGGTGCCTGACATATGCAGTATCTTCCATCTTCCTCCCTCTCCTCCCGCTCCTTCTTTCTCAGACTTATTGAGCTCTTACCCCATGGATAAGGCCATTCTGGGCTTCATGATGAATTTATCTTTTGGTAGGAAGTACGCTAGAAAACAGGTCATAGAAATGTAGGTGCTTAAACATTGTAAGAATGCAGAGGATGAAGCAAACTTGGTGGGCAGTGGTGGTCGGGGAGGGCTTCATGGAGTAGGTGGCATTGGTGCCACATCTTCGAGGCTGAATAGCAGTACACATGGAAGGATGAGGAGTGACAGAATCCTAGGCAGAGGGAAACTGTGAGGACAAACACTTGGGGTGTCAAAGGGAGCTGTGAGTTGTACATTGTACATAACATATTTTCAATTGTGGTGTCATAATGAAACCAGTGAAGTGTGAGCCAAATAAGTTGTCTTAATAATAGTTGAGGGACTGAAGTCACTAAATACTTTTCTTTTCAAATATAAAATTAGAACAGATTTAAGGTAAGCCTCCAGAATCTCACCCAGGCACTTGCCTACTGACAGCTTTTCTTGGGAAGGATAAGAGCTAGAATTAAGAACTGGGGACTTGATGTCAGCGTAGACCTGCAAGGTGCCTCGGAAGTTTCTGGGCTAGGGCAGGCAGCTGGGAGACGTGGTGATATTACCAAAAGTGGAGGTCTTGCTGCTCACTCCTCAAAAGCCAGTAAAGAGGCAAATTGATGGAAAGGAAAGTTTGCTTTACTTTGGATGCCAGCAGTGGGTCAGGGAATGAGAGGAAGGGCAGACTGCTGTCCAAAGGCCAATTGACAGTCAGCGACCAAGAGCTTTTATAGAAGGAGGGAGGGGCCTCCATGCAGAAACAGCCTAGTCACCTCTGGCAGTCATGTTGAAATTGGCCATCAGTGGTCTGATCATCATCTTGATTGCTTTAAGTACAGTCTTTAGTTTCAGGGTTGGTTCGTTCCCTTTCCTTTGAGGCCAGTTCTCGGAACTGTGACAACTTACGTCATGGCTATAGTCTGATCAGTGTGTAGTTAACTTCTCCTACCTGGTAGGAGTGTCAGTATCTACAAGACAGCTCAAAGGATATGGTTCAGGATATTAACTGAACCCTTGAGGAGGAAATAAAAGTCCTTGACCTTGCTTAATGATTAAACTATTGTTATTTGGTCTCATTTGACTGCCTTCCTTTGTTTCTGCATTTTCTCACTTCTCTGATTAAAATTATTCTTTGGTTAAAGTTTCCCCACAGACAAAAAGCAGGTGGAGGACATGCAGGGAAGAGACCACAGGGTCCTGCTCCATTTCAGTGGGTCTATGAGATGGAAAGGGAAGCTTCCACTTTGGTAGAAACAATGTCAGGATATCCTTCTCCTTGGTCCTTTTGTTCTCTCTTCCACCTTGACTCCACCATGATTCTCCATCCAAAAGGCCTTTACTGAAAACCTCTGCCATGCCCAACATGCTGTCAGGAGTGGAGGAGGGTTCTAAGAGAGGCAGAGACGATGTTAGGACTGAGCTGGGCTGTCCATGAATGATAACTGAACCAACAGAGTTTCCTTCACATGAGAACAGACCTTTGGAGAAACTGAAGAATGCATCTCAGATACCCAGATTTAGCTGCAAGCTCATGGGAGAGAAATTCTATTTCTGAATGATAAAGCCTAATTCTACTACGACTCCCCCTTTCTTTCAGAAAAAAAATTAATGACCACAGAAAAAATAACTTGCCAGACTCCTTTGCCCCTTTGAAAGCTTGCTCAGACTTTCCCTCTTCTCCCGTATTCCTGATCCCCAAGTCAATCTGTACTTTTTTTCCCATGGCACTTACTGAGACTACCAACCCATGTATCTGCTCTTTTGTCTGCCTTTTGTTGTGATGGTTTTATTGTCTTTCTTCCCTAGTAGAGCACAAGTTCACGAGCATGGATTTTTGCCTGTTCTAGATGCATCTAAGCATGTAGGACAGAGCCTGGTATACAGTAGGCAGTAAATAAGCTTGTGTCAAATGAACAGATAAGTGGAAAGGTAAGTCTGAGAGTCACTGGGCCTATTGTTGGTGTTAAAATCCAAGGCGCAGAATGAAATCCCCCAAGAGGGACATAAAGATAGAAAAGAGGATGGGGAAAAAAAAAAAGGAGGACCCAGAGGGAGGCAGCCTGGGAGCACTACAATGATGAGAGATGAGTGAGGAGGTGGAGCCAGCAAAGGATGAGAGAAGGAGCACCCAGGGATGGAGGGGGGAGCAGAGGGCATGGATCTGGGTGGGAATGCTTCCAAAGGGATTGACTATGACGTGCCACTTCCTAATTTTTGGCCACTGGCTCTAACAAGCCAAGGTCAGTGGCTGCTCTGGAAAATGTTTTGAGCCGATAATGGAAGTGGATTCCCTAGAGGCTCAGTGGTAAAGAATCTGCCAGCCAACACAGGAGCCAGGGATTCGATCCCTGGGTTGAGAAGATCCCCTAGAGAAGGAAATGGCAACCCACTCCAGTATTCTTGCCTGGGAAATCCCACAGACAGAGGAACCTGGTGGGCTACAGTCCATGGGGTCGCAAAAGAATCGGACACAACTTAGTGACTGAGCGACAACGGCAAAGAACAATGGGAGGAAGTGTCTTTTTTTTCTCTCTCTGCTCTGAAAGAAAGATGTGGGCTGGAAGCTGGAGACGTGACTAGAGGCCAAGGGAATTGTTTTTGCTTTTTGAATTGAGGGTGAGGGTTGTTAGAGCCTGCGGTCTGCCCCTGAGGGTGGTCCAGAAGCCATTTATGGACTGTGCAGGAGGAAAGGAAACATAGGCAGGAATGAAGTCCTTGGAGAGACAGAGAGAAATGGGGTCCATGACCCCGTGGACAGGAATACAGGTGCCACAGATGCCTCAGCACGGCCGACCCCAGGGCAGGGGCGCCAACCCGGGTCCCGAGCGCAGAGGATCTGAAGCGGCTCACTCAGGGCTGAGAGGATGAACACTTGCTTCCTCACTGACTGCTGAGCCTCCGATGCATGCATTTTAGCCCCCTTCCGGTCCGTGGCTGCCATGGTCACCATCCTCATTTTCATACAAATGGCTTCAAGAGGAGAGCTCATTTGATCCAGAGCTCCTGGAAGGCAGAGTAGATCTGAACTCAGTTCTGCCAGCTTCCCATCTCAGGGCCTTGCTACCTCTAGCATGAGATGGCTGGGGTTGGGATCAGCTCAGCACGTGGGTGCGGCTGAGGCTATAGTGGAGAGACCCTCCATGGCTCTGCTGAAGGGGTCCTGAGACACGGGGGCTCGGGGACATTGCTGTGGATGAGGGCTTGGGCAGTTTGATAGAAAAATAAGAATGCAAGTCAGAGAGCCTGGATGTTTTAACACCCCATCCCAGGAGACTTCTTTGGTGGTCCCGTGGTTAAGGCTGAGCTCCTGATGTAGGAGATCCCTATTCAATTCCATGTCAGGGAAGTAGGTCCCACCTGGTGTAACTAAAAAAATTTTTTTTAAAGTCCAGGCTTAAGGAGTCTCTCTTTATTCTGTGGATAGAGAGAAGTTCTGAGACCTCAGGGGCTGGGAGGACAGATGCCTCATCACCATCAATCCTAAAGCCTGCCTGGAAAAATGGCAAGGTCCCGCTGTTCACCTTTGTCACTTTCTCCTCCCTAGGGTCGCAGATGTGTTTGTGCCCAGGTTGACCATCACCAGTAAGTACGACCTGAAGAAGATGCTGTCCCACCTGGGCATCAGCAAAATCTTTGAGGAACATGGTGATCTCACCAGGATCTCCCCTCATCGAAACCTGAAAGTGGGTGAGGTAAGCCTGCCTGGCCGGGTCACTGCCCACCTCCAGCTCAGGGAGCCTTCCTACAGCCCCGGGCCAGACACACTATCACAGCAGCTGTGATGAGCCAAGAGTTCCCCCACCAGTCAGGCCAAGCCTAACTGCCCTGAACTGCCTATGGTCCTGGGCAAATCAAGTACCCTCCCAAGCCTCATATTTCTAGTCTTCAAAATCGGACCTGTCGATCTCCTGGTCCTACTTTGGAAGTTGATTCAGTGCAACAGTGGATGGAGGCTTGGAGCTGTCATCAGGTCTAGGAGTGACCGAGGCTGGGGAGGAGTAAGTTGTGAACATTTTTCTACATAATGTAGAGATAAGCGAGCTCAGGACCCCTTGGTCTCCAGCAAGGCTGAGCATTTGCCTGCTGGTGACAGTCAGAAGGACCACATGGTGGAAGTGCCCAGATGTAGCAGACAGACTATAATATACCAGGGACTGCCCTGGTGGTCCAGTGGTCAAGATTTCACCTTCCAGTGCAGGGGGTTAGGGTTCAGTCCCTGATCGGGAGATCTAAGATCCCACATGCCTCGTGACCCCAAAAACCAAAACAGAACAGAAGCAATGTTGTCACAAATTCAGTAAAGACTTTAAAAATGGTCCACGTTTAAAAAAAAAAATCTTAAAAAAACACAGGACATCAGCGAAATTCAAATTTCATATAAGTGATGAATGAATGTTTTGTGTATAGCCTAAATATTGCGTGGGATATACTTATGCTGAAAATTTCATCATTTATCTGAAATTCAAATTTAACTGGAGATTCAAGTTTATCCGTACTTTATCTGGCAATCCTACTTTTAGTTTCAAAGGGCATTGAGATCAGGGAAGATTTCAGCAAGCAGAGGCAGGTGGGAGGAAGATCTTCCAGGAGGAAAGCACCCCAGCCTGAGGCTGGTAGGTGAGACGGCGTGGAGTCTAGGGGGTGGAGTTGACAGCTGTGATTCCATGTGATTCCAAGACATCAACTATTGACTTGCCAGTATCAGCATTAGCATTTCTAAAGAATTAGCATTCTTTAGAGCAGAGTCACTAGTGGTAAAGAACCCACCTGCCAACACAGGAGATGTAAGAGACTCGGGTTCTATTCCTCAGTTAGGAAGATCCCCTGGAGGAGGGCATGGCCACCCACTCCATTGTTCTTGCCTGGAGAATTCCGTGGACAGAGGAGCCTGGTGAGCTGCAGTCCATGGGGTTGCCAAGGGTTGCACATGACTGAAGGGACTTAGCAGCAGCAGCAGAACGGAGTGAAATGTATCAATATTTAACAGAGGCCCATCAATGTTCCGGTTGATGCCTTTGGGGTGGATCTGGGGCCTGAGTCATCTCCAACAGCTACCCTGGAATCAGACTCCCTCTAAACATTCCACCAGGAGGATGAAAGGCGTTCAGAGGGGGCTGGCTGCTTTGGGCCGGGGGTGCCTTCACATCCCTCTCATCCAGCTAAAGTCCAGCACAGTCTTTCCATGATTAGTACCATTGATGAATCCCTGCAAGTCTTGGGAAACATAGCAAATCCCACTCCATCTCCCCTCCCTGTAACTGATGCTCTCCTGCATCATTTTTTCTTTCAAGCTGCATCTGCTTGTTGAGTATCCTTAACTGATGACAACAGAACAGCCATGAGCCCTGGGGCTGAGTTACTGCTATGCTGGGTGACTCGGGCAGAGGCCTCTTCTTCTCTGAGCCTTGTTGACTTAAAAAATAGTCACAACCTCGAAGTTGAGAGTTATGTTTTATTCAGTGGGAATTTTTAGGAATGCAAGCCTGGAAGACAGCATCTCAAGTAACCCTGAGAAAACTGTTCAGAGGAGATAGGGGTGTTGGGGGTGAAGGAGTTAGGTTATATAGAAGTTGGTGACAAGGGGCAGGTAGTCTGAACATCAAAAGATTATTGTTAATTAAGGAAAACCAGAGATTTCAAGTTAGGGAATTTACTGTTTTTCTATGTCTGGGAAGATGCAAGAGTCTGGGCTCACTGAAATCATTCCTTTCATATGTATCTCAGCTATCTGGGGCCAGCATCCTATGATTTGCTTTTTCACAACTTTAGTTCCTTGATCATCATTGGATCCTAGGCGTTGTTCTTTCTGAGTGCCCTCCAGGCTCAGAAAGTCCCATCTGGAGGGCAGGAACAGCTGATGGCTCTGACATCCTTGTTTATTGATATGGCAGGAAATACTCCATTTCAAGGGTTTCCCTGGTGGTGCTAGTGGTAAAGAACCTGCCTGCCAAAGCAGGAGAAGTAAGAGAAGAGGATTTGATCCTTGGGTCAGGAAGATCCCCCGGAGGAGGCCATGGCAACCCTCTCTAACACTCTTGCCTGGACAGGGGAGCCTGGTGGGCTACCACCCATAGGGTCACAAAGAGTCAGACACGACTGAAGCGCCTTAGCATGCGTGCACGCACTCCATTTCACAGCCTCTTGTCAGCTTTCGCCCATCCAGGGCCTCCGAGTGGCTTCCCAAGCACTGACCCCACTCCCGTTTCCCACAGGCGGTGCACAAGGCTACCCTGAAGATGGATGAGAAGGGCACAGAGGGGGCTGCGGGCTCCGGAGCGCAGACACTGCCCATGGAGACACCAATTCGGGTCAAGATAAACCACCGCTTCTTGCTGATGATCTGGGAGACTAAAATGAATAACCTGCTCTTCTTTGGAAAGATTGTTAATCCTTCTGGGAGATAAGGCAGAAACCCGACTTCCTGCAGACCCCAGCTATGTCCTGGGGTTGGATGCACTTTGTCTCCTTGAGACCACAGGGACTTTCTCATCTCATCTCACATTATCCTGAGCTCTCCACACCACCATCCAAAGAGGCAGCACCACTGGCTTCTGGGCACCATTTCCCCCCCTTAGCCCCCTCACCACCCATTCAAATTTCAGGATTAGACGCCTCAGCCCCACCCAGTTGATAGTAATCTTCTCCCCCGCCCCTGGTAGGCAGAGGGGTTTTGTGATTTAATAAACAACACTCCCAAGATCTGCTGACTGTTGGTAGACAATATGGGGATTCTGTGAGCCAAGGAGAGTACCAGCTTGGGTTCAGAGTGAAGGAGACCTGTGTTCAAATCTCAGAAACACAGTCTTTGGGAAAGTCATAATAGGCTCTCCACACTTCTGTTTCCCCATGGAACTAGGCCAAGACTGAGGACAATGATACTTCTCGAGGGCTCCGAGGAAGCTAGCACACCACTTGAGAAAAGTTAGTTCTCCTTTGTGAGCCCTTGGCTTGGGGTGTTTGGCGTGTGAGCTACACAGATATCCTCTGCATAGGGTCCCTATGGGAGCTGTGGGCTCAGCCAAGCATCCAGGCAGATGACAAAGCAGGAGTGGGGCTGGTCCAGCATTAGGCAGATGCAACCCAGAGTAGCAGCAGCCAGGAGACTCAGTGCCAGGTTTGTCTGACTCCAGAGCCGCTGTTTCAGGCACAGCGTAGAGAGCGTGGGGTTTGAGCCAGTCAGCAATCTCTGCTGAAGAGTTAATCGTTTCGGTGCACCTGGCCCGGAAAGCATGGGCGTGCAGGGTCTGCCTATAACCACTAGAGGGCACCAGTGTTCACAGGACCAAGGATGCGATGCGTGTGGGTTTCTTTAAGCACCCGATTCCTTGCTGAATACCCAGCCAGTGCTGAAGGTGTTTAGGGAGCAAGGGATCCTCACTGGCTTGGCACTAAGAAGTCTGAGCTGGCACCAGTTGCCATCCCCTGGCAACTCACAGCTCACCATGCCTCTTCGGTCCTGGTCACAGCTACCCTGCCCGCTGTGGACATTTGTATGAGAGATGTGGAAAGTGAGGCTCAGAGAGGCGAAGTGACTTCCCTGTGTCCTTGTGGTTAGTGACAAGCAGCAAACAGCCATGTCATCTGGTCTGGGGCGGGAAGGGAGGGGTTCCACATAGACCTGGGGGCCCAGTTAGTCATTGCATTCCTCAGATCCAGTCCCAGCTGAGAGAGCTGCCCTGTCCCATTTGGGGTGTGTGTGTGTGTGTGTGTATGTGTGTGTGTGTGTGTGTGTGCACGCGTGCGTGCATGCATGTGTTCAATAAGCATCTCCTCCTCTGTCCCTGGCCCTTGCAGGGCCCTGGAGACCCAACTATCACACAAGCTTGTAGGGAAGGTGGCCTAGGGAGGGAGAGGACTAGTTTAGGATGCTAAGTGCTAAGATCAGGCAGCACCAGAGTAAGCAACCTCTGTTTGAGAAGGTGGAAAGGGTGAGAAGGTTGAGATTCTGCACCCAGGACACAGATGTGGGGGCAACAGCACTCCGTGAAGCACTTTGCTGACCATCACCATTTCCCAGGCATTAGCCTGGGGGCTGGGGGGTGGGAGGACACCAGGGCAGCACCAGAATCCCCAGGATTCACTCAAGTCCATGACATGTGCCACTGGGGACATGGGACAAGAGGGTAAGCCATTTAGTAGCTGGGTGACTTGGGTATGTCGTTTAAAGCCTCTGAGCCTGAGCACCTCCTCATGTGTTGAAAGTTGCTATCTCCTCTACCGGTCATGCTCACCTCCTGCCTAATGAGCTCCTACTCATCCTTCAATGCCCAATCCATAGTAATCTCTTTATGGAATTTTGTCTACTAAGCAGTTGTTCGATAAAGTACTCACCTCCCATGCATTGTGATGGCTCCTGGATCTGAATTTTCCTACCGCTCACACATGGGTTACAATCAATCCTGCATGGAATGATGATTCATGGGACAGCAACACTTGGGCTAGTTGTTGATACAAACAGACCTGGCCCCTGCCTTCATGGACTTAATATCCGATGAAAGAAACAAGCATGAATCAAATAACGACATGACCATGAGCTCTAGTGAACATGATGAAAGGTGGTCACGGGTGCTTTGAGAGTTTGTAACAGGTCGGTCTGACCCAGCCTGGGGACTCAGACACTGAGAACACGACAATTGGGAAAAGCTCTGAATGTTGAGAGCATGTCTGTTTTGAATCATAGCTATTAACTAAAACTGCATAAGGGTGTGTTTTTCCTCGTATAGTTAAAAATATGTAAAACCCTGATTGATCTTTCAAATATTAATATAAATGAAGGTTAATGTCTAGTGCTTCATTCATCTTTATTTTAACCAGCTTTATTCTACATAGGACTGGTGTTGTTGTTCAGTCACTAAGTTGTGTCTGACTCTGTGACCCCATGGACTGCAGCACACCAAGTTCTCTTGTCCTTCACTGTCTCCCAGAGTTTCTTCAAATTCATGTCCATTGAGTCAGTGATGCTACCCAAACATCTCATCCTCTCCCTTCTCCTCCTCCTGCCCTCATTCTTTCCCTGCATCAGTGTCTTTTCCAATGAGCTGGCTCTTTGCTTCAGGTGGCCAAAGTATTGGAGCTTTAACTTCACCACCAGTCCTTCCAATGAATTTTCAGGGTTGATTTCCTTTAGGATTGAAGGGTTTGATCTCCTTGCAGTCCAAGGGACTCTCAAGAGTTTTCTCCAACACCACAGTTGATAAGCATCAATTCTTCAGTACTCAGCCTTCTTTATGGCCCAACTCTCACAACTGTACATGACTACTGGAAAAACAAAAGCTTTGACTGTATGGACCTTTGTTGGCAAAGTGATGTCTCTGCTTTTTGATATGCTCTCTAGGTTTGTCTTAGCTTTTCTTCCAAGGAGCAAGTGTCTTTTAACTTCATGGCTGCAGTCACTGTCCCAGTTTTTCTGTAAGATTTCCTACTTGTTTGTTGTTCAGCCATTCAGTCATACCTGACTCTTTGCGACCCTGTGAACAACAACACACCAGCCTTTTCTGTCCTTCGCTATCTCCCAGATTTCACTCAAACTCATGTCCATTGAGTCGGTGATGCCATGAAACCATCTCATCCTCTGTCATCCCCTTCTCCTCCTGCCTTCAATCTTTCCCAGCATCAGGGTCTTTTCCAATGAGTTGGCTTTTTGCATCAGGTGGCCAAAGTATTGGAGCTTCAGCTTCAGCATCAGTCCTTCCAATGAATATTCAGGGTTGATTTCCTTTAGGATTGACTGATTTGATCTCCTTTCGGTCCAAGGGACTCTCAAGAGTCTTCCCACCACCACAGTTCAAAGCATCAATTCTTCATTGCCCAGCCTTCTTTATGGTCTAACTCTCTCATCCATACATGACTACTGGAAAAATCATGGTTTTAACTATACCAACCTTTGTCGGCAAAGTGATGTCTCTGCTTTTGAATACACTGTCTAGATTTATCATACCTTTCCATCCAAGGAGCAAGTGTCTTTTAATTTCATGGCTGTAGTCACAGTCTGAAGTGATTTTGGAGCTCAAGATAATAAAGTCTCTCACTGGTTCCATTCCCCACCCCCCATCTTTTTGCCATGAAGTGATGGTGCTATATGCCATGATCTTAGTTTTTTGAATGTTGAATTTTAAGCCAATTTTTTCACTCTCCTCTTTCACCTTCATCAAGAGGCTCTTTAGCTCCTCTTTGTTTTCTGCCAAAAGGGTGGTGTCATCTGCATATCTGAGGTTATTGATATTTCTCTCAGCAATCTTGATTCCAGCCTGTGCCCTTCCAATCTGGCATTTCACATGACGTACTGTGCATATAAGTTAAATAAGCAGGGTGAGGAAATACAGACTTGACATACTCCTTTCCCAATTTAGAACCCATCTGCTATCCCATGTCTGGTTCTAACTGTTGCTTCTTTACCTGCATATGGGTTTCTCAGGAGGCAAGTAAAGTGATCTGGTAGTCCCATCTCTTTAAGAATTTTCCAGTTTGTTGTAATCCACACAGTCAAAGGCTTTAGCGTAGTCAATGAAGCAGAAGTAGATGCTTTTCTGGAATTCCTTTGCTTTTTCTATAATCCAACAGATGTTGTCAATTTAATCTCTGGTTCCTCTGCCTTTTCTAAAGGCTTGTACCTGGAAGCTCTCGGTTCACATACTGTTGAAGCCTAGCTTGAAGGATTTTGAGCATTATTTTGCTAGCATGTGAAATGAGTGCAGCCATATTTTCACTCTTCACTACAGAAATAAATTCTATCTAGGTAACCAAGAGAGGGAAGGCTGTGGTAGGGAGCAGAGGGAAACTGTCCCAAGCAGAGAGGACGGTGTGTGCAAAGGCCCTGAGGTTAGAAGGTGATGTGGACAAAAAACTGAAATGAGGTGAATGTAACAGAATAAAGCAAAAGAAGTGGGCAGTGAAGCTGGAGAGGTAGCCTGGGTCCTCCTGGGCTACAGGGAGAATGGTGGTCTTGAATTGAAGGACTACGGGGAACTTCAGCAGGCGTTTAGTTAGAGGGTGACCCAGACAGACTCTGTGCTGTAAGTGTCCCGAAGGCTGCAGACTGGGCATCTCTGAGTCCCCAGGACCCAGGTGCCAATGCATGAAATGGAGAAGATGCCCAACACATGTTTATTGAAAAGAAAGATTGCCCCAGTCATCGCCCATGTTCCAGACACGGCCAGCTCCTTCCTGAGCTCTCCCCTCCTCAGGGAGGGAAGGCCATGTGCCTTAGCCCGCCTGGCAAGCCCATCATGGGGCTCGTCCATGCCTCTTCTTCACATGGATCTGCAGAACACACCATCTGCGTCACCCCCTCCAGCCTCTGTTCCTGCCATCCCCTCCCCCCAGATACTCCCCATGTTTCCCATACTCTCTGCCTCCCACAGTTCCTTTCAGCATGTTACTCATCTTTCTAGAAAGGAGTCAGACCTAGGCCTCACCAGGCCACATGTTTGTGGACTGGCAGACCTCTTGAACAAATGAATATGTTTAAATGCCTCTTAGCAGCCCGGCACTGGATAGGACCTGCCCCCAAACCCCTGTCAGCCCAACTCTTCAAGTTAGTATGGCCATTCCATTTTACAGATGAGAAAACTGAGGCTCAAGATTGCTTAATTTGCCCAAATCCCCACAGTTAGAAAGCCACAGAGTTGGAACTCTGGAACATCTGTCCAGCCAGCCAGCCATTCATCCATCCAACAAATATTTGCCATGTCTATACGGTGCCAGGGACTGTTCTAGGGGCTGGGACATATCAATAAACAAAATATACCAAACTCCTTGCCCTTACAGGAGTTCCAGGCTTGGAGGCAGAGGCGGATCATAAACAGTATGAGTAATAAATAAGTAAGAACATTGCGTAGAGCAGGTCGGGGTGATTGCAGGGACAGTGATGGTCAGTTTGCCCTCTTTGGGAAGGTGACCACCGAGATGCTCCTTCCCTTGGTCTGTGAGGCAGCGCCTGGAGCCTTCTGAGCCGGGAGATGCCCACAAATGGGTGTACTCTCGAGAGGAGAGGGGTTAGTCTCCATCCTCCACCCAGAATGGAAGTGCCCGACATCACAATCCCAGAGTAGGAAGGACCCTGGGATGTGATCCAACTTAACTTTCCAAATAACACAGAACGGCTTCGGGCAGCTTCCGAGCAGATGGCTTTTCGAGTGCCCGCCGGGTGCCCGGAGGCTGACTTCCTGTCTGCCCGGGTGGAGGTCATTCGTGTGGTCACATACTGGAAGTGACAGGCTGGCGTGCTGGCGAGGGTAATCACAGTTGAGAAGCTCCTTCGCAGCCCTGCTCTTCCCGCACAGTGTGGTTCGGGCAAACACCTCCTTCTTCCCGGGCCTGTGCTTCCCATTTGTGCCATAATGAGGTGTCCCTGGATGGTCCTCCAAGGCCCTGCTATCCCAGACAATACTTTGACACTCATATTGGAAATCGACAGAACTAACTCCAGAGCTTTATCTGCATATTCATTCTTCCATGCCTTTAGTCAACAAATAGTTTTTGAGCATTTGAGTCTGTGCCAGGCAGGGTGCCAGGCTTCCCAGGTGACCCTAGTGGTAAAGACCTGCCTGCCAATGCAGGAGACATAAGAGATGCAGGTTTGATCCCTGGGTCGGGAAGATCCCCTGGAGGAGGGCATGGCAACCCACTCGAGTATTCTTGCCTGGAGGATCCCAAGAACAGAGGAGCCTGGAGGGCTACAATCCATAGGGTTGCTAAGAGTCGGACATGACTGAAGTGACTTAACACGCACCCATGCAGGCAGGGTGCCAGTGTGGAAAAGCCAGGTGAGACTTTAGGGTCCCTTGGCTGGCTTCCTCTGGCTCAGGCCCAGTCAGGAGAGCGTTTCCCACCCCCCGGGTCACCAGGTCAGTGATCAGGTGTGACTTTAAGCTGTCAAGGCCAACACATCCTCTCCCTTTGTGAAATGTTCTTTCCATTTCCACTTAATTTCCCAACTTACATCCATTCCTGACCCCTTTTTCTGATTGTGGCTGAGTCCTCCTCTCTTTCCTTCCATTATTTACCTAGATTGACCTTTAAATCAATCCACATTTTAAAAAATAATTTTAAACAGAAAAATTAATATCACAGTCATATATAGAAACCCCCCCAAAACTTGACATAAATAAAAATTAATTATAAAAATAAACAGCAAAATCAAGCCAGTGATTAAATTCCACAGAGACTGTTGTTTCTTAAAGTCTCTGAATGTTAAGCCTGGTCCACTTTGTTGAAAAGGAAAGTCAGCAGCCATCCAATGGCTATAAAGACTTGCTGGAACCAAGGAGAGACTGTCTCCTTGAGGAGATCAGGAAGCAGTGCTGGTAAGTGAAGGATACTGCCATGGTGTGGGTCCAGGTCAGGGGCAAAACGCACAGAGGTTGTTTAATCTGTGAACGCAAGGAAGTTACCTTCCCCACCCCATGCCCTGGAGTGTCAGACCAACATTGGAATGTGTTCGTGACTTACATGCCTGATTAGCCATTCTCTTTAAGATAAATTTTAAATTTTTGAATAATTTTAGACTTACAAAAATGTTGTGAACATAGTATAGAGTTTCTGCATTCTCTGGCCCCAATATCCTCAATACTAATATCTTATATAACCAGTAAAGTGAAAGTCGCTAAGTTGTGTCCTACTCTTTGCAACCCCATGGACTATACAGTCCATGGCATTCTCCAGGCCAGGAAACTGGAGTTGGTAGACTTTCCCCTCTTCAGGGGATCTTCCCAACCCAGGGATCAAACCCAGATCTCCCACATCAAAGGCGGATTCTTTACCAGCTGAGCCACAAGGGAAGCCCAAGAATGCTAGAGTTGGTAGCCTGTCCCTTCTCCAGGGGATCTTCCCCACCCAAGAATTGAACTGAGATCTCCTGCATTGCAGGACGATTCTTTACCAACTGAGCTATCAGAGAAGCCCTCAAATAATCAGGAGACATTTGACACAAAGAACAAAAGCTGGTACAGTACAATTAACTGAACTTTATTTGGATTTCAACAGCTTTTTTCACTAATGTCTCTTTGTCTGTTCCAGGCTAAAACCCAAGGTATTGTGCTGCAGATTAATGAACTTTCACTTTAAAGGCTTTGGCAGGGGCTTCACGGGGCTGGAGATTGGGGCAGGAAGCCCTGGTGTCAGACAGGCTGAAGTTCATGTTCAATGCTCTGCCTTGCACTTGGTTTGTGACATTAGGCAAGGCACTTTATTGGGTCCAACCCTTAGTTTTTGCTCTCTGTGAAGTGGGGATGTGGAGAAGGGAATGGTAATTCACTCCAGTATATTCTTGCCTGGAGAATCATCATATCCATCTCACAGGGCATTTGAGGGGGATTAGGTGATGAAATGCATGTAAATCTACTTTGCACCTGGTGGGCACCCATCCATGTCTGAGACGCCTGTTAAAGGCACCAGACTGGTAGGGCAGTGTACTGTGTACACTCCCATGAAAGCTGCTTGCCCTTCCAGCACGAGTCACATTTTGGCTGTTGTTTTTTCTTGGCATGATGTGAACAGATGACTCACAGATTCCTGGACTAGGAAAAACCAACCAGAAACAAACAGAAAAAAAAGCTCCTAGGGGCTTGGGCATCTGTCTAGACCTGCCTCCTTTCCCCATCTCCACCCTCAGCTTGGCTCAGATTCCTGAAAGTCAGGCGACCATCCAGGCAAGCTAAGAAATGAGCAGTGTTGTAGCAAAAGAGGTTGCCGGGAGCTCTGGGGAGCCCTTCCCCTGGAGGCAGGTGCAAAGGTCCACAGTGGGTAACCTTGGGTCCTTGTTGGGAAGCCCTGAAGGGTCACTTCTGGTTAAGATGGTGTTGCAGGGTCAGCCTTGAGGCACCCAATTGGCTCTACAGTTAAGAGCAAGAATACATTAAATAGGACTTCTCTGAGGGTCGAATGATTAAGAATTTGCTTGCCAATGCAGAGGACATGGGTTCCATCCAAGATCCAGGAAGATCCCACAAGCTGTGGGGCAACAAAGCCCATGTGACACAACTAAGCCCGTGCTCTAGAGACCACAAGCTGCAATTGCTGAAGCCCTCGCAGCCCGTACTGTACAGCAAGAGAAGCCCCCACAATGGGAAGCCCACACACTGCCACCAGAAAGTAGCCCCCGCTCACCGCGACTAGAGAAAGCCCCTGCCCGGCAACAACGTCTTGTTCAGTCACTAAGTCCTGCACGGCTCTTTGAGACCCCATGGACTGCAGCACACCCGGCTTCCCTGTCCTTCACCACCCCCCAGAATTTGCGCAAACTCATGTCCAGTGAGTCGGTGATGCCATCTAAACATCTCATCCTCTGTCATCCTCTTCTCTTCCTGCCCTCAGTCTTTCCCAGCATCAGGGTCTTCTCCAATGAGTTTGCTCTTGTTGAGCTTCAGCTTCAACATCAGTCCTTCCAATGAGTATTCGGGGTTGATTTCCTTTAGGATTGACCGGTTTGATCTTGCTGTCCAAGGGACTCTCAAGAGTCTTCTCCAGCACCACAGTTCAAAAGCATTGATTCTTCAATACTCAGCCTTCTTTATGGTTCAGAAGTCCCTGGGTCTGGGTGAGTCAGCAGAACCTGGCCCTCGGGGCTCCCATCTTCCTTTCCATAGCCCCCACCATCTTTATATTCCCCTTTAGTCTTCTCGCCATTACTCCTTGATCATATTCCCTGCCCCAGAGGAAACCACAAAAGGTCCAGACTCTCAGGAAGACACACAGGAAGGAAGATCACTATAGTTTGTTCCAGGGGGCTGTAAAAGGAGGAGCAAACATTCTGTAGGATCCAGGAGTATGTGGTGACTGGGAGATTTGGAACTGGAGCTGGAAGGATGAAAAGGAGTTTGTCAGATGGGGAGAATGGCCAGGGCAATCGAGACAGATGGACAGTCATGCATGATCATATAGTATAAGGAAAAAAAATGGCAGGGCTGCCTTCATTTCATTTTATTGCATTTAGTCTTTTTTACTTAGGTATAGTTTATATAGGGCAAATTATACAGTATTTCTGGCAATTATTTCCTCAAAGCTTCTTCTGTCTTCCCACACCCAGTTTTTGCCTAGATTACAATTATAAGTATGTTAGACCACTCACTGGGACTTTCGTTTTTTTCCACCAGTTTGCTCTTATCAGTTTGGATTGCTCCTACTGCTCTATTTTCAAGCTTGTTGATGTCTACAATTTAAATTTTCTCATAAGGCTAGCCAGCTAGTTTTTCATTTCAGATACTGGATTTTTCACCTCTAAAAGGTCAATTTGATTCTTTTTATGCATTTGATTTTTCTCACATTATATCATGCTTTATTGTAAAAGCTTCCCCAGTAGCTCAGAAGGTAAAGATTCTGCCTGCAATGTAAGAGACCTGGGTTCAATCCCTGGGCTGGGAAGATCCCTTGGGGAAAGGAATGGTTACCCACTCCAGTATTCTTGCCTGGAGAATCCCATGGAGAGAGGAGCCTGGTGGGCTATAGTCCATGGGGTCCCAAAGAGTCAGACATTCCTGAGTGACTCACACACACAAACAGCTGTTTTAAAGTCGGTGTCTGTTAATTCCATAATTTCACTCATGTCTGCACCTGTTTCTATTGACTGATTTTTTTTTCTTCTGAACATGGATAACATTTTCCCATTTCTTAGAAAATTTAGCATTTTTGGTTGGATGCTGGACATTGTGGCATTGCAATTTTTTATCTAGATTTTGTTGTCTTCCTCTATGGTGTGTAACACTGATTTTGACGGTGAAAATTACCTACAAAACTGTAGAATGATCACCCTAATTAAGACCCTAAAAAAGAAAATCTTTTTTGCTCATTTCCGGTCAGTGTCACCCTTCAGAATGGGTACATTTAAACTAGGTAAGTGATGTGTTGACAAGGAGAATGAGGAAGAAGGAGATTCAAGGACAAATCCTACATCTGAATAGCTAATTGAGTGGAGGTGGCAAGGATGGAGATGTTGAAAGGAAGTTTCAGTTGTAACTTTCCTTGGGAGAGGGTGTTTGGAAAAAGAGTGTAAGTTCCATTTGGGTCATATTGAGCTTAAGGTTCACTTGTGACATCAGAAGGAGATATCAAGTAGGTGGTTAGATACATGAAGTTCAGATGAAATGGAGATTGAAAGTAATGAGTGATTTGAATCTTAGTGGTAAAACTGTGAGTGTGATGAAATCAGCTGGGTAAAACAGAGAAATTGAAGTGAGGAGGGCACCACAACCAAGTACAGATGCTGAAAGGCTTGCCAACACATGAGGACATGGAGGAGAAGAGGGGCTAGCAGAGGTGGCCAGGAGGAGGAGCAGAGAGAGACCCAGGAGAACGTGGTGTCCCAGGGCCAAGGGCAAGGACTGCTTAAGGGCCGAGTATGGTATCCAGTGTCAGAGGCTCCTGGGAAGTCAGGTAAGATGAGAAATCAGGTATGCTCATGGACTGCTCCTGGGTCTGTGGACCCAGAAGCCAGGCTGGAGTGGACCAAGGAGTGAGTGAGAGGTGGGACCATGAACACACAGCTCCTGTGGATTTGGGGCATGATGGGGAGGATGGAGACAGAGCCCTGGTTGGAAGGGAACATGTTGTTGGTCGTAGTGGTTTGTCTTACTGGACAAGACTTGAGCGTATTTTAAAACAAACTTATGGTTACCAATCAACCCTGAATATTCATTGGAAGGACTGATGCTGAAGCTGAAGCTCCAACATTTTGGCCACCTGATGTGAAGAGCTGACTCACTGGAAAAGACCCTTCAATCTGGAAAAGATTGAAGGCAAAAGGAAAACGGGGTGGCAGAGGATGAGGTGGTTGGACAGTATCACCGACTTAATGGACATGAGTTTGAGCAAACTCCGAGAGATAGTGAAGGACAGGGAAGCCTGGCATGCTGCAGTCCATGGAGTCACAAAGAGTTGGACAAAAGTGAGTGACTGAACAACACCAGTGGTTTCCAAAATGGGGCCAGGGGGTAGGGATAAATTAAGAGTTTGGGATTAATATATACATACTCCCATAAATAAAATAGATAACCAACAAGGACCTATTGTATAGCACACTGAACTATACTCATTATCTTAAAATAACCTATAAGGGAAAAGAATCTGGAAAAAAATAGATATACATGCATGCATAACTGAATCACTCTGCCGAACACCTGCAACCAACACAACATTGTAAATCAACTATACTTCAGTAAAAGAAAAGAAATACATAATTTTTTGAAACGCCTATGGCAAGGATCCAGTTGAGAAGTAGTATTTAAATTCAGAAGAGGGGGCTGTAAGGCTCCTCATCAGACAGACACAAAACTGTGAAACAAAAAATTGCTGAATCAGATAAATGGAAATGGAGAGAAATTTGCAGTTTCCTAAAGTACTTATTCATTCATCAAAAAGATTTCTCAAATTTTAGCTATATTTGGTATGATAAAATGTCCAATTTACATAAATTTAGTTTCATCAAAGAAGCTGTTGGGAATGTGGCTACCATGTTAGGACTGGCCTGACATTGACAAACCTTATTGCCCTCAGTCCTCTGAACAGCTCTACAGGGCTGTATTATTGTCTCGATGTCGCAGAGCAGAATAAGAAAATTAAAATCCAGAGAGGTTAAAAACTTGCCCATCATGGACTCAGAGTTGATACAACCAAAACCTGGGACTTCCTTTGATGGTGGTCCAGTGGTTAAGAATTCACCCTGCAATGCAGGGGACAAGGGTTTGATCCCTGGTTGGGGAACTAAGATCCCACATATTGTGGAGCAACTAAGCCCGAGTGCCGCAACTCCTGAGCCCACGCGCCAAAACAAGCCTTCCCAGATGACACAACAAAGATCCCATGTGTCACAGCTAAGACCTGATGATGCAGCCAAATAAATAAATATTTTCTTTTTTAAATCTCAGCCATGACTTACTCCAAAACTGCTGGAGTTTCCAGCGGCAGTCGGGTCACTGAGTCTAAAATCCTCCTTATGCCAAAGTCTTGTTGGATGACACCTGTAAGGGAGGAGGCATCTGGACAACCAAAGTTGTAGGTAGGCTTCTACCCTGAGTTTTCACTTTTTGAGGGACATCAACACACCAGCAAACACCTCTTGCTAGGGAGAGGCAGCCGTGGTGAGAAAATGATCAGATCTACCCAAAAGGGATGAAGGGTATTTGGAGGAATCTCTAAGGGGTAAGAGCACTTCTGGCTGCTGAGGTTGGGACTTTGCAGTCGGGTTTCACTGTCTCACTTCTTTAAAAAGTAACTCTATGATTAAAGGAAAGACCCTGATTTGGGGAAAGATTGAAGGCAGGAGGAGAAGGGGATGAAAGAGGATGAAATGTTTGGACGTCATCACAGACTCAATGGACGTGAGTTGGAGAAAAACTCCAGGAGATGGTGAAGGACAGGGAAACCTGGCATGCTGCAGTCCATGAGACTGCAAAGAGTCAGTCATGATTAAGCGACTGAACAACAAATGGTTAGGGAGTTAGGCAGGGACATGCTGTACATTTAACACTCATTTGTGTCTGACTCTTTGTGACCCTGTGGACTGTAGTCCATCAGGCTCCCCTGTCCATGGGATTCTCCAGGCAAGAATACTGGAGTGGGTTGCCATTCCCTTCTCCAAAGGATCTTCCCAACCCAGGGATCCAGCCCAGGTCTCCTGCATTGCAGGTGAATACTTTACCACTAAGCCACCAGGGAAGCCCTTGGGGACATGCCCACTGCTATATTTAAAGTGGGTAACCAACAAAGACCTAGAGTATAGCACAGGGAGCCCTGCTCAGTGTATGTGGCTGCCTGGTTGGGAAGGAAGTTTGGGGGAGAATGGATACATGTATATGAATGGCTGAGTCCCTTCACTGTTCCCCTGAAACTACCAAAACATTGTAAATGGCTATGCCCCTATTTGGGCTTCCCAGGTGGCTCTAGTGCTAAAGAACCTGCCTGCCAACGCAGAAGACATAAGAGATGTGGGTCTAATCCGTGGGTTGGGAAGATCCCCTTGGAGGCGGGCACAGCAACCCTCTCCAGTATTCTTGCCTGGAGAATTCCATGGACAGAGGAGCCTGGTGGGCTACAGTCCGTAGGGTTGCAAAGAGTCAGACATGACTGCAGTGACTTAGTGTGTATGTATACCCTAACTTAAAAAGTTTTTTTTTTTTAAGAAGTAACCCTAATGAAGCAGAAAAAGCAGAATGTGGGACCTGGGATTTGAATTTGGGATCATGGGATCTGAGACCTGACTTGGAACCCCAGGCAGAACACAGACTAGCTGGGTGACCAGGGTGTTACACCACCTCCAGTAGTCATGTATGGATGTGAGAGTTGGACCATAAAGAAAGCTGAGCATCAAAGAATTGATGCTTTTGAACTGTGGTGTTGGAAAAGACTCTTGAGAGTCCCTTGGACAGCAAGGAGATCAAGCCAGTCAATCCTAAAGGAAATCAACTCTGAATATTCATTGGAAGGACTAATGCCGAAGCTGAAGCTCCAACACTTGGGCCACTGATGCAAACAGCCAATTCATTGAAAAAGACCCTGATGCTGGGAAAGATTGAAGGCAGGAGGAGAAGGGGTCAACAGAGGATGAGATGGTCGATTGGCATCACCAACTCGATGGACATGAGTTTGAGCAAGCTCCAGGAGTTGGTGATGGCCAGGGAGGCCTGGCGTGTTGCAGTCCATGGGGTCACAAAGAGTTGAACACAACTGAGCAACTGAACTGAACTGAACTGATCTTCAAAGCTGGACTTGCTCATCCATGAGGTTTACTTCCAGAGCAACCTAGGTTGTTATCTGGGATGTGGTGACTTCTCTAGCAGCAACCAGTGCCTGGAGGAAGAGCAGAGTCTCCTGAAAGGCCACCTAGAATGGTTACCACAGGCTGCTACCACACCCTGTCCTTTATTCTTTTCCACAGGTAGTTAGAAATGTTCATTCCAAAGTTTTCCTTTTCTGCCTCTTATGACCCGGAAACCATCCTCCCATAGATGGGCATCTAGGATGCCTTTGATAAAAATGCTGATTTTCTGGAATCACAAAGACAGGCTTCCTGCAAGTTTCCAAAGTTGAGTTGGTTGAGGAGCATATTGAATGTAAGTGTGAGTCCGAAGGGCCTGGCTTGTGGAGCACCCTCATCTCATTGATTAGGAAATAGAAGCTCCAAGAGGCAAAATGACTTCTCTACAACATAAGTGAGGCTGGATCTCATAGCTACCAGGCCTGTGGCTTTATGGCTGTCATACCACTGATAGGGGCTTCCCCAGTGGCTCAGTCATTAAGAATCCACCTGCAATGCAGGAGATGCAGGAGACGTGGGTTCGATCCCTGGGTCAGAAAGATCCCCTGGTGGAAGGCATGGCAACCCACTCCAGTACTCTTGCCTGGAGAATTTCATGGACTGAAGAGCCTGGTGGGCTATAGTCCCAAGGGTCACAAAGGGTCAGACACGACTGAGTGAGCATACACACCACTGATACACGGGCATCCTTTATCCTTCTTCAAGTAAGTGCTCCTAAGGTCCGACTACAGGACTCTGAGAGTCAAGTCTTTACTTGGCAGGAAGCTGTGCAGATGAGCAACTGCCTGACACCCTTCTTCTGCCCTGCATTTGACCTCATCTTCCTAAAGCCTAGGTGCTCACACCAAAGTCATCATGTGACTGCTCATAGGCCAGGGGTACCCTGTAGAGGCATGGTGTTTGGTCTGCAATTGAAAGAAAGGAAGGGAGGCAGAGAGGATGAAAGAAAGAAGGGAGGAGGGAGGGGGGAAAGAAAGGAAGGAAGGAAGAGGGAGGGAGGAAAACAGCTGACTTCTGTAAGATACTGGATCTAAAATGTTAGATTCTGATTCTCTTGAAAGAAACCACCAAGCCAAATTCAGTGAGCCCAAACAGTCAGCCCGAGGGAGTCCTTCAGGTACCCCATGTGGTCTCTGCCCTTACAAGACACCTTCTCATCTCATGGGGGTTACCTGCCCAGCCCCTATACACATGGATTTCTGATCGCTAACCTAAAATTTTATTTCAATAACAGATTATAATGGTCAGAAGTGGTCCTGGCAGAGAAGGGGATCTTCATCACTGGTGCTCAGGGAAAGAGTGCAGAGAGATCTCACTGGAATATGAAGTCTGTCATGGACCTTTCCCATGGTATGCTTCTCTGCACATACAAAAAACAATGATTAAAATTAAAATGTTTTACATAGCTGAAAAAAGAAAAACAAAGGTCATAACTGCTGAGAGTCCTCCAGCCCCCTGCAGTTTAGGAGGACATGAATTTCTTCCCTACCGGACCAAACCAGGAGGTACTATTTAGAAATCTCTAAAGAAATCTCTATCTAGGTTTCCTGTACAACAATGGAAGCAATTGCAATTGCTCAAAACCAGGTCTTTCCAGTCTGTATTTGTAACCATTTAACTCTGTACTTCAGAGCCAACTGACCAGTAACCACCACAACTGCAATTAATTGGGCAAACTTAATGCCACGTATCACCTTGGAGCATCTTGAGGGGGTGTCCTCATTCCTAGACAAAACACAAAAACTCAGTAAATAAAGGTGTCTGAATGGGAATTGCTGATGTTTATTTTTCCCTTGGCAGGTGGCCCACAAGGCCATGCTGGACATCAGCGAGGAGGGGATACAGGCCACAGAAGCCAATGCTACCAAGCTCATCGTCCCGTCAAAGGATGGCCCCCTTTATCCTACCATCTCCTTCAACAGGCCCTTCATGCTGCCAGCTGTAACCAAAGCCACAAAGACCTTGGTCTTCGTTGGGAAAGTTGAAAATCCCACTCAGTTCTAGGTGGAAAAAAGGCCTCTTTGTTAACTTCTGGGTTTTAGATATACCTAATGATAGTCTTGTTAAAAGCAGAAGTAGAGGTAAGCTTTCTCAAGTTATTAAGAATGCCTCCTCAGGCTTCCCTGGTGGTCCAGTGGTTAAGAATCCTCCTGTCAATGCAGGGAACATGAGTTCCATCCCTGGTCTGGGAAGGTCCCCCATGCCTGGAGCTAACTGAACCCACGGGCGGTAACTAGTGAAGCCCTCATGAGCCTAGAGCCCAGGTTCCGCAACGAGAGAGAGTAGCTCCTGCTCACAGCAACCAGAGAACACCCACACATAGCAATGAAAACCCAGCACAATCAAATAAAGATAAAAAAATTAAAGAATGCCTATTCAGTGTGAGTGGCAGCCGCAGGTCTGTCCTTGGCAGGGTGAGAACTCAAGGTCTAACTGGCTGACCCAATGATGGGGAGTTAATTCTTGATGCAGAATTTGTCTATTCCTAATTTATAAGGGAATTTATAATTTCTTTTTATAATTATAAATTCTAATTAATAATTTGTCTATTCCTAATAAAGGACAGAGATGGTATGGACCTAACAGAAGCAGAGATATTAAGAAGAGGTGGCAAGAATACACAGAAGAACTGTACAAAAAAGATCTTCATGACCCAGATAATCACAATGGTGTGATCACTCACCTAGAGTCAGACATCCTGGAATGTGAAGTCAAGTGGGCCTTAGGAAGCATCACTAAGAACAAAGCTAGTGGAGGTGATGGAATTCCAGTTGAGCTGTTTCAAATCCTAAAAGACGATGCTGTGAGAGTGCTGCAGTCAATAAGTCAGCAAATCCGGAAAACTCAGCAGTGGCCACAGGACTGGAAAAGGTCAGTTTTCATTCCAATTTCAAAGAAAAGAAATGCCAAAGAATGCTCAAACTACCACACAATTGCACTCATCTCAGACACTAGTAAAGTAATGCTCAAAATTCTCCAAGCCAGGCTTCAGCAATATGTGAACCATGAAATCCCAGATGTTCAAGCTGATTTTAGAAAAGGCAGAGGAACCAGAAATCAAATTGCCAACATCAGCTGGATCATCAAAAAAGCAAAAGAGTTCCAGAAAAACATCTATTTCTGTTTTATTGACCATGCCAAAGCCTTTGACTGTGTGAATCACAATAAACTGTGGAAAATTCTGAAAGAGATGGGCATACCAGACCACCTGACCTGCCTCTTGAGAAACCTGTATTCAGGTCAAGGAAGCAACAGTTAGAACTGGACATGGAAGAACAGACTTGTTCCAAATAGGAAAAGAAGTACATCAAGGCTGTATATTGTCACCCTGCTTATTTAACTTATATGCAGAGTACATCAAGAGAAATGCTGGGCTGGAGGAAGCACAAGCTGGAATCAAGATTTCCAGGAGGAATATCAATAACCTCAGATATGCAGATGACACCACACTTATGGCAGAAAGTGAAGAAGAGCTAAAGAGCCTCTTGATGAAAGTGAAAGAAGAGAGTGAAAAAGTTGGCTTAAAGTCCAACATTCAGAAAACTATGGTCATGGCATCCGGTCCCATCACTTCATGGCAAATAGATGGGGAAACAGTGGAAACAGTAGTTGACTTTATTTTTTTGGGCTCCAAAATCACTGCAGATGATGACTGCAGCCATGAAATTAAAAGACACTTACTCCTTGGAAGGAAAGTTATGACCAACCTAGATAGCATATTAAAAAACAGAGACATTACTTTGTCAACAAAGGTCCATCTAGTCAAAGCTATGGTTTTTCCAGTAGTCATGTATGGAAGTGACAGTTGGACTATAAAGGAAGCTGAGCACCAAAGAAGTGATGCTTTTGAACTGTGGTGTTGGAGAAGACTCTTGAGAATCCCTTGGACTGCAAGGAGATCCAACCAGTCCATCCTAAAGGAGATCAGTCCTGGCTGTTCATTGGAAGCACATGATGCTGAAGCTGAAACTCCAATACTTTGGCCACCTCATGCGAAGAGCTGACTCATTGGAAAAGACCCTGATGCTGGGAAAGATTGAAGGCAGGAGGAGAAGGGGTCGACAGAGGGTGAGATGGTTGGATGGCATCACCAACTCAATGGACTTGAGTTTGGGTGGACTCTGGGAGTTGGTGATGGACAGGGAGGTCTGGTGTGCTGCAGTTCACACGGTCGCAAAGAGTCGGATACAACTGAGTGACTGAACTGAACTGAATTTATCGTTTGTCCTGTCAGACAGAATTTTCATATGTAGTTATGCAGAAGTTATTCAGTATTATTTCTGAGTAGCAACCTGTCCATTATTAAAATCAGTTAAATCTATTTATGAAAGGTTATTGAACCATGAGGTGCTAGTTGCTCAGTGAACTCTTTGCGACCCCATGGTCTATAGCCCACCAAGCTCCTCTGTCCCTGGAATCCTCCAGGCCAGAATACTGGAGTGGGTTGCCATTCCCTTCTCCAGGGGATCTTCCCAATTCGGGGATCGAACCCGGGTCTCCTCCATTGCAGGCAGACACTTTACCGCTGAGCCACCAAGGAAGCATTAAACTGTAGCATGTTTATTTATTTACTTACTTTTTAGTGTTGACTGTGCTGGATCGCTCATGCTGAGACTTCTCTCAGTGGCTACCCTCTGATCGCGGTTTGCAGGCTTCTCGTTGTGGTGGTTTCTCTTGTTGTGGAGCACAGGCTCTAGAGCACGTGGGCTTCAGTAGTTTTGCACATGGGCTTAGTTGCCCCATAGCATATAAAATCTCCCCAGACCAGGGATCGAACCCTTGATTCTTAACCATTGGACCACCGGGGAAGTCCAAGCTTCAGATCATATTCAGTGGCCCCTCCATCCTTTCAGGCGCTCAAGCTAAAAACCCTGGGATCCTCCCTGATCACTCTCTCTACTCCAGCCCCTCATTCAGTCCACCAGGGGATCCCAGTAGCCCCACTTCGAGAAATACCTTCAGTCTGGTCCCTACCCCCCATCTCCATGACCCCCAGCATCTGACTGCGGCACTCAGCAGCTTCCAAATGACAGTGACAGTGGCCTGGCTCCTGTCCTCTGATTCCTCAGAACCAGAGCTGCAGGGGGTAGAGAGACTACTCCATCATCCTCCCCCCCTTCACCCACCCTCCTCTGCCAGACAGCATGCTCTGGCTCCTTCCTTTTTAGATTCTGGGGCTGCCAGTGTCCCATACCACCTCAGATGTGCTAAGGCGCCTTATGCTGTCCTTTCCAAGTTCTTTTCACAAAAAGAAACAGGGAGAAAGGCAAATCATGTATATTAACACATATATATGCATGTGAAGTCGTTTCAGTCGTGTCCGACTCTGTGCGAGCCCATGGACAGCAGCCCACCAGGCTCCTCTGTCCACAGGATTCTCCAAGCGAAAATACTGGAGTGGGTTGTCATATATAAGGAATCTAGAAAAAAGGTACTGATGAACCTATTTGGAAGACAAGAACAGAGACATAGACCGAGAGAACGGACGTATAGACTCAGGTGAGGGGAAGGGGAGGGTGGGATGAACTGGGAGGTGAGCACTGACACATACACACTCCATGTGTAAGGTAGATAGCTGGCAGGAAGCTGCCCTATGGCACAGGGAACTCAGCTCTGTGTTCTGTGACTACCTCCAGGGGTGGGGTGGGGGGCAGGACGGAGGGGATATATGTATATACTTATAGCTGATTCACCGTTGTTGTGCGGCAGAAACTAATACAACTTTGTAAAGCAATTATGTTCCAATAAAAAATAAATATACAGTGACAATTTTTTTTAAAGAAAGAAAGAAGCAGGGACTTCCCTGGTGGTCCAGTGGTTAAGACTCTGTGCTTCCACTGCAGGGGACCCTGGGTTTGATTCCTGGTGGGGGAACTGCATGCCAGTGTGTTGCAGCCACAAAAAAAAAAAAAAAAAAAGCATTTTTTTCTAGCCAACCCATATATCTCCCACACCAATCATTTCTTTATCGGAAAATCACTTTTTGAAAAACCATCCATTAGGCTTATTAATGTGGATTTTGGATCCGACATTCCAGATCAACCTAATATTGATGCTAGTTAGCCAGAGCAAGCCAGCCACCTCTGTCAAATGCTAGGTCCCCCTGAAGTGTCTATTACTAATGGGATTCCTCACTTTTTATTCACTATCCCTAGGATGTACAAAAAAACAATTGCCACCTCCCTCATGTCTGTGCTGAGTGTTTTAAAAGGCATCATAAAAGCTTGACCACCCAAAACATCAGAACATCTGGCTTTTCTAGGTGGGTGTTACTTCTCCGCCTGCCCAGTCCCCGGCCCAGGGAGTCCAGGTGCAGCCATTGAGGTGAACTGGGCTCATGCTGGGGTCAGAGAGGGCGCTGAGACTAGGGTTACAACAAGGAACGAATCCTGCCTCATGGGGCTGACAACCCTGGGAGGAGGAGGGGGAGATACTGTAAGTGATGGCTCAATACAGCCCTTCACGAGATTTCAGGACAAGACACTGGAGCCAGCGATGTGACTCAAAAGCATGCTCCTGGGCAGAAGCACTGAGAAAGCCCCCTGATGGCAGTGCAGTCACCCCAAGTGGCATCTCTGCCCCCTGGGGGATGACAGCCACCCGGGTGCCAAGGCAGGCAGGAGCTGGGACTGGGGCTGTGGCACCCGTGTCCCCACCCACACCTACCCATGTGCTGGACGGTTAACACAGCACAGGGGTGAGGATTTCAAACGGTCCCCAGTTCCAGCTCCCAGTCACGGTCGGACACCCAGGGCTACTGCATCACTGGGCGGTCATATGAGTCAACACAGAAAGTCCTCAGGACAATACCTTGCAAGCTGTTGGCACCCCGTGAAGTCTACCCGTTAAGGTCATTGTTCTGACTGTTTCCACACCAGGAACATTTTAAAACAACAAAGATGTTTCTTTCTACCTCCTTTCCCAGCTGGGAGTTGAGAAGAAAAGACATCTGTTTGTGCAGAATGTTGTCCTCCACAATATCCCTCACTGTCTGCCCAGCATCCTCCAGCCCATTCCAGCTCAGGACCATCTACAACCCAGGGGACCCTTTGCATTCTGCATTGTGGGACTGATCTCTGGTACTAACACACCCTCCACCTCCCCCAGCTCAGTAGATTCACAGGTAATGTGTTCAGAGGCCCAGGTTTAAAATGAAATGCTACCAAACTTATTCGGGCTTCCCAGGTGGCACTAATGGGAAAGAATCCGCGTGCAATGCAGGAGATGTTAAAGACGCAGGTTCCATCCCTGGTCAGGACAGGCCTCAAGCCAAAAAACCAAAACATAAAACAGAAGCAATATTGTTACAAACTCAGTAAAGACTTTTAAAAAAATGGTCCTCATAAAAAAAAAATCTTCAAAAAAATATTGTTACTGAAGATGAGAGGACGTAAAGTTAAAGCCCTTATCTTCGAGAGTTTTCTACACGTAATAGCCCATGATTTAGTACCATAAAGAGGAGATGACTGGCCAGGGGACTCTGAGTTAGGAGCGTGGCTCGGGTGTCGGGTAGACACCGGTGTGAATCCCAGCTCTGTCCCCCACTAGCTGTGTGACTGTGGGTGAGTTACTGAACCTCTCTGAGCCTGGGTCCATAGCTCTAAAACAGGAACAGTGAGAATACTACCTGCCTTGGCGAGATTGTTGTGAGGGTTGAATGAGACATGGAAGATTAGGTGTGATACTCAGTGGCATTCGGCATAGAGGCGGCCACTATGGCTATTCAATGTTCACAGGGGTCTGGGCAGAGGAAGTACTGGATACGGCAGCCCATCCTTCCTCTAGCTCAACTCCTGCTCCCCAATCAAAAAAAGAAGTGCCCCCAAGGGACCCACAGCATACGGGCAGAGGCATGGCCCCTGGGAGGGAGCGGGGGTTTCTCTGTAAAGACAGGGTCCCTCAAAGTAAAGTAATCTAATGTGCTCATTTGTTCATTTACTGAGTATTTGTACACTTGCTGTGTGCCAGCACAAAGGAGAGGATCACGAATTGCATGCAGATGATTCCAAGGTTTCAGACTGGGAGGAAATGAACCCAAGTATTCAGTGAGACATGGTCATGAGAGGTGAGCACCGGGCATTGTAGGAGCTCGCAGAGCCTAGCCCCTCCCCGGTGGAAGGAGAGAGGGTGGCTGTCAGGAAAGGCTTTCTCAAGGAGAGTTCTGAACTGAGTCCTGAAGAAGGAGCTGAGTTAGCCTGAGAAGGAGGAGGAGTGGAGACAGGGGTCCAGGCAGTGGGAAAAGCAGCTGGCCCCCAGGGGACTCTGAACCCCGTAGAATGTCAGGAGAGCATCACGTATTGGGTACCTACTGGGTACATACATTAAATCCTCACACTCTCAGCATGCTCGGTTACTCAGTCGAGTCTGACTCTTGCAAACCCATGAACTATAGCCCGCCGGGCTCTTCTGTCCATGGGATTCTCCAGGCAAGAAATACTGGAGTGGGTTGCCATTTCCTGCTGGAGGGACAACCTCTCAGAACAAGCTGCAAAATGAATACTATTTCTCCACTGCAAAGAAGGGAGCTAAGGCTCAGAAAGATGAGTAACTCGCTCAAGGGGCCTCACAGACGCCAGTCAGGACTCTGGTATTCACCTTCAGGTCCTTGGAACCCCAGCTCATCATATTTCCTACGTAGCCTGCAGCCAATGCTCATCTTTCTTTTTAAAACGATAGCTTTCCCGAGCCCATAATTTGCATATGAAAAATTCATCCGTTGTACATGTCTAATTCAGTGATTTTTTTTTGTTCGTTTGTAACATTCTGCAGCATCACCTCCATCCAGTTATAGAACTTTTTTCAATTACCAGAAATGTCCTCAAGCCCATTTTAGCCTGTTCTAGTATGTGTCCTTGTTACCAAAAGACTATGCGGTGGGTCCGGCTGCTTGCTGCTCAAAAGCCAATGAACAGGCCAGGTTGGTGGAAAGGAAAGTTTGCTTTATCTCAGATGCCAGCTACTGGAGGGTAGGGGATGGAGTGTGGAGGGAGGCAGACATCTGTCCAAAGGTTGACTCCTCACCTTTTGGTAACCATGGGCCAAGAGATTATATACCTGGGGGGTGGGGGTGGGGATGGGGGAGCTATAGCAGAAACAGCACCATCATCTCTGACAGTCATCTTGAAATCGGTCATCAGTGGTCTGACCAGCGTCATCTTGGGTGTTTTAGGTACAGTTAATCATCAGTTCCAGGGTCTGTTTGTTCCCATTTCTTTGAGGTCAGTTCTCGGAACTGTAGCAGCTTATGTCATTGCTACAGCCCAGTCATCATGTAGCTAACGTCTTCCAAATGGTGTTTTAGTATCTGTAAGACCGCTCGCAGGATATGTTTCAGAATATTATCTTTAGTCCTTGAGAAAGAACTAAAGGTCCTTGACTCTGCTTAATGACTACATTATTATTATTTGGTCTCCTTTGGCTGTTTTCCTTTGTTTCTGCTTTTCTCATTTCTTTGATTAAACTCATTCTGCCACGCAAGTTTCCCACAGACAAAAGGCAGGCAGAGGACATGGGCCGAGGGGGTTGGGGAGGCAAGGATCCCAAGGTCCTGCTGTTTCATTCTCAGCTCCAGGTCACCACTAATCCGCTCTTTCTAAAACTTTACCTTTCCTGGATTTATTACATTAATGATATGGTATGTAATCTTTTGAGTCTGGCCTCTTTTGCATTTCCTTAATGACTAATGATGCTGAGCACATTTTCATGTTCTTACTAGCTATTCATATGTCTTCATTGGTAAAATGTCTATGGAGTCTTTTGCCCAATTTTAAATTAGATTGTTTTTCTCTTTATTATTATTTCTTACTAATTTTCATTGGGGTGTAATTGCTTTACAATGCTGTTACTTCCTACGGCACAGCAAAGTGACTCAGCTATATGTTTACTTACGTCCCCTCTTTTTTGGATTTCCTTCCCATGTAGGTAACCACAGAGCACTGAGTAGGGTTCCCTGTGCTATAAAGTAGGTTCTCCTTAATTATCTATTTTATACACAGTCTCAATAGTGTACATTGAGTTATAAGAGCTATGTGCATATTTAGGACGAAAAGTCCCTAAGTAGATCTACATTTTGCAAAGCTTTTCCCCAAGTCTGTGCCTAGATGTTTCATTTTCATTATGTCCAAAACACCAAAGTTTTAATGAAATCTAATTTATCAATTTTTTTTTTATTTTTGTCTGATTCATGCTTTTGGTGTTAGATCTAAGAAAACTTTGCTTAAATCAAGGTCACAGAAATAATTTCCTCTGTTTTCTTACAGAAATGTTATGATTTTTCACACAAACATAAAACTTGGCCCGTTTGAGTTGAATTTGGTATATGCTGAGAGGTAAGGATATAGGGTTTTTGTTTGTTGGTTTGTTTTGTATTTGCATATGAATGGGCTTCCCTCATAACTCAGCTGGTAAAAAATCCGCCTGCAATGCAGAAGACCCCAGTTCAATTCCTGGGTTGGGAAGATCCACTAGAGAAGGGAAAGACTACCCACTCCAGTATTCTGGCCTGGAGAATTCCATGGACTATATTGTCCATGGGGTCACAAAGAGTCAGACATGACTTAGCAACTGAGCACACTCCCCATTTAATTATCTTGGCACTTTCTTTTCTGACATAGGTGTTTAAAGTTATAGATTTCCCTCTCTCAGCTGCTTTAGTGGCATCCCATAAATTATGATATGCTGATAATTTTGTTTCATTTAGTTTAAAACATTTTTACTTTCCCCATGATATCTTCTTTGAACTATGAATTATGCAGAAGCGCTTTGTTTACTTTCCAAATTTTTTTTTTCTTCAGATTTCTTTCTGTTATAAATGTATCATAGTGAGACAAGTTGCTGTTTGATCACTAAGTCGTGTCGGACTCTTTTGTGACTCCATAAACTGTAGCCCACCAGGCTTCTCTGTCCATGGGATTTCCAAAGCAACAACACTGCAGTGGGCTGCCATTTCCTTCTCCAAGGGATCTTCCCAACCCAGGGATGGAACCCATGTCTTCTGCTTGACAGGAGGATTCTTTAGCACTGAGCCACCTGGGAAGTGCATTCAGACAATATACTTCTTATAATTTCTCTTCTCAATTTGTTAGACCTATTTTGTTGAGAAGACTATATACTATCCTTAGCAATATTTCCCATCATTTTAGCCAATTTGTGGCTTTGAATCTAAGCTGTATCTATTGTAGATAGCATATAAGTGGGTCTTGGGTTTTTACTCAGCCTGACTGTTTCAATTAAATATGAAGTTTAATGCATTTGTATATAATGTATTTATTGATATATTTGAATTATATCTCACATTTTGCCAACCTCATACCCATTTTGCTTTTCTGTTCCTTATTTGTTGCCTTCTTTGGGGGAAAGTAAAAATTTTTAGTGAATCACTTTAATTTCTCTTTGAATTTTTTTTTCTTTTTGTTGGCTCTAGGGATTGCAGTATAATCTTAATTTATCATAATCTGCTTCAAAGTAGTATTAACTTAATTTCAGTAAAATATAAAACCTTGAGCCTAATACAGTTTCATTTCCTCCCCCTCCTTTGTACTATTCCATCACGTGCTCAATCATGTCCAACTCTTTGCAACTCCATGGACTGTAGCCCACCAGGTTCCTCTGTCCATAAGATTCTCCAGGCAAAAATACCGGAGTAAGCTGCTGTTTCCTCCTCCAGGTTGTGCTATTATTGTATGTATATTTTGTATGTATGTGCATGCATGCAAAGTCACTCAAGCTGTGTCTGACTCTTTGCAAACCTATGGACTATAGCTCACCAGACTCCTCTGTCCATGGGATTCTCCAGGCAAGAATACTGGAGTGGGCTGCCATGCCCTCCTTAAGAGTATCTTATTGTGTATATATATGTTATAAATGCAACAACACATTGTTCTGTTTATTGCTTTTTACAATCTTATGCTATTTAGAGAAAAGAATAATGAGAATATATATTTAGAGTTTTTTATATTTACCTACATATTTACTATTTTTGGTGGTGGTGGTGGTTTAATCGCTAAGTGGTGTCCAACTCTTGGCGATCCCATGGACTGGGAACCTACCAGGCTCCTCTGTTTGTCCTTGGGAGTCTCCAGGCAAGAATACTGGAGTGGGTTGCCATTTCTTTCTCCAGGGAATCTTCCCGACCCAGGAATTGAACCCAGGTCTCCTGCACTGCAGGCAGATTCTTTACCAACTGAGCTACAAGAGCAATTTTTTTTACCATTGTTTATTTCTTTCTGTAGATTGAAATCACCATCTGGTATCATTTCCTTCCAATCTGAAGGAATTGCTCTAGTATTTACTGTAAAAAAGTTTCTCTAGCAACTATTCTCTGAATATTTATTTATCTGTAAATGTTATTTCACCTTCATTTTCAAAGGGAAGCTTTGCTGGAAAGAATTCTTTGTTGACAGGTGTTTTTTTCCTTCAGCACTTTAACTATGTCATCCAACTGCATTTCTCCCTCCATTGTTCCTAACTAGAAGTCAACCACTAATTGTTTTGTTATTCCTTGGCATGTGATAAGTTATTTTTCCTCTTGCTGCTTTCATGATTTTCCCTTTGCCTTTCAACAATTTAATTACAGTGTCTAGGTGTGGATTTCTTTGGGCTTCTTGGGTTTGTAAATTAATGTTTTTCCACCAACTTTGAGGAGATTTCCATCAGTATTTCTTCAAATATTTTTTCCACTCTTTTCTCTCTCCTTCTTCTGGGATTCCCATCACAGTTATGTTAGTATGCTTGATCTTGTATCACTGGTCAATGAGAGGTCTGTTCATTTATTTTTCAGTTTTTAAATTTTCCTTTCTCTGTTCATATTGGATCATTTCTATTGGTCCAGCTTCAAATTCACAGATTCTTTCTCCCACCATCTCAAATCTACTGTTGAGTCCTTTAGTGAATTTTTATTTCAGTTATTGTGCCTATTTTTAAATCCAGAATTTCTATTAAAAATAATTTCTATCTCTTTATTGAGTTTCCCTACATATTGTATCACTGTCTTCATTTTTCTTTCATTCTTTAAACATGGTTTCCTTTATTTCTTTAGATGTATTTGTTATAGCTGCTGTGCACTTTTTGGCAGCTAAATCTAACATCTTTGGACACTCAGAAACCATTTCTATTGATTTCTTTTTTTTCCTGAATATGGGTCACACTTTCTTTTTTCTTTGCATTTATCACACATTTTTTGTTGTTGTTGAATACTGGATATTTCAGATAACATATAGTAGTAACTCTGGATTCTGACTCTCCCCCTCTTGTGGGTTTTTGTTTTTGTTTATTTAGAAATTTGCTTGGACTGACCTGTGAAATGTGGTTCCCCTGCAATTACTGACGAGTGGTGTTTCTTCTCAGTCTTTCTTTATTTTTATACTTGCTTCTTAGAGGTCACCTTGTGTCTGCAATGCTTTTTATCCTCATTTGTTATGTTTTTCGATTGGAATATAATTGCTTTTTTCTTTGGGATGGTTTTGGTCACTGCTTCTTGTACGATATTGTGAACTTCCACCCATAGTTCTTCAGGCACTCTGTCTATCAGATCTAATCCCTTGAATTATAATTGCTTTTTTCTTTGGGATGGTTTTGGTCACTGCTTCTTGTACGATATTGTGAACTTCCACCCATAGTTCTTCAGGCACTCTGTCTATCAGATCTAATCCCTTGAATCTATTTGTCACTTCTACTGTATAATCATAAGGGATTTAATTTAGTTCATACTTCAATGGCCTTATGGGGCTTCCCTGATAGCTCAGTTGATAAAGAATCCACCTGCAAGGCAGGAGACCCCAGTTCAATTCCTGGGTCAGGAAGCTCCCCTGGAGAAGGGATAGGCTAACCACTTCAGTATTCTTGGGTTTCCCTTGTAGCTCAGCTGGTGAAGAATCTGTCTGCAATGAGGGAGACCTGGGTTCGATCCCTGGGTTGGAAAGATCCCCTAGAGAAGGGAAATGTTAACCACTCCAGTATTCTAGCCTGGAGACTTCTATGGACCATATAATTCATGGGCCCACAAAGAGTCAGACACAACTTAGCAACTTTCACTGCCCTGCACTTCACTTCAATGGCGTACTTCTCTTCGGTGGTTTTCCCTACTTACTTCAATTTAGCTCTGAATTTTGAAAAAAGGAGCTCATGATCTGATCCACAGTCTGCTCCCAGTCTTGTTTTTGCTGACTGTATAATTTCTCCATTTTTGGCTGCAAAGAATATAATCAATCTGATTTCAGTATTGACCACTTAGTGATGTTCATGTGTCGAGTTGTCTCTTGTGTTGTTGGAGGAGGGTGTTTGCCTTGACCAGTATGTTCTCTTGGCAAAACTCTGTTAGACTTTGCTCTGCTTTATTTTGTATTACAAGGCTAAACCTGCCTGTTACTCCAGGTATCTCTTGACTTCCTATTTTGCATTCCAATCACCTATGATGAAAAGGACACCTTCTTTTGGTGTTAGTTCTATCAGGTCTTGGAGGTCTTCATAGAACCGTTCAACTTAAGTTTCTTTGGCATTAGTGGTTGCTGTACCTACCACTATTAGTGGTAGTTCTTTGGCATAATTAATTTGATTACTGTGATATTGAACGGTTTGCCTTGGAAATGAACCAAGTTTATTCTGTCATTTTTGAGATTGCACTCAAGTACTGCATTTCAGACCCTTTTGTTGACTATGAGGGTTACTCCATACCTTCTAAGGGATTCTTGCCCACCTAATTCACCCATTCCTATCCATTTTAAGTCACTGATTCCTAAAATGTCAATGTACACTCTTGCCATCTCCTGATTGACCACCTCCAATTTACCTTGATTCATGGATCTATGAACACTCCAGGTTCCTATGCAATATTGTTCTTTACATCATCAGACCTTATTTTCACTACCAGTGAAATGGGTGTCATTTCTGATTTGGCCCAGCCTCTTCATTCTTTCTGGAGCTATATCTATGCTCTTCCACAGCAGCATGTTGGGCACCTACTTTGGTATAAGTGGACCCCTTCTTTGGTATAATTGTTCTCCAGTTTACGGGTCACCCGCCCAGTGGCTCTATGGTAGGGATAATAGCAGTCTCCTCCAAGAGGACTTATGCCAACATTCCATACCTCCCAGAATTGCTGCTGCCAGTGCCCCTGTCTCCACAGCAGGCCACTGCTGACTCATGCCTCCACAGGAGACCTCCAAACACACACAGGCAGGTCTGGCGCAGTTTCTTATGGGGGCCGCTGCTCCTCTCCCCGGGGTCCTGGTGTGCACAAGGTTTTGTTTGTGCCCTCCAAGAGTCTCTGGGAGGTATGGGGTTTGATTTTAACATGGCTGAGCCCCTCCTACCATCTTGTTGTTACTTCTCCTTGGTCCTTGGATGTCAGGTATCATTTTTTGGTGGGTTCCAACATTCTCCTGTCAAGGACTGTTCAGCAGCTAATTGCAAATCTGGTACTCTCACAGGAGAAGATAAGTGCACGTCCTTCTACTCTGTCATCTCGGCATGGGCTCATGTCACATGCTAGCAAGGCATTGCTCAAAATCCTTCAAGCTAGGCTTCAACAGTACATGAACTGAGAACTTCCAGATGTACAAACTGGATTTAGAAAAGGCAGAGGAACCAGAAATTGGAATCAAATTGCCAATATTCCTAGCTCATAGAGAAAGCAAGGGAATTCCAGAAAACTGTCTTTTTCTGCTTCATTGACTACATTAAAGCCTTTGACTGTGTGGATCACAACAAGCTGTGGAAAATTCTTAAAGAGATGGGAATACCAGACCACCTTACCTGTTTCCTGAGAAACTTGTATATGGGTCAAGAAGCAAATTAGAACTGAACATGGAACAGCAGACTGGTTCAAAATTGAGACAGGAGTACATCAAGGCTGTATACTGTCACCCTGCTTATTTAACTTACATGCAGAATACTTCATGCAAAATGCCAGGCTGGATGAATTACAACCTGGAATCAAAATTGCTGGGAGAAATACCAACAATCTCAGATATGCAGGTAATACCACCCTAATGGAAGAAAGCAAGGAGAAACTAAAGAACCTCTTAATGAAGGTGAAAGAGGAAAGTGAAAAAGCTGACTTAAAACTCAACATTCAAAAAAACCAAGATAATGGCATTCAGTCCCACACTGCATGGCAAAGGGAAAAAAAATGGAAACAGTGGCAGATTTTATTTTCTTGGGCTCCAGTATCACTGCAGACAATGACTGCAGCCATGAGATTAAAAGACACTAGCTCCTTGGAAGAAAAGCTATGACCAACCTAGACAGCATATTAAAAAGTGGAGACATCATTTTGCCAACAAAGGTCTGTATAGTCAAAACTATGGTTCTTCCAGTAGTCATGTTTGGATGGAAGAGTTGGACCATAAAGAAGGCTGAGCACTGAAAAATTGATGCTTTTGAACTGTGATGCTGGAGAAGACTCCTGAGAGTCCCTTTTACAGCAAGGAGATCAAACCTGTCAATCCTAAAGGAAATCAACCCTGAGTATTCATTGGAAGGACTGATGCTGAAGCTGAAGCTCCAGTTCTTTGACCACGTGATGCAAAGAGCTGACTCATTGGATAAGACCCTGATGCTGGGAAAGATTGAGGGCAGGAGAAGGGGACAAGAGAGAATGAGATGGTTGGTTGGATGGCATCACCAACTCAATGGATATGAGTTTGAGCATACTCTGGGAGATGATAAAGGACAAGGAAGCCTGGTGTGCTGCAATCCATTGGGTTGCAAAGAGTGGAATATGACATAGCGATTAAACAACAATAATTGCTTTACAACGTTGTATATGTTTTTGCTGTACAATAATGTGAATCTGCTGTATGTATACATATATCCCCTCCCTCTCAAACCTCCCTCCCACACTAGGAGGTCATCACAGCTCTAGGTCATCACAGAGCTGTATTGCCTATTGTTCAGCCATATTTTGACAGAAATTGCTTTCAAACACCTCAAGCCAACAAAAGTTCTACTTTCTGCTGATGGATCTGTGTGCAGGACGATAAGCCCATTCAAACCTCAAGTACCACCATATTTTACTTTCTATCTTTCTCTCTTACTTCCCCAAGGGCCAGGGAGGGGTGGGTACCTTGGGTCTTCTCCAGTCTCTGGTGCCCGTGTGCAAAAGCACCTTTTGACCTGGGACATGCAGAGAGCTTATCAAGCCCCCTACAGCTGTCACGCCTCTTGGAACTCCTTGGTTAATCCCATGTTAATCCGCTAGTCCATTTATTGATCTACAGCTGCAGGTTAACAGAACCACTGCCCCCCAATCCATGCTCATACACGCTTTGCTTGCCACCAATATTATTACTTTAACTGACAAGGTTCCAAGTCAGGTGAGTCTGCTCCGGCAGCAGCAGTCGGACTCTGGATAGACCACCCACCAGCAGAACCCCAGACAACCATGTAGACACTCACTCTGTCCTTACACAGAGTTCAGTACTTTTGTTAATGAACGTTTATCTTCCTCACCCTTCATCTTTGTTGTGGGCCTTTGGTGAATTTCTATAGCACTGAAATGATTGTTTTTTGTTGATTTTGTCCACTTCTTTAGTGGCTATTGAAGAGAACATTTGGCAGTCGCTGCACCCCACCATGTCAGAACTGAATTTTGCCTAGACTTGGGGAAAACTTGCAGGTAAAGCCTTGACCACCACTCTCCCAGGGAACCCCACCCAACCCCAGCATTCAGAATTCCCTCTTCATGCTTCCTTGACAATATGTTGACTCCTGCCTATTTTTTATGACTTACAGGAACAGTTACTCAATCTCTCTGAATTGTGCTAGGTTATTAACTGTGCCCTTCTCTTTCCAAACACAACTCCTTAGTGGTACTGTGTGCTCTTCATGAACTAGCCAAAATGTAGCCCACGGGCCTTTTACATGTTTGTTGCTTCTTCAAAACTAGGATATCCTTGAAGCTGGAGGTTCTCCTCAAGGGTGAAAATCAGGCCTTAGGCATAATGCCCCCGCCCCCACCCCGTACCTAGCCCAGAGCATGGATCTTAGTAAAAGCTAAGTAAGTGTTTGTTGAAATAATGCATGAGTAATTGAATGAACGGCAGCTCAAACACTACCACAATCCATTGATTTGTTCACTGCTTCACCGGAACTGAAATGATTCAGTTCTTGTTTTGTCTGCACCGTATTTGAACACAACTATTTGGCCAAGTTAGTATTAATTCAGGTTTATCCATTTCACTACACCAATGGCAGTATAAATAAGTCACTGACAGAGGCAAAGAGCAACATCATAGATAACGGCGGGCTCCCCTGAAGGGTAAGTCAGCTTTCTTCTCTTGGGGATAGTGAGGGTGGGTGTTTTATTGCTCTTTTGCTATAGGTCAAGCAGCCTCTGCCTTGGGTGAGATGATGAAAGATCCAGGATAATAAGGATGTGTATATTTTCTAGAATCTCCTGCATCCACTGCTCTCCCCACCCCATAGCTCTCTTCCACTCTCTGGCCCCCTCAACCACAATGTCCTCCATTCTCACCAACCCTTCTCCCACTTAGATGAGGTGGATGGGGGAGGTGATGAAGGGGGGAAGGCTGAGAGAACAATGGTTGGCAGTGAGAGGTAGGGGCTAATTGGAGGAGACAATGAGGGACTGATGTAGACTGCTTAGGACCAGGTTGCTGAGTCGGGCTGGCAGGAACCAGGGTATGGCAGGACTTCTCTGCCACCTGAAGAATTTGGACTCCATCCCCTTGAAACTCGTGGGGAACCAAGAAACAGAAGTGATTGACACTCTGAGGAGCCCACTCTGGCTGTAGGGTGTCTGGAAATGTTGGTGGGGGGAAGATTGACAGGTGGGTGATGCTGTCATGGCAACTTGGGCTGCATAACAAAATGCCATGACCTACGTGGCTTAAGCAATAGAAATTTATTCTCTCACAGCTCTGAGGCTGGAAGTCCAAGATTAGGGTGCCAGCATGGCTGGATTCTGGTGAGAGTTTGGGCTTGTAAATGGCTGTCTTCTCATTGTGTCCTCACTGGACCTCATCTTTGTGGTGCACACGCAGGGACGGAGTGGGGACAGCCCGTACTCTGGTGTCGCTTCTCATATGGGAAACTAATATATGGCTACATGCAAGGGACACTCATGACCTCATCCGACTCCAATTACTTCCCAGAGGCCTTCCTTCAAGTACTATTACATTCAGAGCTAGGGCTTTCAACATAGGAATTTTGAGGGGCATAAACCTTCAGTTCACAGTAGATGCTATTTCATGATAAGGGACACCAGGGTGGCAGGGATAATGCAGAGAAGTGGACCCTGTACCTGGAACTGAGCTGGGTACCATAGGAGACTAAGGAAGGGAGGAGAGGCCCTGCCCTAAGGAGGTAAAATTGAGCACAAAATCAGGTCATGGTTCTCATCTTTTTCCTTCCCATCAGTGGAGCCAGAAATCCTGCCATCTGCACTCCCTTCAGATGCAAGGCCTGACTTCTGGTCTCAGTCGTGGGGTCACGTATGGGGACATTCATTCCTTCATGTGTGGTTGCTCGCTTAGTTATGTCCAGCTCCCTGTGACCCCGTAGACTGTAGCCCTCCAGGCTCCTCTGCCCATGGAGTTTTCCAAGCAAGAATACTGAAGTAAGGTGCCATTTTATACTCCAGTGGATCTCCCTGACCCAGGGAGCAAACCCGTGTCTCTTATGTCACCTGCAATGACTGGCAGATGCTTTACCACTAGCGCCATCCGGGAAGGCCGCATGAGGACAGAGAGGGGTTTTTGCCCCAACAGTGGGTGAGGGGCCGTGGCTGACAGCACGGACAGGGCGTTAAGTGAGGCGACTGGGATTCCTGAGCCGACCTCCGCCAGGCTCTCGGTTTAGCCGATGACCAAGTTGTCTGAGCGCCACCAGGGATTCACTTTAGAAATCACACCAGCATCTCTAAAGTCAGATTTGGCAGGCCTGCATCTGGACTTTGGGCTGCTAGCAAGTTGCTTTTGGAAAGGTTGAATTTTCACGTAAAAATCTGGATTTTTAGATGCTTCAGAAACAATAAAAACAACAAAAAAGATACCCAGCACCACTGCCCCAGAACTGATCCTAGTCGTAGCTGGAGCTAAGTAATGCCAGCCACTTCAACCTGGGCACATTGGTCTGTTTTCCCCAGCCCCCAGCATGCCTTATTTCACTACACTTGCTGTCTTTCCATGGGGGTATTTCTGGTCAGACCTCTGTGGGTGTCTGAACCTGCAATCTTGGCTCATTCTCTCCTCCTGTTTCTTTCCTTTCCACACTTTTCAGGATAGTGTCATGAACCCTGTACTTAAAAAGAGAAAGAAAAAAGTGTGGATGGAGAAGACTCACTTGCAGGGTCAGCTAGGGGCAGAACTAAATCCCTCTTAATCAGGTCACTTTAATTTGTCTTTAGTCAGGTTCCAAAATCCTCATTAGACCTTCCTCATTGGACTTAGCTAGCATCCTCCAATGCAGGACTAATAGCAACCCCACCAGGTGAGCTGCATATAGATAAAGTGAGCCTTTTTCAATCCCTACAGCATTGAGAACACGTACCATGGAATATTCACCCACATACCTCTTCCTTCCAATAGCAGCTCTGGATTGCCGCAGAAATGTCCCACAGGAGAATGCATCTGGCCCTGTCTCTGGTCCTCATCCTCTGTGGCCTGTTTAATAGCATCTTCTCTGAAAAGCAACAACACTCTCAACAGCACATGGACCTAACCTTATTAAAGAAAATTGCAGCTCTCTCCCAGAAGACGGAAGCTCACCCTAAGGCTTTTGCCCAAGAATTGTTCAAGGCTTTGATAATTGAGGATCCCAGAAAGAATATCATCTTCTCCCCTGTGGCCATGACCACCACCCTGGCCACTCTCTCCCTGGTGATCAAATCCACAATGAGCACCAACCACCCTGAGGACCTGAAACTTGACCCTGAACTGTTGGATGTGCACAAGCACATACAGCATCTTGTCCACATGGGGCATGAGCTAATGAAGAAGAAGCAACTGAAGCACCATGACATTCTCTTTATCAACAGCAAAACAGTGGTCCACCAGATGCTCCTTCAACAGATAAGCAAGCTGCAGGGAGTGGACATTCAGATGATTGACTTTACAGATACAGAAAAAGCCAAGAAGGCGATCAGCCACCACGTGGCTGAAAAAACACATACGAAAATCACAGACTTAATCACCGACCTGAACCCTGAGACCATCCTATATCTTGTCAACCATGTTTTCTTCAAAGGTGAGGCTTATTAAGTGCATGAATTCCTGTTTTGGTAATCTTTGCCCTTGTGTTTCCTAACAGGTTTAAGTCAAAAAAAAAAAAAAAAAAACAATTTTTGTCAGTATCTCCCATTTTCTCAGAAACCAGTAGATTTAAAACTTTTTTAACTGACTTTGATATCACTGCATTGTCTAGCATTTTTCAGTGTTTCTTCTCTTAATCCTCTCAGTCATCTTGTTTGTGGTGCTTAAGATATTTTGGAGTAAAACGTGATCATTCTTGCTGATAAAAAAGGGGGGAAAAAGACATCTTTTTTTGCAGAGCCATGAACATTGGCTAATTCGCTTGTCTTGTAAGGTCGGATTAGTGCGAGATGAGATGCTTTCTGCATCTGTGCCCCGTGTTGAATTTAGGGTCACACACCACGTATCTAAAATATCAGTGTGGATTCCTGGTCACAGATCTTGACACCAGTGTTTCTTCGGGTGGCCTCAGAGTTACCCCTCGCTGGTATCTATTTACATCCTCTTCCTCCACTCAGTATCACCTGCCTCCTTCTTCCACTGACTCTCAGCTGTGACCTCTCCAACTGCCCGAATGCGGACAAGAAAGCAGGTCAGGCAGGATGTCCTCCACGTGCTGTCCAAGGCTCACAACACCTCTCCTCTCACCCTCCCCTTCCATCACAGCGAAGAAATAGTCGTGCCCTCGTCGTCCTCAAGGCGGCGCCCCTTCTGTCTTCCCTGTCCAAGCACTCCTCCCACCTGCCTCTTACCCCAGAGCTTGTTTCTTTCTTGTCTCCTTTGCTGTTTTCTCTTCTCCTGACTTCTAAAAGTGTCTCCCACCTCACCTGGGCTCACAGCCTCAAACACCATCTGTACTCTATTCCCTAGTCTCTAGATGAGGCCCGGACCACCTCCCCTGAGGGCCAGATTCTAATATCTTTGGGGGGCTGTTTCACAGACCTCCAAATACAACCCCCCAACCTGGTCTCCTCATCCTTTGTCTCCTCATCTCAGAGAATCACAGCACCATCTACCCACCTGCTCCACACAAAACCTCCAGATCCAAGAACACAAGTCATATGGATTCTGCCTGCAGAGTCGACCTGGAATGTGTTGACTTCTCACCATCTGAGAAACCTAGCCCGGAAGTTTCTAGCCCAGGCCAACACTATCTCTTGCCTAGATGACTTTCCAAAGTTAATTACTCGGTTGCCATTCATGCCTGCCTCCAACCTCTTCTCCATTAAAAGGCCAGAACAGTTTTCTTAAAACATAAATCAGCTCTCTGTGTTATTCATTGTTCTAACCTCAGTAGGTACTATGGTACCTGGAACATTTTTTGAGTTCTAGGAATTTTAGGTTTAAATGAGTCAATTCATGGATATTCTATTACTGATTAAACATGGTTCCTACCAGGACATGATTAGTGTTTGTCCTGTGCATGATAAGTGAGGGAACTGCTCACCAAACAGTGCTTTCCAGCATAGGATGTTTGCTGAAGCCACTGGGACCATCTGTTATTCATATTTAGGCCCACAGTTCCAAACTACATACCTGGGACATAAAAAGTGCTCCACAAATGATCCTTTTTTTTTTTTTTTTTAACCATACTGTGTGGCCTAAGGGATCTTATTTCCCCAACCAGGGATTGAACTTGTGCCCCCTGCGTTGGGAGCAAGGAGTCTTAACCACTGAACTGCCAGGGAAGTCCCAACATGAATGATCTTGGAGGGATCATTTCTCTGGATATTCCAGAGAACTCTGCAGCATGATTCTCCCTTGGTGGTGGTGGTTTAGTCACTAAGTCATGTGCAACTCTTTGCGACCTCATGGACTGTAACCCACCAGCCTCCGACAGTTTTTCGAAAGCTTTACCATACCACTCTCCAGAAAGCAAGAAGCAAAAACAGAACAGAGAGGACTTCAAGTCTGCCTCTAGAATCAGAAGCAAGACTAACACTTGTAGAGATTTTCCAGACCAGACCAGATGGCCATTACTCTGGGTGATGGATGCTTTTTTTAACTGGCATATGCTTTGAATTTTTCTTAAAATCCACTGGGAATTGCATTATTTAAAATAGAATTTCACGCAGAGATGTGCACGTGTACTGAGGTGTGTGTGCCTTTCTGATAAAAAGCTTACCTCCTTGAATAAAATTAATACACTTTATTTTAAATAATTAATTTTTTGGAGTGTGATTGCTTTACAATGTTGTGTTGGCTCCTACTGAACAGCAAGTTTAATAAATTTTAAATAGATTTCTTTACCATTCTTTGAACTTTTAAAACACTCATATGCAGTAGAAATTTTCAAGGAAGGGATGCTGTGATCAATGTTTCCTAAATTATTTGATGACAAAATCCTTTCTTGGTGTTATAGTTCCAGAGGCAGTTATTTTGGCAAACATCTTTTGAGAAATACAGATTTAAAGAAATTGTAGGGTGATTATTTTTGAAAATCATGTGTTTGCCTTTATGTCCTTTGACCCGTCTAGAATTTTAACTATTCTGCTCACTAGAGTCAAGGTGTCACCTTAGCAGACTGCTTCCTTCTCAAGCAGATCACCTCTGGGGGCCCCAAACATGAAGGTGATGATGACTTTTCCACCAGATCACTCTTTGACTTTTCCTTCCTGATTTTCCCAGGCATCTTGAAAACAGCTTTTCAGGCCAAACTCACCCAGAAGGAGGACTTCTTTGTGAATGACCAAACCAAAGTGCAGGTGGACATGATGAGAAAGACAGAACGGATGATTTACAGCCGGTCAGAGGAGCTACTTGCTACGATGGTTAAGATGCCTTGCGAAGAAAATTTGTCCCTAATTCTTGTGCTCCCAGACGCAGGGCAATTTGACTCTGTTCTAAAAAAGATGACTACTAAGCGAGCTAAACTTCAGAAAACCAGTGACTTCAGGTATGTTATTCTGAAGAAATACTTTAGATTTGAATTAGATTTTTGCTCAGCCCTCACTTCCTCTATGCAAAAGCCTTATTTGGGTGGCAAGGGTGGACAAGTTTGGCATCTGGTTATTTCCTAGGATATGTGTAGAAAATGAAACAAACCAAACAGGAAGAATAGTGACCTGAATCCAATTACCAAGTTGGAAGCCCCTTCAACTGTTAATTATAGTTCTTTTGGTGACATGTACAATATCAGAAACCCACTTTGTAAAAGATCAAGTGGGATACAGAGAGGAATTATTGGAAAAATACATGAGAATTTCACGAAACTTACAAAATACATGAAATGGAATTTCAGGGAATAAACACAGCCAGGTCTCATGAGGGAGTGGAACAAGGGACAGCAAAGTCACCTGGAACTCCGTCTCTCTTGTCACAAGTCCTTGTTTCTCCCTCTCCAGCTCAGCAAACCAGCTTTCCCCCGACACTAGCACACAATCCACTCACCCCCAAAATATTTTCTGAGCATCTATTCTATGCCAGAAACTGCTTGGTGCTGGGAATACAATGATTAGCCAAACACATCTCTGTTCTCACGAAATTTTCAGTCTGGTAGAAAAGCTACAAAGTCAACTAACAAATACGCAACTTCAAACTGTAGAAAAGCTATGAGAGAATGGGTAGGGTATATAACAGAATTCAGTGGTGGAATGTTCATCAGGGATCTTAAATAGGAAATGATCTTAAGGAAGTAAATGTCAAGCTGAGACCGCTGTGGACAGACACGACTCTCCTCCGTTCAATCAGATGCTCCAACCCACACTACACTGAGCATCTTTCAGTTCCAATTACATAATCCTGGAAGAGAGAATTGAATCAATCCAGCTTGAGTAACGTGTCCATCAGGCTCCAATTAACGCAGATAAATTACATAGCGAAAGTGTGATCTTCAATGGCCCACTGATCTTAGTGGTGGGAGTCGGGGAACAGTCTTCGGGCAACAAATGTGCAGATTGGGAAGAAATCTGTAAATAGTATTTAATCCTACAGTTGAGAGCCATCTCAGAGTGGATCTGTCATTTTCTGCCACAGTTGTGCCTCCCACAGTATTCCTGGTTGGGGCAGAGGGGATTCAGCAGTGGAGGAAGCCAGCTGAGTGGGTTGCTATCCAATCAGAAGCTCAACATGGCATTGACACAGGCTAAGATGGATTGGTTTGTGAGCAACTAAAAATGTTGGATGAGAGGGCTGGCACTGCACATTGTAATGTTTTGCTCAGTTGCTAAGTCATATCTGACTTCTTGCAACTGCTTTCTAATACTCTCCCTTAGTTAGAGCTGCTGATCTGTAGAAGGAGGGGTCCTCCTTTCTGTTCCAAAGAATATCATCTGAGATGGAACTTCCTCTCCTGTGAAAAATCCCTATGCTCTACCTGCAGCAAGAGGATCCCATGTCCCCCAACCCCCTCAGCATGTTTAGGTTCACCACCCAGTTTAAACTGCTGCTTCCAGATGGAGGGTTAGAGGGACTCCGGGCTGGATGCCCTTGGTCTGACCCTCATCTTCTCTTGTATAGAAAGCCTGCGAAGGGAATCATTTGAATAGTAAAGTGTATTCTGAGTTAGTGGTTTGCTTGGAAATTCAACATTGCAGCTCAGACCCCAGCATCTTTAATCTTCCCCCCAAGCAAGCCCTGAGAACAAACACTTCTATAGGAAAAGATCTATCAGCCTAAGCAAGGTACAGCCCATGGACCCCAGGACAGAGACATAGCTCAGCTTCCTTGTCATTTTCATTCTTAACAGACTGGTGCACTTAGTTCTGCCCAAGTTCAAGATCTCCGTCAAGATAAACTTAAAGCATCTACTTCACAAGATTGACCCCAAACATATGCTGACTACCACAGCAATTTCACGGGACATCACATTGAAGGCTCCCCTGCCTAATTTGGAGGTGAGTGGGGCAATTTCTAGGGTCTCTGTTTTATTATCCACCACAGCCCTGATTGAAAATCAGTTTTTTAATACAGCAGTTATACCTCTTATCTGCCCAGATCCCTGGGCTTTGGGGGTCCTTTCATCATTCATTCACTCAAAGGTTATCGCTTCAAGCCCTGGAGGCATGCAGGGGTAAAGTCATGGGCCAGCCAGACAATATCTTACTCTCATAGCTGTTATGTTCTATTGACAGGGCGGACAGTGAGCATACCCACAGACCTTTATTCTCTGTGTCCACCTGTGATACATCGTCTGAAGAAAAGAGAGCAGAGAGACCAGGAACAGTGGGCTGGGGTGCAGTGGGCAGGCATTAGAAGGGCTGGGTTGGCCTTTATGCCAAGTCCTGGATAAAGGGCGAGGGAGAGAGAGCAAGGGGGCATATGCCTGGGGACTTGTGTTCTGGGCAAAGAGACCAACCAGGGTATCTGGAGGGGATGTGAACTTGACATTTTTTAAGAACCCCAAGAAAGCCTAGGCAGCTAGAGTGATGAGTAAGACAGAGTCTGGTAGGAGGTGAAGGCAGAAGTCAGGCAGAGCCAGGTCACTTGGGTCTCCCAGGCCCTGGATACGACTGGGGTTTTATTTGATTGACATAGGAGACCACCAAGGCTGACATGAGCTGACACATTTTACAAAGATCACTTTTTGCCATGTGGAAAACAGGCAGTGTCCCTGGAGGAAGAGGGGACCCAGTAGGAAGTTTGGTGGGTAACCCAGGTGAGAGATATTGGTGGTTATACGGGGCATTCAAGGGAGAGTTAACAGTGATGAGAAGGTGCTGTGGGCTTTTTAGACAGAGCTGGGGAGCGGGAAGGGGAGTCGGGTTTGTGAGCTAGAAGAGTGGGAAACAATGGAGCCAGTGTCTGAGGCAGGAAAGATGAAGGAGGGGTGGGTCTCGGGAAGGCAGAGACTAGCTCTGCGAAACTGGAGATGCCGGTTAGACATCGGGATGCCAGGAAGCATCTACTCGTGAGATAATTTTACCTGCCCTGGCAGACACAGGGGTTGCCCTCCAATGACTCCGCCAAGGTCACTAGCTAGCTGGCTGCCTTGTGGCTGCCCTGTAACACTGCCCAGAACATAAATAGCAATCAGAGTCTGTCATCCTGGTGCAGCACCTGACAAACTATAAAATACTTTCTCACGGTTTCTGTCACTCAGTCTCCCAGTGAACCCAAAGAACCCTGGTCTTTAATTGGGAGATGAGGGACCTGCTGCTCAGAGACATCGATGGAGTTCCAAAGTTGGGACCCCACAGGCATGCTGTGCTTTCCATGGCCCCGTAAGCGTTAGTGGCTCAGTCGTGTCCGACTCTTTTGCAGTCCTGTAGACTGTAGCCCGCCAGGCTCCTCTATCCATGGGCTTTCCCGGGCAAGAATATTAGAGTGGGTTGCCATGCCCTTCTCCAGGAGATCCTCCCAACCCAGGGGTCGAACCCGGGTCTCCTGCACTGCAGGCAGCTTCTTTACCATCTGAGCCACTAACAAAATCCACCCAGCAGGTGTGCCCTGAGTGCTGGGTTTGGGAGATGTTGAGCTCTTCACAATCCAATACAAACAATGTCATAGCCACGTTCCCCAGCAGGGCCTCCTGCAGATCGGGGGTCATGTGTGTTCTGGCAAAAGCGCTTTTTCTCAGAGGGCAAGTTGTCCTTGGTTGGATGGAGACAAGAAAACCTAGCTCCCTGGTGGTTTTCATCACATCCTTTTCTAAAAGTGTTGGAAAGGACTATCTCTCAGTTATTTTGCGGGAATTTTTTCTAAGCCTTCAGACCACCCAGGCTTCCTCTGTGTTTTATTCCCCTTTCCTCCCTTTTAAACGCACAGACTCCTTGAGTCATTTGCCCAACCCTGAGGATGTCTGAACACAACAATCACCAACCCTAGTATTGACCCCTCTTGGGGACATCTAACGTTCAAGGGCAAATCCAGTTGCTGGGAGCCAAAGGCAGCTTTCCAGGAGTGGAAGCCAGCCTTCCTCCAACTGCTGGTGGCTTTTCAGGAGTGGAAACCAGCTTTCCTTCACCTGGCATCAGCTGTCGGGGGGGGGGCTGCCCCCCGATCTTAGCCATAGGAGATTGCTGGGCACACCCCACCCCCACCGCCTCCCCCACTCCCGCCAGCTTGGTCTGGGGCTAACCCAGAATCTGTGTCTTCCAGGCCCTGCATCAAGCTGAGATAGAGGTGAGCGAGCATGGCTTAGCTGCGGACGCAGCCATGCACACAGAAAATCTGCTGAAAATCCCCCTGAACGCAAAGGAGGTCCCCGTGGTCGTGAAGGTCAACAGACCCTTCTTGCTGTTTGTGGAGGATGAGATGACTCAAAGAGACCTCCTTGTGGGCACAGTCGTCAACCCCCAAGTTGACTAGAGGCGGGGCCAGGCTGTGCAGTGCAGGAACTTAGCGGGCCGTGAATAAAAAGAGTACAATTCACCAGCCGTGCGTCAGAGACCCTGAGACTGAGACGTGTGGTCTGGGAATGGAGTGGGGACGGGTCTTCACTGGTGTCTGTCCAGGAACAGAGCGGCGTAAGACGGGGGCCGAGGGGGTCTGCCAGGGACATTTGGCCAGGAAGTCTTCTATCCCCAAACAAGGCTGAAGTAGGCAGAGAAGCAATTCTGAATGGCTGAGCAGGTGCGGGAGGGCTGTTTCAGTTGGGGGCTGTCTCACAGCCTTGCTTCCTGCCCAACTGGCAGTCAGAGCGTGGCCCCTCATCCGTACTTTCCCCCTGCCCCCTGCCCCCAAGAGCCCCAGGCAGAGGAAGGTCCCACTGCAGAGAGGAGGCTGGGAAGAGGACAGACCCCTGGGGGGGCTTCTGTGTGTTCACCCAGCTCCAGGGAGAAATGGGGGTACCAGAGAGGCTGAAAATCCCAAATATGTTGACAGCATCTTCTCCGTCCCTCATCTGGTTTCTTTTCATCTTTATACCAACCTTCTAGTAGCAGTTGTTGTCGTTCAGTCGCTAAGTCCTGTCCGACTCTTGCAACCCCACAGACTGTAGCCCGCCAGGCTCCTCTGTCCATGGGATTCTCCAGGCAAGACTACTGGAGTGGGTTGCCATTTCCTTTTCCAGGGGATTGTGCTGAGCCAGGGATTGAATCCGGGTTTCCTGCATTACAGACAGATTCTTTACCAACTGAACTAAAACAGCCTTCTATGAGAGAGTTATTATTGCCCCCTACCGCACAGGAAGTAAAAGTGATGTGGGAAAAAGAGGACAATCATGCACAGGATAGGGTGGGTGTGTATGTGTGTGTATGTGGCTGGGACTTGGGTATTACCCGGCTGGCTATGAACTGCCTTGGACATATAGAATCATGGAGTCTGATGGCAACCAGACATTTGACAAGTCAGGTCCAGGGGTGAAGGGCGCAAAGACATTGGCCAAACAGGCTGACCCAATAGTGCTATCCATGCAGCAGGACCTTGCCTAGATGGGCTAGCTCAGCATAGCAGCCAGAGAAGACTAGGCCAGATGGTGAAAGGAAACTCTTCTGGTAGAAATTCCAGCTTCAGTGCTGAAAACACAAGGCCAGGAGTGAGACGGGTGGACAAAGGTGGGGCAGGGGGCACTGACTTCTGAGCCGTACAATGACATGACCAAGACAGAGCCTCCTGGGGGCCACCAGGAGACCCAGGAGCCTTGGACTGGACAAGAGAGACCTGGGCCCCCTCAGAACATGAGAAGTCCCTCTGTGGTGGGATTTAGGACACAACCCAAGTATGCTCTTCTGGGGATGATATGAGGCCAAAGGAACCCCATCCCCTACCAAAGGAGTCGTTTCAGGGCTAGAACTTTCATTCTTTTAACAAAGATGCCCAAGAAAAGGCCTTGCCACTTGCATTATCACTTAAATCCAAGCTACAGGAAAGGAGAGGCCTGGGAATGGGCCACAAGAGTACCTTGGAAAAGTAGTTCAGTAAAGCAGCTAACTCAAGAGAGGAACCCTGAGGTGGATTGTTCTAGAAAGTGTGGAGGAAGTGGAGTCAGAAGCATAAGCAAATGGAAGAAGGCCAGGAGACCCATGCTTGGGCACAGATCATATCCAAGCAGATGCATGGCAGAGGCAGAGAGGGAAGGTGATCATAGAGGATGTTGAGGGCCTGGTTCTGATCTTGGTGGCCCCGACCTGCCATGGCTTGAAGCAGGGTTTCGGTTCCTGGTCAGAGACTGAGGTCAGGTTGCTGCAGGGAGAAAGCCAGTTCCTAATCACTAGACCAGTGGTCAGTGACAAGACCCTGGCCCCTTGGCTTTGCAGAAAAGAATTCCCATAAATACAGAAAGTACTGAAGCAATTACAGTGTTTACTTGGGGAAAGAGTACAAGACATGTAGACAGACATGGGTAGACTCAGAGACAGAGAGAGAGAGTGGTGCCCTCGTGGTAGTTTTAATCATTTATATAGGGCATTTCTTCTGGGTTTGCCTGGTTCTGAACCATTGTTGGGCTTCCCTGATAGCTCAGTTGATAAAGAATCCGGCTGCAATGCAGGAGACCCCAGCTTGATTCCTGGGTTGGGAAGATGGGTCCTCTCATGTGTACACACGCATCTTTCAGTCAAGATGAGTTCCATCAGAGAGGCCTATGGGTAACTGGCATCACTTATTATGGGGTGGCGCCCCCTCCCTTTTTAACCTCCAAGGAGCTTTCCAGTCAGGAAGATTTTCTTGACTTTATGTGGTCCCTCATCTCTTATCTGGGCAAGGCCCAGCTTCCTCTCCTGATGGTCCTGCTATTGACCTTTTGGAGTTTTGGAGCTTGGATATTCCACAGGGAATAAACTCCATCTGCTTACCCTGGAGGAGGGGGGCATCTACCACCTGCCTCAGTTCCATTTAGTAGAGGGTGTCCATGAAGGATTTGGTCAAGGTGTGCAGCATGATGGTTTGACTTACACATATTGTGGAATGATCACCACAGTAAGGTTAGTTAACATCTCCTATTCAGAGTGATTCATGAAGAACATGGCCCAGAACACACAAAACACTGGTGATGGGTCAGCAGCTGCCACATCACGACCCCCTGACGTCACATCCATATGCGAATGTCTTCACTCACCAAGCCGGGTCCAGGATCTCAACTCACTCTGCAGGACAGGCCAGCAGGACGGAAACTGTAAAAAAAAGGTCACTTCCGGTCTTCATGCCGGTTCTAGGAATTGACCTGACAAATATTAACTAGGCTGCCGTGATCGTCAAACACTATTTTCCTGTGGGTAGGAGGCGAGGCAGTGCTGAAGACCCAGGTACCCCAGCCCAGGGACCTTGCTGTGAGTACCACGCTTGTGTCTGAAATGAAGGTGGGGGTGATAGCACTCTCTCTTTCCCTCCCTCCCTCCTCTCCCTCCCCCTGCAACCCCCCCCCCCCCCCGCCAGCCCCTCCTTCTCACTTTGGCAGAATAAACGGCAGAACTGAGTTCCCTAAAGGAAAAATGCAATGATGTACTGCATCTAAGTCTTGAAGCAGGAACTTCAGGTTTTAAACAACCTTTTATAAATAACTTGGCCTTTAAATTTCTTTTGAGAAACTCCCAGTATTTCTCACAGTTAGACAAGAAAACAGAGCAATACAACCCAAAGCAAAATGATCACATGGTTGTAGCAACTTTATGGGACATTTTATCATATGAAATAGGGATGCTTCAGGGCCCTGGTCTGGAATTTGACCCATGCTCCTGCCACTTGTGTTTGTCTCAGCCCCGAGACTCAGTTTCCCCGTGGGTACAACAGGGATAATATTACCGAGGGCTTAGGTTCTCATAAGGATTCCCTGAAAGGATATGAAGCAGTTTTCCTCCACTGGGGCACTGCTGACATGTGGGGTGGACCGGGCTTCCTGGCTTGCGTCTATTCTAGCATTTCCAGAGCTTTCTCTCTCCCTCTGCACTGCAGCTGCACCTCCTTCTCCAGGCTTTGAGATGATCCATCCCCGCCTTCGCACACATCCCTCCCACAGCATCTGAGAACAGGCTGGGAGCTAGTGATCCAATACAGTTAACATCTCCATCTCCACCACAAAAGAAATGATAAGTAGGGATGTTATACCTAATTCATGGGCTTCTTAATTTTCTTCTGAGATCTTTTGGGGAAAGGAATAAAGGAATAACTTTGGTGTGACTATATCCAGCCTCAGTAGAAAGGGGTGAAAATTAGCATTGCATGCTTCCTATATGCCAGGTGCTCTTTACATTATATTACGTCTCATGATCCTTAAGCAATCCCACCCCCAGGAGGTAGGCATTGTCATTTGCATTTTGCAAATATCAACCAGCAGTTTGGAAAGCTTCCTTAACACAGTGTCACCCGATGATTTAACTACAGAGCCTTGATTCAAACCCAGGCCCTCTGACTTACAGTTCAATCCTTTGTGAAATAGATACTCTGCAGGTCTGGGTGTCCTCGGGGTGCAATAAGTAGAAAGTGGTGGTGAGTTCACTGGGATAAAAAGAATAAACTGGAAAAAGTTAAAAAAAAAAAAAAAAAGAATAAACTGGAAAGTTTTATTACAGCTGCATTTCTAATTTTCTCCAGGGGCAGTCCAATATTTAAGCTGTTCCGTTTCTCAATATGAACGAGAATCATTACTAAGTGGGCCTGTTTAGTTCAGTTCAGTTCAGTCACTCAGTCGTGTCCGACTCTTTGCGACCCCATGGACCACAGCACGCCAGGCCTCCCTGTCCATCACCAACTCCTGGGGATTACTCAAACTCATGTCCGTTGAGTCGGTAATGCCATGTACTGAGCTGCAATGGAGGAGTTAGGACGTGGCCTTGGGGATCTGCCTGCAGTACTTTGACCAGCAAACGTGTTTCGACATAATCGATAATGAAGCTACATTCCTCCCTCCCAACAACTGGCCTTGGGGGTTTAAAGGGATTCCTAGGGCACCAGGTGCTATAAACCATCTGCAAAAATATGTAAACGTTCCAGAGATCATTGGTTTGGGTGAAAGGCATTAAAGGTGCTGATTAAGAACTTACTGACCAGAGAGACATCTTTTGTTACTGGAACGTTATTGACCGAGTCATTTCAATATTCACTTACATAGCAAAACACCAGCCACAGGATTTGGTTTTTGCAAAATCCCCTAGTCAGTAAAGTGTTAAGACATAAAATGCATCAGGAGAGACAAACGAGGATGGGGTGGTGAGCTGTGGATGGCCGCTGAGGCATGGAACAACAGAAGGGTCAGTCTTAGAAGGAGCAAGGGGCCGAGACTCCTTACGGAGGACAGCAAGTGGGTGTGGGGGGCCGAGTGCAAGCTCTGTGTCGATGTGGGGACCCATGTGTGATAACCTTCACCCCGAGCTGGCGCTGCACTCCTCACCCCGAAGCACTTTGACCCTCTACGGGTGGCATGAAGGCTCTTCTGGCCACTTCATATTAATGGAGTGATATTAATGGTATCATGATACTATGGATGATATTGATGGAGTCATATTAACAAGCTCCTTAAAGCACAGGAGCTATTGTATATGTGTCCTAGGCAGTATTAACAACCTTCCACAAACTGGGTGGCTTACACAACAGAAACGGATTCTCACAGTTCTGAGGATGGGAAATCCAAGATCGAGCTGTCGGCAAGGCTGGGTCCTGAGGCTCCAAGATGGGAGTCGGCTCCAAGCCTCTCTCTCTGCTCCTGTAATCTTAGGTGCTCCTTGGCTTGTAGAATCATCACCCTGATTGGTCTCTGCCTTCATCCTTACATCACCTTCTCCCTGTGTGTCCCTGTGTCCAATTCCCCTCTTTATAAAGGACATCAGTCATATAGATTAGGGCCCATGCAACCTCATATTAGAGCTTCAGAGACATAAGAGACGTGGGTTCCATCCCTGGGTCAGAAAGATTCCCCTGGAGGAGGACATGGCAACCCACTCTAGTATTCTTGCCTGGGGAATCCCATGGACAGAGGAGCCTGGCGGGCTACAGCCTGTAGGGTTGCAAAGAGTCGGACATGACTGAAGCTGCTTAGCCCGAATGCACACAACCTCATGTTAACTAATTACAACTCAATGACTCTACTTCCCAACAAGACCACGTTCTGATATGCTGAGGATTAGGACTTCAATATTTGAATTTGTGGGTGGGAGATTCAATTCAGCAGATATCTTTCCTAAACCTTTCCATCAGTTAAGATACAGGTTTCAGCCCCTGCAAGTGACAAGAGCTACTGGAGATAACAGAGATAGAGTAAATCTCTCTCCTCTCCCTCCACCCCCAGGCTCCATTCATCCCATGGCTTTGCCACCCCTCATGGGCTGCCCTCACCCATAAGGTCTCTGAGGTCGATCGGTCACATCCACACTCCAGCTCACAGAGACCAGAAGAGCAGAGGGCATGTCTCCTTCTGGGAGAGCCTGGCCAGGAGGTCCATGCAGCGTCTTACCCCCTCCGGTAGGCAAGACGCTAGTTAAAGGCCACACCCAAGTGCAGGGGAGGCCAGCATCACTCCTGTCATAGTGCCCTGACTTTTGTCCCATACTATTGAGGGTCTCTCCAGTCTTTGAAAGTTAACAAATTGTTGAAAGAATGACTAGATAGTAGAAAGAAAAAGGAAGGAATGGAAGGAAGGAAGAAGGAAGGGAGGCAGGGAGGAGGAAGGCAAGGGGAAAAGACCATGGAAGATGTTGGAGTTTATTTTGGGGGTAGGGGGTTAATCGTTCAGAAAAAGCAACAAAATCTTATAGATGAATCGATATATAAAGCTGAGAAGGGGCTCCTGCTGTGACCTGGGGGAAAGTGTCTGGAGTCAGCTTGCTCACCCCCTCCTCACCCTCTGCAGGGCCCCACTTGGCATCTCTGTGGGATCCAGCCTGGATGTGGTGTACTGTGTAAACACGAGGCTGTTTATGAAGAAGGATGATGTGTTCCCCATCTTGTTTTCAGAGGATGGGGCCAGCATGGCTGTGGCTGCTGGGAGCTGGGATCCTGGTCTCTGTCCACTGTCAGCCCTTTCCTGCCCATGGAGAAAAGAGCCCGAGGGTGCCTGAAGCCCCCCATGGTCAGCTCTCAGAGACCCTCCCCGCCTACCAGAAAATCACACCCACCCTTACCAGCTTCGCTTTGCGTCTGTACAAGCAGCTGGCAGCAGAAACCCCAGGAAACATCTTCTTCTCCCCAGTGAGCCTCTCCAGCACCCTGGCCCTGCTCTCTCTGGGAGCACAAGCTGATACCCGGACTCAGATCCTGGAGGGCCTTGGCTTCAATCTCACCGAGACCCCAGAAGCCGACATCCACCGGGGCTTCCAGAGCCTCATCCACACGCTTGACCTACCCAGCCCCAAACTGGAATTGAAACTCGGCAACTCTCTGTTCCTGGACATGCAGCTGAAGCCGCAGCAGCACACTTTGGACAACATCAGGGAGCTGTATGGAGTTTTTGCCTTTTCTGCCAACTTCACAAACTCTGATGCAACTAGGAAGCAGATTAATGACTACGTGAGAAGGCAAACGTACGGGCAGGTCGTGGACTGCCTGGAGGAGTTCACCCAAGACACGCTTATGGTTCTCTTGAATTATATGTTCTTTAAAGGTGACGGCTGGCTAAAGCTCCTCCATCTCCAACCCTGCCCCTAAAAGGCACCTATCTAAAAGTCTATGTCTGTATCTTCTGGAAGTTACCTCTACTGTATTTAAATACTGGTCTTATTTGTTTTTATTGTTGTTTAGTCACTAAGTCATGTCTGATTCTTGCCACACTATGAGCTGTAGCCCTCCAGGCTCCTCTGTCCTTGGGATATCCCAGGCAAGAATACTGGAATAGGTTGCCATTTCCATCTCCAGTGGATCTTCCCAACCCAGGGATCGAACCTGCGTCTCCTGCATTGGCAGGTGATCTCTTAACCACTGAGCCACCAGAGAAGCCTTGATCTTATATCACTACTTCTTAATTTACCAATATTTGATTTCTTTTGCCATGTTTTTTCTGTTCTACTTTTACTCTGATTTTTTAATACAATTTACAGCTAATCTTGCTTTTCTCTTAATAATTCACTGTTAGGGAAATAGTTTATGTTTTATGTCATTGCCTATTTCAAACCTACAGAAATTTGTAGAGAATGACATAAAAACCACCATGTACCAAGAATTAACACATACTAACATTTTGCCATTCACTGCAGGTTTTTTTAAAAGCAATATTGCAAATACATTCAATTCCTTCTTAATCCTTCCCTGGTCCCATTTTCTTCCTTCCATTCCTCCCTAAAGGCAACCAGTATCCTAGGGTTGGTGTGTATTCCTCACATCCTTGGGTTCACACCATTAGGGTCTGAGTCTAAATCATGATTGGTTCTCCTGAGTCTGACACAGGTTTAAGGATGTGTTCAGGTTAAGGACATTTGCTGAATGAATGATTTTCAAGGTAAACTTTGGCTTTATGTTTAAGGCCTCTAGGAATGTCATTCATTCATTCAAAAGCATACATTAAGTACTAACTATATCACAGGGACTTTGATTACCTTTTGGGGAAATCTGCTGGAGACAAAGTTTCAATCCCTGGGTTGAGAAGATTCCCTGGAGAAGGAAATGGTAAGCCACTCCAATATTCTTGCCTGGGAAATCCCATCCACAGAGGAGCCTAATGGGTTACAGTCCATAGGGTTACAAAAAGTTGGACACGACTTGGCGACTACACAATAACAATATGAATAAGGCAGAGTTTTCTCATTCTTGTGTAGCCCACAGTCCCATGTGAGTTGTAAGTAAAAACACAACTACAACTCAGTGGGAAAGTGATAGTATTCTGGGTAGATATGGTTGTCCTGGAGTTCTTGGAAGATATAACTTTCCAGATTCAAAGAGTGAGGGAAGCCTTCCTGGAAGAGAAGGCATCTAAGCTGAGACACACAGGGTGAGTTAGACTTACTCAGGCAAAGAGGCTATGGGAAAAATGAATGGAAGAGGGTTCAGCTTGAAATATACTGTGTGCAAAGATCCAAGGAAAAGAGTTACTATTGCATTTTCAAGAAAGAAGCAAATTTAATTAGACTGGTGCACGTTTAGTCTGGCTACAATCTGGGAAATGATATGGAGGAGAATAAGGGTAGAACAAAGACAAGTCAGGAGGTTCCTGAAATGGCTCAAAGTCAGATGGTGGCCTCAAATAAAATGGTGACTTTGGAGACAGAATCAGCAATACTTGGTTGTGGATTGGGGGTGGGCATGAGGAACAGGATGAGCCAGCCCCCTCCCCCATCACCAAGACCAGTGTTTTCAGGAGGTCAAGTCAGGAGATGATTGTGGGTAGAGATGGTAAGTAGAAAGAAAGAAAGTATTGCACACGTGGCCAGGACTGTGAGAGATTCTGCATCTCTAACCAGCCTGGCTGGCTGAGTGTATGTCTGCCCAGGCTAGCCCTCTTAGAATGTCTTCTCATGGTTTTGTGGGTTTTGTGTCCTAAGCCAAGTGGAAGCATCCTTTCGATCGTTACCAGACCCGGAAGCAAGAGAGCTTCTTTGTGGATGGGAGGACTTCTCTCCGCGTCCCCATGATGCACCAGAAGGAAATGCACAGGTTCCTCTATGACCAGGAGGTGGCCTGCACTGTCCTGCGGCTGGAATACAGCGGAAATGCTCAGGCCCTGCTGATCCTCCCTGACCCGGGGAAGATGGCACAGGTGGAGGCCGCTCTGCAGCCAGAGACTCTGAAGAAATGGGATAAATTGCTCCTCCCCAGGTAAGTGCCAGAGCGGACGGACTCTGGCTGACTTTGTATGACAAACCAGCAGGTCTTGATCAACTCCAGTTGCAAGATCCTAAACCCTAGCTTGGCTCTCTGCACTGCCAGTTAACCAACTATGTGATCTTGGGCAATTCTTGCTATGTGGGTCTCAGTTCTTAGTCGCTCAGTCATGTCAGACTCTTTGTGACCCCGTGGACTGTAGCCCACCAGGCTCCTCTGTCCATGGAATTCTCCGGGCAAGAATACTAGAGTGGGTTGTCATGCCCTTCTCCAGGATGCGGGTCTCAAGTTTTCTCAAACGTAAAATGGGGCCATTATAACCACCACACTGGGTTGCTTGGAGGATTAATCAAGTTAATACGTATAGAATATGAGAGTGGTACTTGGTGCAGGAGAAGGGCTCACCAGGTATTAATCATGTTTACCCCTTCCTGGACATCTTTCTGCTTTTCTTCTTGTCTTTTTCTCCGGATAATAATTTACTATGAGAAGACAACTAAGTGTACGTAACAAATCAGATCAACGACAATTATCCAATATTAAGAATAATTATGATTCACAGAACAGTGGGTATTTTTTCAGAGTGCCTCTTTTTTAGTTAAAACATTCCTTAAAGAAGCTAAATACCAAGAAGAACATTGTAAAAATAAAAATGCTGATTGCCAGTTTGGGGGAACTCTACCTAACCCCTTCTATCTCACTTGCTTTTTGGCTTGTGGTTTTTCTCATAGTGGTTTTAGCCTTTTCTGGTTTCCCTAGACTGCATACTCCAGCTAACCCATTCTTGAGATGTTTCTTCCTTTATGGGGTACTCTGGATAAAATCTGGCCTCAAGTTCTAATTACCTCTTGCTGCATAACAATCCACCCCCAATAGACTAACTTGAAAAACAGCCATCTAGTATCTCTCTTGATTCTGCAGGTGGACTGGGTTCAGCTGGGCGGTTCTCACTTGGGTCTCTCGTGGATGGAGTCAGATAGTGGCCCGAAGTGGAGCACTGAAGTCTCTTCCACTTGGATGTCTAGAGCCTGGGCTGGATGGCTGGCTGAGCTAAGAGCTTAGCAGGCATCTCTCTCTCTCTCCAGGCAGCATCTCCATGAGGCTAACCTGGGCTTCTGCACAGCAGCTCGGCACAGTTGGTATTGTTATATGACAGCTCAAGAATCCAAGAGGGAGCATTCTGAAAGGCAGGAAGTGAAGGCTCCCGCTCTTTTAAGGCCTGGGCTCAGAAGTTAGCCAATGTCATTTCTGCCATATTCTATTGGTCAGAACATTCACTGGCTTCAAAGGGGTGAGGTATAGACTAAACCTCTTAAATCCACCATCACTACTTGATAGGTATCAGTCACCCTCATCCCCACGGGAGCCTTCTCTCAGCACCCCAATGACACAGGTACCAAGGATAGAGAAATGGTGTTTTGTGTTTGGGTAGAGATTCAAGTACCAAATAAAAGAGATACAGGTCAAGGACAGAGGCCAGAATTTAAAGTATTATTCCTGTTGTTTGTGAATCTACACAGCTCTGGTCAGTTTGATTCCAGCTCCATATTCTCAAGCTCTCTTGGGATGAACCTGCCCTTTCCCCCATAAGAGAAGGAAGTACCATAGAATCTTCTAGACCAGTAGATTTTTTTTTTTCCTAAGAAGGGTCTGTTTTGACCTTCCACTTTGACCTTCAAAAATCAAAACCAACCTCGGTTATTTATCTAAACCTCAGTGGTTCCCCGATACCATTTGTTGTGCCAGAGAGTTACAATATCATGATAGCGTTTGAATGGGCTTCCAGACATGGAAAATTCAAACTTCCAGGTTTCCCTTTATCCAGCTATGAGGAAGGCTAGTCTGCCCACGGGAATTGTGTTGTCTGATAACTCCATTTTTTACTTACATTGATTGAACACCTACTCTTATGTTGGGCTCTCTAAAAGCCACACTCAGCTAGGCTGTACTCAAACCCTGCTCCGTGGCGGGACCTGCCCTCCAAATGCTGCCTGTAAAAATTGTGTCTGGTTGGCTCAAAAATTGGCCAAGGTAATTTCTGCCATACTCTATTGCTTTCTGTCCTCCACATTGTTTCTTTTTTATCACTGTTCAACCCCTGACTTCCCACTACCTCCCACTTCAGTTAGACATCTGTAACGTCATGTTGGCCTAGGAGTTAAACCAGTAAAAAATAATCTGAATTGGCATCTCTAATTTGAATTTATTCGAGGCACAAGTTTCCAAGCTGGCTTTAACTAAACCAAGCTTGCAGGTGTCATGACAACTGTCAAACAGTAATTTCAGAGATGAATAATCCCAGGAAGAAAGGGACAGAATTCTCTGGGTCAAAGGAAACTTGTGAATATAACACTAGGAATAAGACAATCTGATGGCGAAGGCATGGCAGTAACAGGAGAGAGAGTTACTCTGGATTCATGACGTCACTTTACATGCAAGGTCTCTCATCAGATCTTCAACAGCCCCTGAAGTTCAGATAGATGAGAGATGGTGTAGCTTTATTAGGGGTTTGCCAATAGATGGGTTTAGGATATAGTTCAGAAACTGAGCCAACAGAACTTGCTAATGAATCAGATATGGAAGTGGGGCAATGTTAAAGCATTTACTTTCCACGGTTACTATGTGACTTCAATCAGCAAAGCCCTGGAAACCTAACCCAATGTTCAGCACCTAGAAAGTCCTCCAGAAATGTGATGAAGATGAAGACCTCTAGCTGTGCCAGGAGTCTTCTTAGATCCAGACAAGATACTCTGTGTGGTCTGAAGAAAAGGGAGTTCTGGATGGTGGGATGTTCTGGCATAGTAGGTGGTATCATGAGAAGCCTGGTTCCCCCACCCTGGGGAGCACATCTCCCTCCCAAAGCTCAGGCTGCCCACACACAGGGCACGAGCAGCATGTATAATGAGATAGTGGCTCTCCTCCATCTGATTCTCTCCCCAGCCTGCTGGATTTGCACCTGCCGAAGTTTTCCATTTCTGGAACATATAACCTGGAAGAGATACTTCCCCATATTGGTATCACCAGCTTATTCAACTCAGAAGCTGACTACTCAGGAATTACCGGGCAGCTCAACAGAACGATCTCCAGGGTAAGGTGGTGTGTATGGATGTGCGTGTTGGCTGGGAGAGGGAAGGTATTTTCTCTTTGACATAAGGTTCACTTGAAAGTCAGGTGCTCCTTTTTTTCGTTTCTGGTTCCTCAATATCACAGTCTTGAAGGCTTCTTTTCACTGGCAGCTCCCTTTTTACTCCCTTTTCTTCTAGACTTCTGTTTTTCAAAGAAAGAACAGAGTCTTGAATAGAGTAGACGCCCATCCATGGAGCCAGAATTTCCCCAGGGGTGGGACCAGCCTTCTTTTTATCCTTTAAACTTCCTCCAAAGGCAGGCAGTGAGATTCTGTCTGCCTTTGTTAGAACTGTAGAGAGTAGTGGGCATGAACAGGAAGTGTATCCATCAGCTTTGCTGTAGTAACAAACAATCCCCAAATTTCAGTGTCTTCTTATAACAGGTTTATTACCTGTCCATGTGACGTATCAGAGGTGTATCACTACATCTTGCTACAAATCTACTTGCCATGTCTTCTTCATTCTAGAATGCAGGTTAAAAGAATGTAGGCTTCTATGTGGGACATGCCATTCTCATTGCAGTGGGGGAAAAAACAGAGAAAATATGCAATGTCTCTTAACACTTCTCCTCACTCATGGCCTCTGTCAAGGCCACTCATCTGTCATTGACTAAGACGACCCCACAGTTAAGACAGCCATCAGTGGGGTGGGCTCATGTTCTGTTGCAGGAGGCACTGCAGGCCACAGGCATGGGCGGGGGCTGATGGCAGCCTACAGGAAGGGAGAGTTTGAGAAGAAGAATGCAATTTTCCATAAGAGGGAAGACCAAAAGGACCCTTCTGTTCTTCCATTACCTTCCTAAGGTAGAGTCATTATCAGTTTAGTCTTGGCTAGGAATCTCATAAAGAAAGTATACTGTCTTCAATTTCGGAAAGAGCAGCTGAGATTTGGAACATGAAACTAGGGAATAGGGACAGGGTTTTGAGTGTGTGTGTGTGTGTGTGTGTGTGTGTGTGTGTACACCTGCCCACCATGGAGAGAACAAACAAGAGGAAAAAGGAATAATTTAACCTTTTAAAGGATTTATTTTATGGTAACCTTCATTGTTAGATTTATCTCTTTACAGATCTTTTTAGAAATGAAAGAGACTGTTAAAGCCAATATTTTCAATTTAATTAAATTTAAAGCCTCAGAAACCTTCCTAAGGAGTTGTGTGAAAATGAGTCTTTAAAGGGCTTCCCAGGTGGCACTAGTGGTAAAGAACCTGCTTGCCAATGCAGGAGACATAAGAGATGCGAGTTCAGTTCCTGGGTCGGGAAGATCCCCTGGAGGAGAAAATGACAACAAACTCCAATATTGTTTCCTGAACAATCCCATGGACAGAGGAGCCTGGTGGGCTACAGCCCATAGGGTTGCAAAGAGTCTGACGTGACTTAGCATGCAGGTACAAGGTTTTAAAAGAGCAGAATTTTTTTTTAATTAATTAGTTTATTTTAATTGGAGGCTAGTTATTTTACAATATTGTGGTGGTTTTCACCATACATCGACATGACTCAGCCATGGGTGCACATATGTCCCCCCATCCTGAAACCCCTACCCGCCTCCCTCCCCTTCTCATCCCTCTGGGTTATCCCAGAGCACCAACTCTGAGCACCCTGCTTCATGCATCGAACTTGCACTGGTCATCTGTGTTACATATGGTAATATACATGCTTCAAAGCTATTCTTTCAAATCATCCCACCCTCACCTTCTCCCACATAGTCCAAAAGGTTTCTTTACATCTTTACTATCTTTCTAAATTCCATATATATGTGTTAATATATTGTATTGGTGCTTCTCTTTCTGACTTACTTTATATAATGGGATCCAGTTTCATCCACCTCATTAGAACTGACACAAATGTGTTCTTTTTTATAGCTGAGTAATATTCCATGGTGTATATGTACCACAACTCCCTTATCCATTCATCTGCCGATGGACATCTAGGTTGCTTCCATGTCCTAGCTATTGTCAACAGTGAAGAGTAGAATTCTTTCCATGGAGGCCGGTAGAGGGCTCGGCACATCAGACAACCTGGTTTTGCTGAGCTCATTTTGGAAACCATTGACTTAGGCGGAGCAAGCCATTTTATGAGAAAACTGAGACTTAGAACAAGCACAGCTCATAGCAGAAAATGACTCCCCAGCCTGTGCCTCGGGTACACCCGAGTACTTGGGAAATGCTCCTAAAAGTCGCTGTTGGGTTTTTACAGACTGGTGCATGCTTGAGCAGGCTTCCCAGGTGGCGCAGTGGTAAAGAATCCACCTGCCAATGCAGAAGATGCAGGATACATGGGTTCCATCCCTGGATCAGGAAGATCCCCTGGAGAAGGAAATGGCAACCCACTCCAATACCCTTGCCTGGAGAATCCCATGGACAGAAGATCCTGGCAGGCTACAGTTCTTGGGGTCGGACATGCCTGAGCAAATATGCATGCTCGTGAAGCCCTCAACCCCGTTCAGGCCTATCTGTTTCTCCTTCAAAGAGCAAACAACATGGCCAGGGTGACAACCGAGGAGACGATGGAGGTAGAGAAACCTGTGAAAGAAGGAAATGAAATAAAGGCTGGAGCTACTTCCTGGGAGGGCAGGGCCTGAGTGGGGTAACCCCGCCTCCATCTCCCTCTGCCGCAGAAGGTGGCCTCGGACCCCATGAAGCACCCTGACCTCATGCTGTCTCTGCCCCCTGCTCTCCTTCTAGGTGTCACACAAGGCGACAGTGGACGTGAGTGAGCGGGGAACCGAGGCAGGCGTGGCCTCCGGCCTTCTCTCCCAGCCTCGGTCTCTGAAAGCGACGTCGGCCCCACACGCCCGTTTCAACCGGCCTTTCCTCCTGCTCCTTTGGGAGGTGACCACCGAGAGCCCACTCTTCCTGGGAAAAGTTGTCAACCCAGCTGCTGGGTGACCATTGTGGGAGGCCAGGGGGTGTCTCGTCCCCTTTTTTTAAAAACAGGAGAGCCAGCACCAGCCTGCATCTCAGGGCCGCTGTGAGGACCAGTGAATCAGTGTGCAAAGATGCTAATAAAGTTGACCCTGGGTTTTGTGAACAGTGAGGAGTGATGCTTACAGGAGGGGGTTGAGCACCCACAGCAGGGGTCAGTCATTCACTCTACTGTCTCCTCCAATCTGGAGTCAGCTGTGGCTAGAAAGTTGGCGATGAGAACAGAATGGCCTCCCTGGAGTTGTCCACTGCTGCTGCCACCACTGCTGACCCTTCCTGAGTGTCCTTTGGGCAGAAGTCCTAGGAAAAGGCACAAAAGACATTAGGAGGAGTAAGTGAATTTCTCACCGCTTGGTGACCCATCTTGGCTATATAGCAAAGTGATGTCAACCTGAAATATCATTGCCTGGATGTGAGAAGTTAGTTCACCTTGAGAGGAGGTTGAAGCAGGGCAGGAGCTGTAAGCTATGTTCTATGAAAAGAAGTGGGTGCAAGGATGGGCCAATGAAATAAAATTCAGGAACAGAGGTCAAGTGTCCAAGGACAACTCCAGATCAAAGAAAGTGGAAAAATCAATATGGCCCGGGGAGACAGTGCGCTTATGGTGCAATCTTGATCAGTGGGATGAATTTGCATCTAAGCAATGATGTATCCTTTTGGGGGTCAGCAGGCCCACTCCCACAAGCGTGCCCCTCCAGTCTTATAGAGGCATCTGTCTGGAAGTAGTGGGGAAACTCAGAAATGCCAACACAGCTCCATGTATGTACCATGCATGTGACAGTACATCCCCACAATGAAGTCGGTGCCTAGAGGGTGACTGTGGATGGTACATGTCTAGGAAGAAGTTGTACCAACAAAAGCAAGTGGTAGAACTCCCCCACCCTCATCCCAAGGAGGTAAGACTTGAATTGGATCTTGAAAGCCAGGGAAGCCTGAAATAAAGAGAAAGAGGGTAAGACAGTCTGGGAGAGGATGGAGGAGATATGTTATGGGCAGAGACCACCAGAGAAAATGTATGTTCTGAAAAAAGAGGAGAAGACGAGCTTCATAGCAATAGGAGGCTTGTGTTGGATCACAGGGAGAGTCATGCTAGAGAGGGATACAGAATTAAATGTTAGAGGCTTTGGTTGCCAGGGTAAACGATGTGGACTCTCTTTTGTCCACAGTGGGGAGTGACTGTACCACCGCGTAAGCAGATGTGGGTGTGGACGAAGCAGTGGTTGGAGAATCCTGACAGGTGGGTGTGGATGAGACCAGGTGTGGTGAAGCCAGCGTGGGGGGTCAGCCACAAAAGGCGTTGCACTAAGTCTAATCCCACCTCATGCCCTGTCCTGGCCCATCCCACCTCCTGCCTCAGCCAGGCCACCAGCACACATGACCCCATGTCCAACCAGCCCCCTTGGGCCCTCTGCACCCCTCTCCCCCTGCCCTGCCTGCCTATGTGGACCATACCTCTCTTATTAGAAAGGAAGGGATACCAGGAGGCCCGCCTCATGTCCTGGCAACCTGCCAAGCACAAAACCTCTCTGTTGCTTTGAACTAAAAACTGAATAAAAGTTAACCTTCAAAAGCTTGAAGAGCTGCCAAAATCCTCTTCAACACTGAAATTGGCCCTTGCAGAAATAAAGAAAAAAAAATTTTTTTAAGTTAAAAAATTAAAGTGTGCAGGTAGGTGGCCATCACACAGGCTACACGCACCGCTTTGGAGACAAACACGTGTTCTACCTCAACACTGATTTACTGAACACCTACTATGTGCTAAGTGCCGGGCACTGCTAGGCACTGTTAGAATAGGGCAGTGAAAAAAAGACAATAAGCCCTGCACTCATGGGGCTTGCATTCTAGTGGCGGAAATGAAACAGGTAAATAAAATAAGCAGTAGAGCAGAGGGTTCAACCTCCAGGATCTAACGCCTTCTGATCTGAGGTGGAACCAACAATATCCTAGAAACAAAGTGCACAATAAATGTAATGTGCTTGAAACCATCCCGGGCACCACGAGACTTTATCTTCCACGAAACCAGTCCCTGGTACCAAAAAGGCTGAGGACCGCTGCCCTAGAGAGAGACAGCAGTGAGGATGAGTTCTCTGTGGGTGAGAACGCGCCCAGGAAAGTGTACCTCTGATGCAGGTGACCCTTGATGGCGACTGAGCAGAGCACCCAGGGATGAAGCTGAATTTCAGCAGAACATGTTGTGTGCTCGCTTTTATCTTTCCTACCAAGGGAAACTACAACAAGTGGGATCCAATCCTCTCTACTGGGCAAGGGGCTCTGAATTGAGACCAAGGCGGCCAGGGGTCTAGAAATATCTGCTCCAGCCTAGGCATGGTGATCACAGAACCGTTGACCAACCTTTCAAGTCTCCCTCTCTGTGTCCAGCGCCCACTGTGCATTCAATACTGTGGATTAAACAGCATTATAGAGTTGACAGATATTAACAAATTTAGTAGCTGCCCCCCTGAAATCATGAGCAGTAGTTCTGCTCTGCCTCCCTCTTCCATGTGGGGAAACTGAGGCATGGTTTGCTAGCCCATGGCAGAACCTGGAGTTGAACCAGGCTGTCCAGCTCCGGAGCCCATATGCTTCACCTCTAGGGCACTCCGTCTGGACTTCTCTCGTGGCTCAGACGGTAAAGTGTCTGCCTACAATGTGGGAGACCCGGGTTCGATCCCTGGGTCAGGAAGATCCCCTGGCAAGGAAATGGCAACCCACTCCAGTGCTCTTGCCTGGAAAAATCCCATGGATGGAGGAGCCTACAGTCCATGGGGTTGCAAACAGTCGGACATGACTGAACGACTTCACTTCACTTTTACCTGCCAGGAGAACAACTCGAAAGTCACCCAAACACACCTCCTTGGCTCCAATACTGCAAGGACCTGACCCCTTAGGCTGAAGAAGGGAAGGAGGGGGCAGCCCCGAGAGCAGGAGCCTTTGGGGGAGGCGTTACAGGAAAGACCCAGAAGCATGCCTGGAGGACAGAGATGCGCCCTTTCATCTGCTGAGAGCCTTTGAGAGACTGACACAAAGGAAGCGGTGAAACACGTTTACTAATGTAACGCTGTGAGGGAGAGGTGTGCCACCTGGTGAAATTTTGAGGCAAAGACTCAGAGGTGAGAAGGAAACAGCCTGATGAAGGATGTGGTGCAAGTGAATTCTTGCTACCTCCCACTGGCCGGACAACCTTGGACACGACGCATGATCTGTCTGTGCCTCAGCCTCTTCGGCACAATGGAAAACACAAAACCCAAGGTACAGGGCTTCCCTGGTGGCTCAGTGGTAGAGAATCCGCCTGCCAATGCAGGAGACACGGGTTTGACCGCTGATCCAGGAAGACCCCACTTGCCATGGAGCAACTAAGCCCGTTCGCCGTAACTACTGAGTCTGTGCTCTAGACTCCGGGAGCTGCAACTACCGAGCCCACGTGCCTCAGGTTTTGAAGCCCATGCACTCTAGAGCCTGTGCTCCGCAACAAGAGGAGCCCCCACAATGAGAAACCCACACACCGCAGTGAAGAGTAACCCCGGCTCAGGGCAGCTAGAGGAAAGCTCATGCAGCAGTGAAGACCCAGCACAGTCAAAAATAAATAAATACTTACTTATATTTATTTCACTGCTGAGATTAGGGCATCTGGTCCCATCACTTCATGGGAAATAAATGTGGAAACAGTGGAAACAGTGTCAGACTTTATTTTTTTTAGGCTCCAAAAATCACTGCAGATGCTGACTGCAGCCATGAAATTAAAAGACACTTACTCCTTGGAAGGAAAGTTATGACCAACCTAGACAGCATATTAAAAACCAGAGACATTACTTTGTCAACAAAGGTCAGTCTAGTCAAGGCTATGGTTTTCCCAGTGGTCATGTATGGATGTGAGAGTCGGACGGGGAAGAAAGCTGAGCACCAAAGAATTGATGCTTTTGAACTGTGGTATAGGAGCAGACTCTTTTTTTTTTTTTTTAAATTTATTTATTTATTTTTTCAGTGGGTTTTGTCATACATTGACATGAATCAGCAATAGATTTACACGTATTCCCCATCCCGATCCCCCCTCCCCCCTCCCTCTCCACCCGATTCCTCTGGGTCTTCCCAGTGCACCAGGTTCGAGCACTTGTCTCATGCATCCCACCTGGGCTGGTGACCTGTTTCACCATAGATAATATACATGCTGTTCTTTCACAACATCCCACCCTCACCTTCTCCCACAGAGTTCAATAGTCTGTTCTGTACTTCTGTGTCTCTTTTTCTGTTTTGCATATAAGGTTGTCGTTACCATCTTTCTAAATTCCATATATATGTGTTAGTATGCTGTAACGTTCTTTATCTTTCTGGCTTACTTCACTCTGTATAATGGGCTCCAGTTTCATCCATCTCATTAGAACTGGTTCAAATGAATTCTTTTTAACGGCTGAGTAATATTCCATGGTGTATATGTACCACAGCTTCTTTATCCATTCATCTGCTGATGGGCATCTAGGTTGCTTCCATGTCCTGGCTATTATAAACAGTGCTGCGATGAACATTGGGGTGCACGTGTCTCTTTCAGATCTGGTTTCCTCAGTGTGTATGCCCAGAAGTGGTATTGCTGGGTCATATGGCAGTTCTATTTCCAGTTTTTTAAGGAATCTCCACACTGTTTTCCATAGTGGCTGTACTAGTTTGCATTCCCACCAACAGTGTAAGAGGGTTCCCTTTTCTCCACACCCTCTCCAGCATTTATTGCTTGTAGACTTTTGGATAGCAGCCATTCTGACTGGCGTGTAATGGTACCTCATTGTGGTTTTGATTTGCATTTCTCTGATAATGAGTGATGTTGAGCATCTTTTCATGTGTTTGTTAGCCATCTGTATGTCTTCTTTGGAGAAATGTCTGTTTAGTTCTTTGGCCCATTTTTTGATTGGGTCATTTATTTTTCTGGAATTGAGCTTCAAGAGTTGCTTGTATATTTTTGAGATTAATCCTTTGTCTGTTTCTTCATTTGCTATTATTTTCTCCCAATCTGACGGCTGTCTTTTCACCTTACTTATAGTTTCTTTTGTAGTGCAAAAGCTTTTAAGTTTCATTAGGTCCCATTTGTTTAGTTTTGCTTTTATTTCCAATATTCTGGGAGGTGGGTCATAGAGGATCTTGCTGTGATTTATGTCGGAGAGTGTTTTGCCTATGTTCTCCTCTAGGAGTTTTATAGTTTCTGGTCTGACATTTAGATCTTTAATCCATTTTGAGTTTATTTTTGTGTATGGTGTTAGAAAGTGTTCCAGTTTCATTCTTTTACAAGTGGTTGACCAGCTTTCCCAGCACCACTTGTTAAAGAGGTTGTCTTTTTTCCATTGTGTATCCTTGCCTCCTTTGTCAAAGATAAGGTGTCCATAAGTTCGTGGATTTATCTCTGGGCTTTCTATTCTGTTCCATTGATCTATATTTCTGTCTTTGTGCCAGTACCACACTGTCTTGATGACTGTGGCTTTGTAGTAGAGTCTGAAGTCAGGCAGGTTGATTCCTCCAGTTCCATTCTTCTTTCTCAAGATTACTTTGGCTATTAGAGGTTTTTTGTATTTCCATACAAATTGTGAAATTCTTTGGTCTAGTTCTGTGAAAAATACTGTTGGTAGCTTGATAGGGATTGCATTGAATCTATAGATTGCTTTGGGTAGAATAGCCATTTTGACAATATTGATTCTTCCAATCCATGAACACGGTATGTTTCTCCATCTGTTTGTGTCCTCTTTGATTTCTTTCATCAGTGTTTTATAGTTTTCTATGTATAGGTCTTTTGTTTCTTTAGGTAGATATATTCCTAAGTATTTTATTCTTTTTGTTGCAATGATGAATGGTATTGTTTCCTTAATTTCTCTTTCTGTTTTTTCATTGTTAGTATATAGGAATGCAAGGGATTTTTGTGTGTTAATTTTTTTTTTAATTTTTTTATTAGTTGGAGGCTAATTACTTCACAACATTTCAGTGGGTTTTGTCATACATTGATATGAATCAGCCATAGATTTACACTTATTCCCCATCCCGATCCCCCCTCCCACCTCCCTCTCCACCCAATTCCTCTGGGTCTTCCCAGTGCACCAGGTTCGAGCACTTGTCTCATGCATCCCACCTGGGCTGGTGACCTGTTTCACCATAGATAGTATACATGCTGTTCTTTTGAAACATCCCACCCTCACCTTCTCCCACAGAGTTCAAAAGTCTGTTCTGTATTTCTGTGTCTCTTTTTCTGTTTTGCATATAGGGTTATCGTTACCATCTTTCTAAATTCCATATATATGTGTTAATATGCTGTAATGTTCTTTATCTTTCTGGCTTACTTCACTCTGTATAAGGGGCTCCAGTTTCATCCATCTCATTAGGACTGGTTCAAATGAATTCTTTTTGACGGCTGAGTAATATTCCATGGTGTATATGTACCACAGCTTCCTTATCCATTCATCTGCTGATGGGCATCTAGGTTGCTTCCATGTCCTGGCTATTATAAACAGTGCTGCGATGAACATTGGGGTGCACGTGTCTCTTTCAGATCTGGTTTCCTCAGTGTGTATGCCCAGAAGTGGTATTGCTGGGTCATATGGCAGTTCTATTTCCAGTTTTTTAAGGAATCTCCACACTGTTTTCCATAGTGGCTGTACTAGTTTGCATTCCCACCAACAGTGTAAGAGGGTTCCCTTCTCTCCACACCCTCTCCAGCATTTATTGCTTGTAGACTTTTGGATAGCAGCCATCCTGACTGGTGTGTAATGGTACCTCATTGTGGTTTTGATTTGCATTTCTCTAATAATGAGTGATGTTGAGCACCTTTTCATGTGTTTGTTAGCCATCTGTATGTCTTCTTTGGAGAAATGTCTGTTTAGTTCTTTGGCCCATTTTTTGATTGGGTCATTTATTTTTCTGGAATTGAGCTGCAGGAGTTGCTTGTATATTTTTGAGATTAATCCTTTGTCTGTTTCTTCATTTGCTATTATTTTCTCCCAATCTGACGGCTGTCTTTTCACCTTACTTATAGTTTCTTTTGTAGTGCAAAAGCTTTTAAGTTTCATTAGATCCCATTTGTTTAGTTTTGCTTTTATTTCCAATATTCTGGGAGGTGGGTCATAGAGGATCTTGCTGTGATTTATGTCGGAGAGTGTTTTGCCTATGTTCTCCTCTAGGAGTTTTATAGTTTCTGGTCTGACATTTAGATCTTTAATCCATTTTGAGTTTATTTTTGTGTATGGTGTTAGAAAGTGTTCTAGTTTCATTCTTTTACAAGTGGTTGACCAGTTTTCCCAGCACCACTTGTTAAAGAGGTTGTCTTTTTTCCATTGTGTATCCTTGCCTCCTTTGTCAAAGATAAGGTGTCCATAAGTTCGTGGATTTATCTCTGGGCTTTCTATTCTGTTCCATTGGTCTATATTTCTGTCTTTGTGCCAGTACCACACTGTCTTGATGACTGTGGCTTTGTAGTAGAGTCTGAAGTCAGGCAGGTTGATTCCTCCAGTTCCATTCTTCTTTCTCAAGATTACTTTGGCTATTAGAGGTTTTTTGTATTTCCATACAAATTGTGAAATTCTTTGGTCTAGTTCTGTGAAAAATACCGTTGGTAGCTTGATAGGGATTGCATTGAATCTATAGATTGCTTTGGGTAGAATAGCCATTTTGACAATATTGATTCTTCCAATCCATGAACACGGTATGTTTCTCCATCTGTTTGTGTCCTCTTTGATTTCTTTCATCAGTGTTTTATAGTTTTCTATGTATAGGTCTTTTGTTTCTTTAGGTAGATATACTCCTAAGTATTTTATTCTTTTTGTTGCAATGGTGAATGGTATTGTTTCCTTAATTTCTCTTTCTGTTTTTTCATTGTTAGTATATAGGAATGCAAGGGATTTCTGTGTGTTAATTTTATATCCTGCAACTTTACTATATTCATTGATTAGTTCTAGTAATTTTCTGGTAGAGTCTTTAGGGTTTTCTATGTAGAGGATCATGTCATCTGCAAACAGTGAGAGTTTCACTTCTTCTTTTCCTATCTGGATTCCTTTTACTTCTTTTTCTGCTCTGATTGCTGTGGCCAAAACTTCCAACACTATGTTGAACAGTAGTGGTGAGAGTGGGCACCCTTGTCTTGTTCCTGATTTCAGGGGAAATGCTTTCAATTTTTCACCATTGAGGGTGATGCTTGCTGTGGGTTTGTCATATATAGCTTTTATTATGTTGAGGTATGTTCCTTCTATTCCTGCTTTCTGGAGAGTTTTAATCATGAATGGGTGTTGAATTTTGTCAAAGGCTTTCTCTGCATCTATTGAGATAATCATATGGTTTTTATCTTTCAATTTGTTAATGTGGTGTATTACATTGATTGATTTGCAGATATTAAAGAATCCTTGCATTCCTGGGATAAAGCCCACTTGGTCGTGGTGTATGATTTTTTTAATATGTTGTTGGATTCTGTTTGCTAGAATTTTGTTAAGGATTTTTGCATCTATGTTCATCAGTGATATTGGCCTGTAGTTTTCTTTTTTTGTGGCATCTTTGTCTGGTTTTGGAATTAGGGTGATGGTGGCCTCATAGAATGAGTTTGGAAGTTTACCTTCCTCTGCAATTTTCTGGAAGAGTTTGAGTAAGATAGGTGTTAGCTCTTCTCTAATTTTTTGGTAGAATTCAGCTGTGAAGCCATCTGGTCCTGGGCTTTTGTTTGCTGGTAGATTTTTGATTACAGTTTCGATTTCCTTGCTTGTGATGGGTCTGTTAAGATCTTCTATTTCTTCCTGGTTCAGTTTTGGAAGGTTATACTTTTCTAAGAATTTGTCCATTTCATCCAAGTTGTCCATTTTATTGGCATAGAGCTGCTGGTAGTAGTCTCTTATGATCGTTTGTATTTCAGTGTTGTCTGTTGTGATCGCTCCATTTTCATTTCTAATTTTGTTAATTTGGTTCTCTCTTTGCTTCGTAATGAGTCTTGCTAATGGTTTGTCAATTTTGTTTATTTTTTCAAAAAACCAGCTTTTAGCTTTGTTGATTTTTGCTATGGTCTCTTTAGTTTCTTTTGCATTTATTTCTGCCCTAATTTTTAAGATTTCTTTCCTTCTGCCAACCCTGGGGTTCTTCATTTCTTCCTTCTCTAATTGCTTTAGGTGTAGAGTTAGGTTATTTATTTGGCTTTTTTCTTGTTTCTTGATGTGAGCCTGTAATGCTATGAACCTTCCCCTTAGCACTGCTTTTACAGTATCCCATAGGCTTTGGGTTGTTGTGTTTTCATTTTCATTCATTTCTATGCATATTTTGATTTCTTTTTTGATTTCTTCTATGATTTGTTGGTTATTCAGAAGCGTGTTATTTAGCCTCCATATGTCTGAATTTTTAACAATTTTTTTCCTGTAATTGAGATCTAATCTTACTGCACTGTGGTCAGAAAAGATGACTGGAATGATTTCAATTTTTTTGAATTTTCCAAGACCAGATTTATGGCCCAGGATGTGGTCTATTCTGGAGAAGGTTCCGTGTGCACTTGAGAAAAAGGTGAAGTTGATTGTTTTGGGGTGAAATGTCCTATAGATATCAATCAGGTCTAGGTGGTCCATTGTGTCATTCAAGTTTTGTGTTTCCTTGTTAATTTTCTGTTTAGTTGATCTATCCATAGTTGTGAGTGGGGTATTAAAGTCTCCCACTATAATTGTGTTAGTATTAATTTCCTCTTTCATACTTGTTAGCGTTTGCCACACATATTGCGGTGCTCCTATGTTGGGTGCATATATATTTATAATTGTTATATCTTCTTCTTGCATTAATCCTTTGATCATTATGTAGTGTCCTTCTTTGTCTCTTTTCCCATCCTTTATTTGAAAAGTCTATTTTATCTGATATGAGTATTGCGACTCCTGCTTTCTTTTGGTCTCCGTTTGCATGAAATATTTTTTTCCAGCCCTTCACTTTTAGTCTGTATGTGTCTCTTGCTTTGAGGTGGGTCTCTTGTGGACAGCATATATAGGGGTCTTGTTTTTGTATCCATTCAGCCAGTCTTTGTCTTTTGGTTGGGGCATTCAACCCATTTACATTGAAGGTAACTATTGATAGGTGTGGTCCCGTTGCCATTTACTTTGTTGTTTTGGGTTCACGTTTATACAACCTTTCTGCATTTCCTATCTAGAGAAGATCCTTTAGCATTTGTTGAAGAGCTGGTTTGGTGGTGCTGAATTCTCTCAGCCTTTGCTTGTCTGTAAAGCTTTTGAATTTTCCTTCATATCTGAATGAGATCCTTGCTGGGTACAGTAATCTAGGTTGTAGGTTATTCTCTTTCATTACGTTCAGTATGTCTTGCCATTCCCTTCTGGCCTGGAGGGTTTCTATTGATAGATCAGCTGTTATCCTTATGGGAATCCCTTTGTGTGTTATTTGTTGTTTCTCCCTTGCTGCTTTTAATATTTGTTCTTTGTGTTTGATCTTTGTTAATTTGATTAATATGTGTCTTGGAGTGTTTCGCCTTGGGTTTATCCTGTTTGGGACTCTCTGGGTTTCTTGGACTTGGGTGGCTATTTCCTTCCCCATTTTAGGGAAGTTTTCAGCTATTATCTCCTCGAGTATTTTCTCATGGCCTTTCTTTTTGTCTTCTTCTTCTGGGATTCCTATGATTCGAATGTTGGGGCGTTTCACATTGTCCCAGAGGTCCCTGAGGTTGTCCTCATTTCTTTTGATCCTTTTTTCTTTTTTCCTCTCTGCTTCATTTATTTCCACCATTTTATCTTCTACCTCACTTATCCTATCTTCTGTCTCTGTTATTCTACTCTTGGTTCCCTCCAGAGTGTTTTTGATCTCATTCATTGCATTATTCATTTTTAATTGACTCGTTTTTATTTCTTCTAGGTCTTTATTAAACATTTCTTGCATCTTTTCAATCTTTGTCTCCAGGCTATTTATCTGTAACTCCATTTTGTTTTCAAGATTTTGGATCATTTTTATTATCATTATTCTAAATTCTTTTTCAGGTAGATTCCCTATCTCCTCCTCTTTTGCTTGACTTGGTGGGCATTTTTCATGTTCCTTTACCTGTTGGGTATTTCTTTGCCTTTTCATCTTGTTTAGATTGCTGTGTCTGGAGTGGGCTTTCTGTATTCTGGAGGTCTGTGGTTCCTTTTTATTGTGGAGGATTTACCCAGTGGGTGGGGTTAGACGATTGGCTTGTCAAGGTTTCCTGGTTAGGAAAGTTTGCGTCGGTGTTCTGGTGCGTGGAACTTGATTTCTTCTCTCTGGAGAGCAATGGAGTGCTCAGTAATGAGTTTTGAGATGGGTCTATGTGTTAGGTGTCACCTTGGGCAGCCTGTATGTTGACGTTTAGGGCTATGTTCCTGCGTTGCTGGAGAATTTGCTTGGTATGTCTTGCTCTAAAGCTTATTGGCTCTTGGGTGGTGGTTGGTTTCAGTGTAGGTATGGAGGCTTTTGGACGGTCACTTATTACTTAAAGTTCCATGTAGTCAGGAGTTTTCTGGTGTTCTCAGGTTTTGGGCTTAAGTCTCCTGCCTCTGGATTTCAGTTTTATTCTTCCTGTAGTCTCAGGACTTCTCCAACTACACAGCACTGATAATAAAACTTCTAGGTTAATGGTGAAAAGATTCTCCCCCGTTAGGGACACCCAGAGAGGTTCACAGAGTTACATGAAGAAGAGGAGAGGGAGGAGGGAGATAGTGTTGAGCAGGAGGAGAAAAGGGGGGACTCAAGAGGAGAGAGACAGATCTATGCAGTTGTCTGTTCCCAGAATGTTCTCCGTAGCCCAGACACCCACCAGGATTCACAGAATTGGATTAGGAAGAAAAGGAGAAAGGAGGAAATAGAGGTGTTCTGAGGTAGAAAACAGAGAGTCAAGATTGGGAGAGAAAAATCAACACACAATGGGAACTGAATGTTGGATTCTTAAATGTTCACAATTTATATCATATATTGAAAAACAAAAATTAAAAATCTAGAGTAGAGATTAGACTCTTAAAAATACTATATTAAAAACAAAAACCGAAACACACACAAAAAATTTTTTTTAAATATATATGAAGTTCAGTTTAAAAAATAGGGCTTCTCTTTTTTTTTTTTGGTAAGGTTATAGTGTATTGAAAATGAAAATTAAGGAGTAGTAGAGGAGTACTAGAGGACTTTAAAAGAAATAAGAGAAAAAGAAAAATAGAAAATAGAAGAGAAAAAGGAGAAAAAAAAGAAAGAAAGAAAAAAAAAGAATTTTCCCTAATTAAAAAAAATCGTAAAAATCTATGAAAATGAAAGTTAAGGAATGATGGGGGAGTAATAGGGAATTTTAAAGGAAAATAAAAGAGAAAAAATAAAAAAGAAAAAATTAAAAAAAATTTTTTTTTCTTTCTTATTAAAAAAAAAAAAAAGTAAAAATATATCTAGGAATTTCTCTGGAGCTGTTGCGGTCAGTGTCGGTTCGGCTCAGTTTCAGATATCTCCTCGTTCCAGCTTACAGATCTCGATATCTACAGGCCTCTTCTGGTGTAATCGGTGTTTTCTACAGGGATTTTAATCTGTTGCACCGCTCTCTCCTGAAGCGGTTCCCTTTGTTTATTTGGCTTCTGTTTGCCGGTTTCTTCAGAGCCTCATTTCCGCCCTGACACAAGCGGGCGGAGGTGGACTCTTATTCAGGTAGCTAGTTCTGTCGCGCTGCTGGGAGGGGCTGGCGCTGCAGGGAGGGGCTGGCGCTGGTTTCTCCGTCTGCGCTGCTCAGAATCCCGGCCGCTCCTCATGGAGCGCGCCTCGCGCAGCTCCAGCCCTCGGGTGATCCACAAAAGCGCTGAACAAAAGGCTGAGTCCGCTCTTGTGCCTTCCCCGTCAGAGCGGTCCAGGCAGCCAGAAGCTTGACCGGCGCACTCTCTCCGGGTGCGGCGCACCCTCTCCCACGGTCCCAATCTCGGTTTCTGCCGGCGCCAGTCGGGTGTGTGCGCCTTCTGCCCTCTGCCCCCAGCCCGTCCCCGCCCGCGTTGGTCGGGTGCCTGCGCGCTGTGTCTCGCCACGACCTGCTCCCGCCTCCGGCGGGTCCGGGCCGGCCCGCAGTCTGCGAGCCCCTCTCCGGACTCTCTCGGTCCCCCCGTTCCGCGAACGGCCGGCAGCGAGTTCGGGCCGGTCAATTTTCTCTCTCTTCCCTGCTCTCCCACAGTTCAAGCTGGCAACTCACAAAAGCTCCCTCCGATTGTCCTCAGGGCACTCAGGCCCGGACCCTGCCCCAAACAATGCCGCCTGCTCCTCTCCGTGCCGCCCCCACTTGCTGGTGGCGGATGCGGGTGTCTGGGGCACTTTTCTGCTGAGAGTTGCTTTTAGGCACGTAATCTGTGGGTTTTATTTATTGTTTCCCTCCCAGTCAGGTTGCCCTCCTAGATTCAAACACTTCCCCCAGGCCCGCCAGTGCGAGGGTTTCCCGGTGTCTGGAAACGTCCTCTAAAGACTTGCTTCCCGGGATGGATCTCCGTCCTTAGCTCTTTTGTCTCACTTTTTATCTTTTATATTTTTTCCTACCTCCTTTCGAAGACAATGGGCTGCTTTTCTGGGCGCCTGATGACCTCAGCTCTTGAGAGTCCCTTGGACTGCAAGAAGATCCAACCAGTCCATCCTAAAGGAGATCAGTCCTGGCTGTTCATTGGAAGGACTGATGTTGAAGCTGAAACTCCAATACTTTGGCCACTTCATGAGAGGAGCTGACTCATTGGAAAAGACCCTAATGCTGGGAAGGATTGGGGGCAGGAGGAGAAAGGGACGACAGAGGATGAGATGGCTGGATGGCATCGCCGACTCGATGGACGTGGGTTTGGGTAAACTCTGGGAGGTGGTGATGGACAGGGAGGCCTGGATGCTGAGATTCATGGGGTCGCAAAGAGTCAGACACGACTGAGCGACAGAACTGATTTCACTGCTGAGGCGGTGAAATATTATAAATATATTATAAATATTTATAAATAAAATACTTATTTTTAAAGAAGAAATAGATAACTCAAATACTGTTATATCCATTAAAAAAAAAAACAGAATTGTGAACATCAAATGAGGTCATGAGTGCAAAGCATTAAGCACCTGTTATACAGTAGGTGGAGAAGGAAATGGCAACCCACTCCAGTATTCTTGCCTAGAGAATCCTGTGGACAGAGGAGCCTGGTGGGCTGCCGTCTAGGGGGTCGCACAGAGTCAGACACGACTGAAGTGACTTAGCAGCAGCAGCAGCGTACAGTAGGTGCTCAATGAATGTTGGTTTTGTCCCCACCTTATTCTCTGGCTGCCCCAGCTCTCAAGGTTGCCCTTTATTCCCACAGAGCATAGTTCAGCTCTAGGGAATGTCCACATCCCCCAGGTGACCACTGGTCCAGGTGTGAGATGTAACCCTTCCCAGTGAAACCATGGAGTGAAACCATCCGCAGAGCCCAAAAGTGCAGATGGAGAGCCTTCAGAGACTTTGCCCAGGGAATCCGCCTGGAGGGCGAGACCGCTCTTGCTGCAGGGACGTTTGCTGTGGGGGCACATGGGCTGTGACAGCACTGGGGCACCCAGGGGGAGCCGCTGGCCCAGGAGTGAGGGCTGAGACTGCAGAGGCGTGCGTGGGTGAGAGCCCTGTGGGTTTTCTCTAGAAACGTCACTGTCGGTGATCACTCACTGGGCTGCTTCTTCACTCCCTTCTCAAACTGTCACTTTCAATCATCTGTGAATTGAGTATGTTTCTCCCCAAGTGCAGGTTCCAGATGTGTTTAGACTCCAAACCAGACTTCAAACCATCTAGAAGAACATGATCATTTTCCTTGTTTTAATTCTTATGTTATATGGGAATATAGTTGACTAAAAATGATGTGTTAGTTTCGGGTGTACACCGAAGTGATTCAGTTATACATATTCATGTATCTATTCTTTTTCAGATTCTTTTCCCACTTAGGTTATTACAGAATATTGAGCAGAGTTCCCTGTGTGTAGTAGATCCTTGCTGGCTATCTATTTTAAATATAGCAATGTGTATATTTCCATCCCAAACTCCCAAGCTATCTCTCCCACCCCCTCACCCTTACCCCAGTAATCATAAGTGGATGAAGAACCTGATCATTTTCAAGGTAAGTCAACAGCTACCTGAAATTTATATTTTTTAAGATCTTGGAATATTCTTTTTGGTAGGTCTTGAACCATCTCTGCCATGCCGTGGAGTGCCAGAAACACTTATTTTGTCCCGGGTGGTAGGTAACTAGGTCTTGAATGCTGGAACTAGGGCCCTAGCCATGTGCAGCCTACAAGAATACACAGGACCCTGTGGGAAAATATCATAAAAGCCACTGTCTATCGCCCTGCTTGCCAACGCAGGAGACACAGGCTCGATCCCTGGGTCGGGAAATACCCCCCGGAGAAGTGGCAACCCACTCCAGGATTCTTGTCTGGATAATCCCATGGACAGAGAAGCCAGGTGGGTTACAGCCCGTGGGATCACGAGGAGTCAGACACGACCGAGCACATATGCACACACACATGCTACTTCAGTATTTTAGGCTGAAGAAGTTGATGACTTTCTGTTTCCCCAGCTGCAGCCTTCCAGAACTTCATCCCCTCATCCCATCCACCCACACCCATGAGAGCCCCAGTTCCTGTAATAAAACCCTTTATTACAAAAACTACTTGCGGTGCCTCTTTTCCTGATCAAGAAACCAGACTAATTCACATGAAAGCAACTTTGTTTTGCCTTCTTTCTTGAAGGATAATTTCACTGGGTATTAAGTAGGGAGATTTTTTTTTTTCAGTGCTGGAAAGATCTCATTCCATTATATTTGACTTTCATATTTTTGGTTGAAATACTAACTATAATTTTTATAATCCTTTGAAGGTAATGAATTTTTCCCCCTCTGGCTGCTTTAAATTTCTTCTCTCTCTGTCTCTCTCTCTCTCTTTTTTTTTTTTTTTTTTTGGTCTTTCAACTGTTTTAAAATTATGTCCCTAGGTGCAGTTTTTCTTGTACTAATCCTGTTTGGGGTTCATGTAACTTCTAGAATATGCAATCTGATGTCTGTGTTGAAGAATTCACAGAAATTCTCTCTTTAAAAATTGCTTTTATTCCAATTTTTTCTTCTTTTTCTGGGACCACAATTATGCATGTATTAGATGTTTTCATCCTGTCTCATATATCTCTCATGTGCTTTTCTGCATTTTCTGTTCTTTTTTTCTCTCTGGGCTTAATATGAATATTTTCTATTTGCCCATCTCTCACTCCTTCTCTTTTTTCCTCTGTTTGGACTGCTGTTGAATACCTCTTCTGAACTCTTAACTGAAGTTATTTTATTTTTAATACTAGAATTCTAATTAGATTCTTTTTGTGGATTCCATGTCTCTGTCTTTTCTTCTATTTCATTATACAGAATAATCATGGTGAAAGTCTGCTTGATAGCTCCAATATCTAGATACCTGTGAATGCTTATTCTCTCTTTTTCTCTTCATCTTCAGCTATGTTTTTCTGTTATTTGTTATGCCTGGTTGTTTTTATTAGATGCCAGACAATGTATATCAAAAATTATGTAGTTGTGACTATTTGCTTTCTCAAGGGAATATTTTATTTTCTTCCCTTGGGCAGAGAGAGGACAGAAAGATTCTCTCGAAGAGTCAAGATTGGGTTTCAATGTTTTTTGAGGTCTGGTTTATTTGGCCTTCCCCCACGTAATGTAATGTAGCAATAAGGAGGTCTCCACTGCCCCCTTCACAAGTTCATCCACAAATTCTTGTCCCCTGAATACCATGAGCCTGCTAAAAATGTGTCTGATTATTCGGTATCCCATACATTCACTGCTCCAGTATTTTTGCCTGGAGAACCCCATGGACAGAGGGGAAGTTGTGTGACTCGTTGAGGACAGTCAGAAAATTCCTTGGAGGGAAATGGTGTGCAGAACACTGAATTCGCTTCATTGTAGGTCTCTATTTTCTAGAAAATTAGTTCCCTTGCGTCCTAATTTCTTGTTGCCTCCGAACTCTCATTTTTGTTTCCTCAGCCTAGTGACACTGATATAGGCTCTAAGCCACTGTATTCTGCTCACTTCTGTGCCCTAGACTGGAAATCAGCAAAAGTCCTAGAGGGAAGAACGAGCAGCAAATGTTGCTTCACTGCAACACACTTCCTTTCTCTCTGGAATCTTCTCCCTGTTCTTACCTCAAGCTTCTACACTGTTCTCCAGTACCTATAACCATCTATATTTTATATCTTAGTCAGCATTTATAGTTTCTTGAGGCAGGATTAGTGTGATTTTAGCCTCTCTCTCATAGTCAGAAGCCAAATTCTTACAGAGAAGCCTGAGCTATGATTCCATGCCCTTGGTGGTAACCTCAGATTACGTGTCCACTTGGTTGGTCCATGGAGTGAGTGCCCAGGCATTTGGTGCCCAGACATTATTCTGAGTGTTTGCGTGTGTGTTTTGGGTGAGATTAACATTTAAATGAATTAAAGCAGATTGCCCTCCATAATGTGAGTGGGCCTCATGCAATTCACCGAAAACCTGAATAGAACAGGCAGGAGGAGAAAGGGACAATAGAGGACTTGATGGTTGGATGGCATAACCGACTCAGTGGACATGAGTTTGAGCAAGCTCTGGGAGATGGTGAAGGACAGGGAAGCCTGGCGGGCTGCAGTCCATGGGGTCACAAAGAGTCGGACACAACTGAGTGACTGAACAATGACAAATGAATAAAACAAAAAACTGACCCTCCCCTGAGGAAGGGAGAATAAAGCTATGTCAACCCGAGAAAGAGTTTTTAAAAGCAGAGACATCACTTTTCTGACAAAAGTCTGTCTAGTAAAAGCCATGTTTTCTCCAGTGGCCATGTACAGATGTGAGAGTTGGACCATAAAGAAGGCTCAGCACAGAAGAATTGATGCTTTCGAACTGTGGTGTTGGAGAAGCCTCTTGAGATTCCCTTGGACTGCAAGGAGATCAAAGCAATCAATTCTAAAGGAAATCAACTCTGAATATTCATTGGAAGGACTGATGCTGAAGCTGAACCTCCAGTACTCTGGCCATCTGATGTGAAGAGCCGACTCACTGGAAAAGACCCTGATGCTGGGAAAGATTGAGGGCAGGAGGAGAAGGGAACAACAGAGGATGAAATGGTGGGATGGCCTCATTGACTTAATGTGCATGAATTTAAGCAAGCTCTGGGAGACAGTGAAGGACAGGGAAGACTGGCGTGCTGCAGTCCATGGGGCCACAAAGAGTTGGACACGACTGAGTGACTGAACAACAACAACATAGAGAGATAATAGATAGATGATAGGTAGTTAGTATGGAGAAGGCAATGGCACCCCACTCCAGTACTCTTGCCTGGAAAATCCCATGGACGGAGGAGCCTGGTAGGCTACAGTCCATGGGGTCACAAAGAGTGGGACATGACTGAGCGACTTCACTTTCACTTTTCACTTTTATGCATTGGAGAAGGAAATGCCAACCCACTCCAGTGTTCTTGCCTGGAGAATCCCAGGGATGAGGTCACACAGAGTCGGACACGACTGAAGTGACTTAGCAGCAGCATCAGGTAGTTAGTAATGATAGGTGATTAGATAATCATAGGTAGATAATCTTTTTTATTAGTTCTTTGTCACTCTAGGGAACCTTGACCACATCATACTCATTTGCAATTTCCAATGGCAACTCCACTGTGCAAGAAGACCCTTGACCATAAGAAGTCTTGTTACCTCTTCTCTGAATCTCTGAACGTTATAGAGGAGATTTTTATTTATTTTGTTCACTGATGTGCTAGAAATCAGTATGCTATTAAAATTATAAAGGAGCAGGTCAGGAAATACCTGACCCACTCCAATTCACATCCCACTTCACCAAGGGTTTCCTAATAGTGAAAAAAGCTGACTTAAAGCTCAACATTCCAAAAACTAAGATCATGGCATCCAGTACCATCACTTCATGGTAAATGGATGGGGAAAAATTGAAAGCAGTGGCAGTGATTTTTGGACAAGATGCACAAGGCAGATGGAAATCCAATGTTTGTTTGTTGGGTTGTTGTTGTTGTTGTTGTTTCGTGTGTGTGTGTTTTCACTGTTGCCAATGGCTTTGCATCAATATCATCCATAAAACCCTGGTCAGTTGAGCTGGACCCAGTGACATCTGCCTCAGATCTACAAGAACTGTTTCCTCCAAAACCTAAACCCAAATCTGGAATCTTAGATGCTTCAAGACAGAAAGCCAGCGGTAGATGAAGGGGTGAGGGAGTGTGGGGGTGAATGTACTCAGAGAGCTGACTGAGAGGGGATATGCTTGACTTGATACCTCCGGTTGAAAATGTGATGGCAGAGGGGTTTGTGTAAGAAAGAAAGCCTTCCCCATAAGCTAAAGGAAAGGATGACCCTCTTGAAAGCCTGTCTGAAGGGCTCTGACCTGGACTGACTTGCTATTGTTACACGGAGATGTTAGAAAGTGAATGTCGTAGCGGAGCTCTCTCCTGGAACCAGAGGTAAGAGCAGATTCCTCGACTGACATTTTAGCCCATGCAGTCTACACCTGGGGCTTCCTGGGTAGCTCAGCTAGTAAAGAATCCGCCTGCAATGCAGGAGACCCCAGTTCAATTCCTGAGTCAGGAAGATTCCCTGGAGGAGGGCATGGCAACCCACTCTGGTATTCTTGCCTGGAGAATCCCTTGGACAGAGGAGCCTGGCGGGCTACAGTCCATGGGTTTGCAAAGACTGAGCGACTAACCACAGCACAGCAGAGCACACTCTACCCTCATGAGCCCAAATCCAGATCTCAAATTCAGCTTGTAGGTCACCAATTGGAAATACCTATAACACATTCAGGCTACTAAATGTTTAAATAATATCAGGGTAGCCTAGGCCCAGAAATCCATGGACTTCAGCACCAAATAGAGTAAGACTAATGGAGAAGGAAATGGCAACCCACTCCAGTATTCTTGCCTGGAGAATCCCATGGACTGAGGAACCTGGCAGGCTACAGTCCATGGAGTCGCAAGAGTCAGACACGACTTGGCAACTAAACCACTGCCAATGAGGCAACACTGAATCGTGTGTCTATCGACGTGATGCCTTGATCAACTTCATGTTTGAAAGGGAAATATTTCTCAAAGGAATTGGGATCTCTCAAATAACGAGTACTCTCAGCCTATGTTTTATCACCCATCATTTATGCACCAGGAGAGAGACACTGAGAGGGAAAGATGTTGCTTCCCTACCTACTGCAGTGTTATCAAAGGCTAGCCCTGCCCATGCTGGTTACGGAGGATCACTGGTGCATCCTAGAAGCAGGTCAGTGTTCCCTCCTCTCCCTTGAGACTGGGCCAAGGAGGACTTGTGGGAGGGGATGGTTGCCAGACAAAATAAGAGCACACAGTTAAACTTGAACTTCCATAAATAATCTTTTAGTGTAAGTATATCCCAATGATATGTTTGGAATGTACTTGTACTAAAACAAATTTTATTGCTTACATAATATTCAAATTAATATCTTCTGTATTTCTACTTGCTGAATCTGACAACCCAGAGAGGGGTATGAATGGTCAATATGTGTGAGAGAGTCAGAAGAAAACAAAAGGTCCACCAAGCTGGAGGGCATTAAGGTAGAAAGAGGGTTCTTTGGTTAAAAGAGGATTCAAAAGAGAGATGTGGAAGGCAGAGCCAGCTCAGGACACTTGAGCGTGGGCAAATTCAGGCTAGTCTGCTGAAAGATAAGAGACAGTTGACTCAGGGGTCTCCATCACCATGGTTGACATTCAACCTCTTGCAAAACTGAGTGAGGCCATCCTAAACCAGCGGCCAGCTGACCACAAATGCTGAGCCAGCTGATCCCAAATCAGCCAAGTCTGGTCCAGGCCAGAACTACTCAGCTGACCTGCATATTCACGAGCTGACTTCTGGAGTGGTTTGTTATACAGCACAGGTAATTGACACAAAGGAGAGAAGAGGCATAGGAATGGACCTCGTGAATTCCAGGCTGAGAGTTGCGGTGCCTGAGTGTCCAAGTTCTCTAGGTCCTCCCCTACTCCTCTCCCTAAGGATTAAATCAGCAGGTTTTGAGGTACTTGATCATATCCCCAAACTCAGGGGATCTGCCAGCACTGAAGGCCCTTGAACAGGGCCAGTTGAGTGAGGGATACGACTTGATTCAAGAGTAAGCCATCCATGGGTTGGCCACCCATGAGTTGTGGCCTGGCTCAAAAAGATGGGCTGGGCCTATGAAGGCCTTTCCTGGCAATTAATGAGAGCACTCGAGAGAGGGGCCAGAGCTGAAAGGTCATGGGTCAGCCGTTATAGGACACTTGTGAAATGGAGAAGCAGAGGATATTGGTTAGAAGTAAAGGAAGCAGATACACAGGGAGACACAGCGTGGGGGAGAGATGGGTGAGAGAATGGCTGGCTCCTCCTCAGTGCCGGCAAAGGAGCTGGTGGGTGAGCATCTGGGCCTGCAGAACCCTCCTGCAATGCAGGGGACCTGGGTTCGAGCCCTGAGTTGGGGAGATCCCCTGGAGAAGGGAACAGCTACTGACTCCACTCCAATATTCTGGCCTGGAGAATTCCACAGACTGTAGAGTTCATGGGGTCGCAAAGAGTCCAACATGACTGAGCGACTTTCATGTTCACTTTGATCTGGGCCTAGGGAGCAGAGAACTACTTAGGCTGGTATGAGAAGTGTGGTATTCATTGTAAGGATGTAGGACGATCTCAAAGAACATTCCACAAGCAGAGTCATCAGACAGGATAATTTCTCTCTCTTGCCTTCTCTCCTGCTCAGGTTCTCTCTCAGTGCCAGACCTCCTTGCTTTATTTAATCCAGTGTTGATCAAAGTCATTTGATCACAGAAATATTCTTGTCTCATAACACTTCTTAACATCCCATAGATTTTGTGTTTTATGTCATCCACTTTAAGGAAAAGTGCTCTGTGGTCTGCATTATGTTGTCTACTGCTCTTTCTTCTTTTAATTTTCCTTTTTTAAGAAGTGCCTGAAGCCTAAAGAGGTTGTTGTCTTGCCCAAAGTCACCCAGTTTTTTAGAGGCAAAGTTGGAATAAGATCAAGATGCCCTTCTGGCATAGATTAGGCAACATTATTTATACAATTTATACAAGAAAAAAAGAACAGCAGCTATCACTGCTGAGCATTATGTGACAGGCACTGTGTGAGATGTTCTGGGGGTTGAGAGGCAGATTCAATCCCTCTGGATTGAAGGAGAAGACCAGAGTTAGGGAGACTTCCCTGGGAAGAGAGCTTGAAACCATGTCCAAGTCCCTGTGTCCTTGTCTTTTGTAATAAAAGGCTGACTCAAGAGTAAATGATTGGGAAATGTGAAGATGTAGAATCTAAGAAGAGCTGTTGGGCGGGGGAACTGGTAACGATTGAGACTACAAATCTGCCACATGGTGGAACTCACTGTTCTTGAAAGATATAGACAAAGGCCTGACACATATTCCTAAATTGTTTTTACAGGAAGCACACCCCCTCCGGATGAAAACTGTTGACTGCAAGAACGTAGACTCCAGACTGGTTGGAACCAGGAGGCTGATGATTTTGTCTCCCCATTACCTCACCACCAACCATTAGAAGAAAGTCCACAAGCTGATCATGCCCTGCTCCTTGAATACTTTATGACTCCTCATTATCCCCTCCAGGCTGGAACACACAGTTTTGAGGGCACTAGCCCACTGTAGCCCAGTCTGCCTGGAAAAATAATAAAAGCTACCCTTTTCTACTTCACCCAAAATATTGTGTCCACTTTCCTATTTGGAACCAGAACAGAGGCTGAATTTTGCCAACAAGCTCCTGGCTATTCATCTCTACACCTGGACACCTGTGCCCACACCTCTGGGTAACTTTCTGAACCTGGTAGGCAGAGGCTGGACCACCGGGGCAGGGGGCTCTCGAGTCAGAATAGGCTGAATGAATTGGCAGAGGGGCCATGAGTGTCCAAGGCGCAGATGAAGGATCAGAGCCCCTGGAGTCAGAGAAAGTAACAGAAGAGAACAAATGTAACCTAGAAGAACAAACGTGACTCTATATGGGATCTATTCCTTTAGCTGTAATACTTATGCTCTGCGGCCTGTACTTAGTCATGCTGACTCTTCACCTTTATAAAAGAATGTTGCCTATAGCCTGAAATATACATGATATCCCATTCTCTTTTAAAAGTATAAAACTTTTCCACTCATATAGAGACAAAAGGGTGCAGAACAGAGAGTAACATTTCACTTCTTGGAGATTTAATGAAACATAATGACTAGACCCACTTGACAGCTATAAAAACAAAGGATTCCTGCAGCGAGAAGTTTCCAACAACCAGTCACATGCCCTTCTTTTAGTATAAAAGGAGCCTGAATTCTAACTTGAGTAAGATGGTTCTTTGGGACACTAGTCCACCATCTTCTCAGTCAGCTGGCTTTCTGAATAAAGTCACTGTTTCTCGCCCAAACAGCTGGTCTCTCACTTTACTGGCCCACTGAGCAGTGAGCAGTAAGAACTTGGTAACACTAAAGGAGGGGCTGATGTCACAGGCTCCCTGTAGCTGAGAAATTGAGTGAACACCCCCATTATGACTTTAACCACCACGCCTGGGCCTCAGTGTACGTGCCTACAGCTTTCTGCATGCTGGAGGAGACCCATCCTTGGCTCAGACACCTCCACCAACCACAGGATCCCTCTACTATGGGTTCAAACCCCCTGGAGGCTGAGACCTGAGTCTCCAGGCCTGGGAGTGCTCCCTCTTCTGCCCTCAGTAGTGGGAGAAAATCAGGCAGACCCCACTGGACCTGCCAGTGCTACCACTGGGAGGACACCCTCCACTCCTGCTGCAGGAATAAGTCTCCACTGCAGACCGCACTGGCTCTGTAACCACTGCTGTGCCTCCTAACTCAGACTGACTGCACGTATCTCTGAAGGTCACAGCTTCTGTTCTCAGCCTCCCTGGGAAGGTCTCCAAATCCAACCTTCTTCCAAAAGGATTTCAAGCTGTTAATGGAACGAAATAATATGAAAGAACATAACTGAAGATTTTAAACTCAAGGCCATTTTAAAAGTATGAAAAAATGCAGAAATAGAAGTTGTCTATCACTTACATTGCCCATACATGTACACTGAATTCAGATATAAGTTATTGGCTTTTGAAGCAAAAGGAAATATTTCAGCTACATAAGTGTTTAGTGGCTAGAGAGAGCATGGAAATGTTTATTTTGTTTCTTCCTGGAACCCAGCTCCAGTTGGTCTTTATATTACTACAATTCTTCCTTCTCTGATTTGAAAATGCACAGAAGCATCATTCAGATGACAGATGCCTGCAATCAAAAAGAAAGGTCAAGAAGATGCCATGATGTACGCCCTGGCTGAGCTACGTAAGATAATCTGAACAATTGGGCTTTGAAGGTGGAGCTCAGCTTTCAGGTGAGACAGATAGGAAACTAATTGGGGGTTGAAATTTCTCACTGTCTGCCAAGACACTGCTGCTCCCTGAGAGAGCTTCCCCTTAGGATAAATGTCCTATGACTGGATAAGTAGGACATACAGTGCTGTCATTAATTTTATGATTTGGCAAACTAGACAGACCTACTCTATCAATGAGAGCTTTTCAATCTCCCCTCTCCCTCTGTGAAAGCTTTATTATTAATTATTAACCTTTATTATTAATCGTTAGTTACCTGAGCCACACATGATCACTGTGTATACTTCATAAGATCCATAGAAGCAATATGAAAAATAAAATTTAGTCACCTGCCATCCAGAATGAGTCCTATTAGCCTTTGTTATATTCTGATAACATTCCCTGATAACTTAGCTGGTAAAGAATCTGCCTGCAATGCGGGGGACCTGGGTTCAATCCCTGGGTTGGGAAGATCCCCTGGAGAAGGGAAAGGCTACCCACTGCAGTACTCTGGCCTGGAGAATTCCATGGACTGTATAGTCCACGGTGTCGCAGAGTTGGACACAACTGAGCAACTTTCACTTTCACTTTCATATTCTTATAATACATACATTGTTAAAATAAACATAAACACACCAAAGTGAGATCTTAACATGCATACTGTTTTAAAACTTGTCTTGACATATTATTTTAATGACTGTATAATATTCTATTTTTAAATGTGCATACATAAGTTTTTAGTTTAAAATTCTCTTTTAACAGGCTTTTAAGTTGTTTTTTAAGTTTAAGAACAGCAACATGCACATCTTTTGGATATATCTACGTAATTAGAATTGTTCACTCAGAGGAGATATAGATGATAGGATATCGAAGCTTTTCTTCAGGTTTTCTTTCCCAAAAGTTGTTATCTAAGTAGCGAGAGTTGATTTGCATTGTGATCTTTTGTAAATCGAATTCTTAAATACACATGAATCTATTGCTTCTCTTGGCTGGAGTTAACTGTCTATATTTTTATATCTGGTACTTTATGGGTTAATACTGTAGTTTCATTGTATGGAATAAATTCCCCATGTTATTCTTATTTTTTAAAGATTTTAAGGACTTTTTCAATAAAATGAGTCATTGAGATGAGTTTTTGAGTCCTTTTGTTAGAGTCCAAGAAAAATTCTGCTGAGATATTGATAGGAATTATACAGTATGTATAAATTAGCTTCAAGAAAATGTACATGTTATAAAATGTAGAGTCTTCCGGTCAAAGAACAAGATGAATCTCTTCTCTTATTCTCATCTGTCTGTGGCCCTAACCAACTCTCTCTTTTTTCTTTTTTTCCTAAAGCTCCTTCATCTCTCTTGTTAATATCATTCACAAGAGTATTACATGTCTTGTTATTCTTGTAGATAAGCTCTTTCCTTCCATTTGCTGGCTGCCTTTTGTGCTTTATATATGAGAACTACTGACTCAACTGGCCAATTTAATGAATATTTTGAATGTATTAATCATGTCTAATTATTTTTGTGTGTTTTTTTTTTCGCTTGGCTTTTCCAACTCTGTAACACAGGTCATTTGCTCTGAATGATTATTTTGTTTCCTCAAAGTGATTTATGCTACTCAGGGACAGACGTGGAAGAGAGAATTTTGAAATTTGGATCTGCAAGTAGGATGGGGCAACAGTTAGCACTTACCCTCAGCCAAAAGAGACCTTGGGTGGAAAGATCTCTAAATTTGGATTTTTACTCTCCCAAAGCTTCCAAGTCTTTGACTATAGAGACCCTGATCCATCTGCCTCTATAGACAAGTGTGACTTGGGGGCACAAAACAGTTCTGGTTAGAAGTTTCTTTTTATTTTCCATCACATGAATTCTAGTGACCTCTAAGCCCCCACACTCAACCTAAGAGAACTGCCTTCTCTTCCAGATGGAGGAAGCTCATCTGTGCCCCACTCTGCTGCCCAGCCCCTTCTGTGCCTGGGCTGTGTTCTGGACCAGCTAATGACATTTCCACCCACGTGCTCCATGCAAAGTTTGCTTTTTTTAAAGTGGTCTGCAGGGTCCCTGACCGAGCAAGCAGAGGTGAAAGAATAGGAAGCTTTCACAGATTCTATCTTGGCTCTTGCACTGCTCCAAACCAACAGTAAGATCTCAACCCACATAAAGTATCTTGGGGACAATAATGCCTGCGGGTAGACATCGACAACGGGCATACTAATGTTCTCAATGCTGTGTCTGCCTGCTATTTCCCAACTCTGCAAAAAGGGTTTTGTATTCATTTTGCTTTTCATTTTATGTTTCTTTTACTCTCGACCAGAGGTGCTCAGGAGAATCCTTTACAAAGAGAATTATTATTTCCATCAGGCCTGAGTGGAAAAAGGAAATGCAAAATCGCCTGTGGATTGTGCAAATTGTGTAAAGAGCAAAACATCTAATAGCTTTTCCCTCCAGTTCTAAGAATTTGGCAAATAGTTAAAAAATAACTCTGAAAACCATTAAAACTTCTGGGAGGTATATTGCTTCCACTTTTCCCTTTCTGCGTTATAAATGGCAGTCCAAACAATGGCTTCTGGTGTTTTCATTAATTCCAGTGTTTTATTGTTCTTTCATTCAATTCCCATAGAAGTGTTCACACAACTCTGTTCCCTGGGTCCTCTTTCTAACTCTATGAAACTGATGGTCACACATTTTCCATAAGCCTCCAAGACAACCTTCTACCTGCCCTTCCCAACTTCTCCCACAAACTTTTTATTCTAATCCAAACTTCTATCAGAACTTATATGTTAACTACAAAGAACAAGAGACAGCATAAAGTGGTAGCAGAAAACAACTATATATAGGCTGAAATACCAGATCCACTCTTTACTAGGTGACTTTGGAAAGTTACTTAATACTTAAACTTTCTGAACCACAGTTTTCCTGTGTATTAAATGAGGATAATAATGTGTTCATGTCATTAACAATCTTAAAAATGAGTTCCTTTGAGTGCTAAGCCTGTGTCAAGAAATTTGCCACAGTTTGCATACATTCTCTCATGTATCCCCACAGAAATTTCTGACATGGTTGCAATGATCATCTCCCTTTTGTGAAATGAACATGTTGATGAAATTTTAACCCCCAGTACCTCAAAATAGGACTGTTCTCAGGGATAGGGCCTTCAGTGCGGTTTAGTTCAGTTCAGTTCAGTCGCTCAGTCATGTCTGACTCTTTGTGACCCCATGGACTGAAGCACGCCAGCCTTTCCTGTCCACCACCAACTTCCAGAGCCTACTCAAACTCATGTCCATTGTGTTGGTGATGCCATCCAACCATCTCATCCTCTGTCGTCCACTTCTCCTTCCACCGTCAATCTTTCCCAGCATGAGGGTCTTTTCAAACGAGTCAGTTCTTCACGTCAGGTGGCCAAAGTATTGGAATTGCAGCTTCAGCATTAGTCCTTCCACTGAATACACAGGACTGATTTCCTTTAGAATTGACTGGTTGGATCTCCTTGCTGTCCAAGGGACTCACAAGAGTCTTCTCCAACACCACAGCTCAAAAGCATCAATTCTTCAGCGCTCAGCTTTCTATATAGTCCAACTCTCACATCCATACATGACTACTGGAAAAACCATAGCTTTGACCAGATGGACCTTTGTTGGCAAAGTAACATCTCTGCTTTTTAATATGCTGTCTAGGTTGGTCATAACTTTTCTTCCAAGGAGCAAGCATCGTTTAATTTCATGGCTGCAGTCACCATCTGCAGTGATTTTGAGCCCCCCAAAATGAAGTCTGTCACTGTTTCTATTGTTTCCCCATCAATTTGCCATGAAGTGATGGGACCATGATCTTAGTTTTCTGAATGTTGAGTTTTAAGCCAACTTTTTCACTTTCCTCTTTCACTTTCCTCAAGAAGCTCTTTAGTTCTTTTTCGCTTTCTGCCTTAAGGGTGGTATCATCTACATATCTGAGGTTATTGATATTTCTCCCAGCAATCTTGATTCCAGCTTGTGCTTCATCCAGTCTAGCATTTCATATGATATACTCTGCATATAAGTTAAATAAGCAGGGTGACAATATACAGACTTGACATACTCCTTTCCTGATTTGGAACCAGTCTGTTGCTCCATGTCCAGTTCTAACTGTTGCTTCTTGACCTGCATACAGGTTTCTCAGGAGGGAGGTCAGGTGGTCTGGTATTCTCATCTCTTTCAGAACTTCCCACAGTTTATTGTGATCCACACAGTCAAAGGCTTTGGCATAGTCAATAAAGCAGAAGTAGATGTTTTTCTGGAACTCTCTTGCTTTTTCGATGATCCAACAGATGTTAGCAATTTGATATCTAGTTCCTCTGCCTTTTCTAAATCCAGCTTGAACATATGGAAGTTCACAGATCATGTACTGTTGAAGCCTTGCTTGGAGAATTGTGAGCATTACTTTACTAGCGTGTGAGATGAGTGCAATTATGTGGTAGTTTGAGCATTCTTTGGCATTGCCTTTCTTTGGGATTGGAATGAAAGCTGACCTTTTCCAGTCCTGTGGCCACTGCTGAGCTTTCCAGATTTGCTGGCATATTGAGTGCAGCACTTTCACAGCATCATCTTTTAGGATTTGAAATCGTTCAACTGGAATTCCATCACCTCCACTAGCTTTGTTTATAGTGATGCTTCCTAAGGCCCACTTGACTTCATAATCCAGGATGTCTGGCTCTAGGTGAGTGATCACACCATCATGATTATCTGGGTCATGAAGATCTTTTTTGTATAGTTCTGTGTATTCCTGCCACCTCTTCTTAATATTTTCTGCTTCTGTTAAGTCCATACCATTTCTGTCCTTTATTATGCCCATCTTTGCATGAAATGTTCCCTTGGTATCTCTAATTTTCTTGAAGAGATCTCTAGTCTTTCCCATTCTATTGTTTTCCTCTGTTTCTTTGCACTGATTACTGAGGAAGTCTTTCTTATTTCTCCTTGCTATTCTTTGGGACTCTGCATTCAAATGGGTATATCTTTCCTTTTCTCCTTTGCCTTTAGCTTCTCTTCTTTTCACAGCTATTTGTAAGGCCTCCTCAGACAACCGTTTTACCATTTTGCATTTCTTTTTCTTGGGGATGATCTTGATCACTGCCTCCTATACAATGTTACGAACCTCCGTCCACAGTTCTTCAGGCACTCTGTCTATCAGATCTCATCCCTTGAATCTATTTGGATCTAATCTCCTGTATCTATTTGGATCTAATCCCTTGAATCTATTTGGATCTAATCCCTTGAATCTATTTAGGTCCTTGGAAGAGGTAATTAAGTCAAAATAAGGCCCTTAAGGTGGACCTTAATCGAATGTGACTGGTGTCCTTATAGGAAGAGGAAATTTGAACACATGGAGAGACACCACAGATACATGTGCTCAGAGGAAAGGCCAGGTGAGAACACGAGGAGAAAGCAGCCGTATGCAAGCCAAGGACACAAGCCTCAGAGAAAACCCACCTGCTGGTACCTTGATCTTGGACTCCCAGCCTCCAGAACTGTGAAAAATAAGTCTCCATGTTTAAACCACCCATTCTGTGATATTTTGTTATGGCAGCCTAGCAAAGCAAAACAAGTGGACAGGCTCAACTGTTAAAACTAAATCTGAGGCAAAAATCTGCCAACCAACCAAAACAACATCCCTTCCCAAGGATTCACGACTGTCCCTCCATCTGCTGAGTACCCACCAGCAATGTCTATTTGCTTTCAGAATATAATCTAAGATGACATTTGATGAGGCCTAAAACCCAGCTGGTTTGTCTTTCTTGAGACTAGATTCACAGGCAACAAGAAAAAGCAGACTTTCTGTGTGCTGGACAGTCAGAGAAGGTCAGCAGGACTGAGGCTGTTTCTGGAACACTGGTGAAAATGACTGGTAGATTCACCAGTTAGTTACTTGAATCAACACACTAATACATAATGAAGTCACTGCTTTTTCTCTGGGCATTCCCCATCCTTCTTTCCACAGTGTAACTGGCTGGCCCTTATCAGATCCAGGGGTAAAAGAAAGTTGCTCACTGATTCCAGACTCTCAGATAAAATTAATTACTTACAATTTATAAAGAGTTTGATACTGCATATAAATTAAGGTATTTTCCTTTTGTTTGAATGTTATGCTTTTTTCCCAGGTACTAGGTTTTATATTAAGTTAGTGTCAAGAAAGTCTAAGAGACAATGTCCTGAAATGTTATTTTGACTCCCAGAATTTGGGAAAAGAGGTCCTGAAATAATGTTGCTAATATGTGTACTCCAAAATAGCTTTGGTCCTGCTGATCTAAGGCTGAAATGGGGTTTTCCAGAAGGCTATTCACCTCTCACCAGTCCCTTCTGCTTCCCCAGATCCTAGGTCCCTTGGACAGCATGACCAGGTCTCTGAGCTAGACTGGAGGCTCTTCTAGGCTCTGACAGAACCATCCCTAGGATCCTGCCCAAATCCTGACATGCGAAGCTGACACGGCTTTGCAAGCATTCCCTGTCCACATCAGGTTAGTTATTAGTTCAGTGTCTTTCAACTACCCTAAAGGCACCAGCAATGTGGTCTGTTCTCCATGGCCTTGATTCCTGAGACAGTACCTTGACCTGTGACACTTCTGTCATCTGCTCCGTTTAGTTTTCAGCAAAAGGAGACAGTTGTACCCTGCTCTTTTATATCATTTTCGCCAAAGAATCACTGCTCCCTCAGTGAGGGAATAATGCAGGTTAAAAGTGTCTGGCACATAGGGCTACGTAAGCGTTAAGTTTGTTGTCTTTTTTTTTATTGGAGCATAGTTGATTTACAATGTTATGTTAGTTTTAGGTGTACGGCAAAGTGATTCAGTTATATATAATACATGTGTGTGCTCAGTCACTCAGCTTGTGTCCAACTCTTTGCGACCCTATGGACGGTAGCCTGCCAGGCTCCTCTGTCCATGGGATTTTCCAGGGAAGAATACTGGAGTGGATTGCCATTTCCTCCTCCAGGGGATTTTCCTGATTCAGAGACTGAACTCCTGTGTCTCTTGCATTAGCAGGCAGATTCTTCACCACCAAGCCACCTAGAAAGCCCATAAATACATACATACATATATATATATACATATGTTTCAGATTCTTTTCTTTCATAGATTATTACAAAATATTGAGTTAGTTCCATAAGTTAGTTAAATAAAAGTAAACTCTGCTCCCCTTGAGTGAGAAACATTGCCTGAAAGTTGCTGCTTCTCCAAAGAGTGAGCCAGAAACACTCCCCTACCTTGGCAGAGGAAATCACAGAAGCACCTGTGTTCTCTTATCTTCATCTGTGACCTTTTCACTCCTGGTTTTCATACTGGGTTTGAGACTGTTTTCAACAAGAAAACAAGTATCAAATAGGGTAGAACTTGAAATTGAATGGAAAATCAGTGCAGATGCTATTAGACACTGAGGGGAAAACACGCAGATTCTCACAAAGGCACTGGAACTGGAAGTAGGCTGGATTTTGACAGACTAGGACAACCCTGACATCCCTTCCACGGAGAGTCAAAAGACTTGTGCTTAAGTAGTTGTTCCTATAAGTCTTTCAGAAATAAAGACCATCAGATTTTTCAAGTCTTGCCATTGTCACTCTTATGGGAAGATTACCAACGAGTGGTATTTGCTAAATCCTATTCTGGAAACATGCACCAAAGAGTCAATAAAATCAACATGTCTTTGGTGTGATTTATTCCAGATTTAGAGAAGCCCCAGCAGCTCAGGAGCTAAAAGAACCCGCCTGCAAACACCAGAGAAGTGAGTGTCTGGTGCACCAGACACCAGAGAAGTGGGTTCGATCCCTGGGTCAGGAAGATCCCCTGGGGGAGCCAATGGCAACCCACTCCAGTGTTCTTGCCTGGGAAATCCCATGGACAGAGGAGCCTAGGGTGCTACAGTCCACGGGGTCCCAAAGAGTCGGACACGACTGAGCACGCGTGTGCACAACAAATTCCAGATTTAGTCAGCTCCAGGTTACCAGAGTGCCCAAGAGTTGACTCTTTAGAGCTATAGGGTCTCACCTCCCTGAGGTGGTTAAAGCAGCACCTTTTGACATCGCCAAGACATTTCAGTCTTTCCAGGGACATACGAATTCCTTCAGTCTCTGCTGAGGAGAACTCTGAAGCTCGCCTACAGACCGGGCCTGTGTGGGGGGGTAGGGGAGCAGGAGTGGGGTTCCTGTGACAGAGCAGAACTCGCTGCTCCAGGCCAGTGAGCCGAGGAGAGGCGGAGGGTTGGCCTTGTGGGGGGCGGGGGGCGGTGGGGACGAGAAGAGGAAGTCAGCAGAGGGAAAAAACACATTTTGAGCAAGGATAACACACACCCAGTATTGTGTTAGCCCTTTGCATTTATTTTCTCTTTCTTTTCTGGAATTACATTTTTTAATTAGGAAAGAAATACACAAATGGTATACAACATAAGAAGCAAAACTCTCCCCTGCAATCCCATGGTCTATGGAACAATCAATGTTTTAACAGTTTGGTTGAAAACAAAATAGCAGGGACTTCCCTGGTGGTCCAGTGGCTAAGACTCTGCACACCCAATGCAGGATGCCCGGGTTCCATCCCTGGTCAGGGAACTGGATCCCACATGCCGCAACTAAGACCCAGGGCAGCCAACTAAATAAATATTTACAAATAAATAAAAAATGGCAAGCGAAAAATAAACAAAATAGACCTTCTTTCTTCACTGATAATGAAGTAATTTGAACCAACCCTCTCACTAAGGACAATTAAAATATCTGGATTAAGGATTTTTCAAAAATTTCCCTTGAAACATCAAAAAAGCTAACAGGATCACCAAGCTTACTGAGCCCAGTTCCAGAAAAAAAAATGATCGTCCTGAAAGGCAAGCTGGGGCCATCATGAACATGGCAATGTTTGCTGATACAGATGAGTCTTTTGATTTCAAAGAGACTGCTGAAAGTTTTCTGAGCAGCATTTTTGACCACCTCAGCAGGAGTGTTAATTACCAGTGATCTGGGATCAACCTTAATGCAACTTAGCTCTTGAAATTACATCTGGATCAAATTCTGAGCACCTCATCCACACAACAACAACAAAAAATCCTATCTGGAGGAAGATACCATTATCCTAGGTTATTCCTGCAAACAATTTTTCAAATACAATGTACACATGCTATCCAAGATAACTGATCTGAAATACGAAGAGATAGTACAACATGAACAAAATTAAATATAAATAACAGACAAGGAAAAAAGTCTGGAATTACTAAACAAAAGCCATCAACCAACTATGTTTCTGAAGATTAAAATACTCCTCTTAAATGTCACAGGGAATTAGAAAATATGAAGTGTCACTGCACAATATTTATAAGAAATCTAAAGGGTGTAGCAACAACAACAACAGCTTGCGTGTCAGGAGGGAAGGACATGAAATGAAGATGTTCTAATATCCTCATCTAATATCAAGGAAGAGGGTCAAAGTACCAGTCAGCATTGTACTTGGGTAAAACCAAAGCATTCTTCGCAGCAGTCTATGGAGTTAGCACTAAGAGAATAGCAAAAATGTTTATCTTCCAATCAAGCAGGGAACAGTGAAATAATAAAAATATCAATCCTATGTGGGACAAGAAAGGAGAAGAAAAGGGCTTTTAAATAGAAAAAAATAGAAAGCCCATAGAAAATGGCAAATGTAAATCCTATTATAACAGTATTCCATTGGATGCAAGTAGAATAAATAGGAATGAGTCTTGGCCCATGTGGAATCTGGGTCCTAAGCTCCGACAGTGGTAGAGAGAGGAGTGAGAATGTTTACCAGATCTTCCTAAGTCAGTGCCTGCGGCGGGCGGGTTTCACAGCTGCTGCTGGTGTGGGCTGAGATGTACAGAAGAGAAAATCCATGGACGCTTGAGATAAGGGTGAGGACTCGCCAGGGCCTGGTCACAGATCGTACCCAGAACCCTGGTTCCAAGAACCACTGGTCCCAACAGCCAGCAGGTGGCACATAACCCAGGGTGTTAAAGAGAGAACTAGCCTTGAGACCAGCTCACATGGCAGGTAAAAATGAAACATCAGGTTAGTAAAAGAGACATGACCTGGCAAGTAGGGAGAAAATAAAAATGAAAGCCCACAAAAGCAGCCAGGAAATGAAGCAGCATGTAGAAGAAAACTGGCTTGTGAATTAGACTGGAAATACAGTGAGCATTTCAAATGAGAGAGCAGAAGCTGTGAGTGCCTTTTAATGGACATCAGATTGAGATGATCACAAAATGAGGCTGATGGCTGATTTTGTGAGTACACGGAAACCCACCTAGAAGGCTTAGAACTGCATGATGACGATGGTTGCTGTGATTATAATGATGGGAAAGGATAAAATATACCCAAATAGCCCCATGCCTTCTGTGCTGGACATTTCTTTGACAAACCCACAAGGTGTATAACAATAACACTCAGTATGTAAAAAGTGCCTTGTTATCCTTGAAACACTGCCAGATCTTCTATCATTATCTGCCTTGATCATACAGAGCATTCTTCTCCCTCAATTACAGAAAAGGAAACAGGCTCTGAATGGGGAAGTGACATGCTCGAGGCCATTCAGGGAAACCATACTCTGATTCATGTCTTTTCATGTCATTATTTTCCTTTTATCACAGAAGAGACTGTATATATCAGAAGACTCAACATTGTTATGATGTCAATTCCACCAAATTGATGTGAAAATCAATGCAGTTGAAAAAAAAAAAAAAAGTCACTGTGCTTTAATGAATAAATTGAAAAGCTTATTCTAAAACTTGTACAGAAAAGCATAGAAATTTGGATAAAATAACTTTGAAAAAAAGAACAAAGTTAGAGAACTTATATTACCTGATTTCAAGACTTATTATAAAGCTACAATGTTGCATAAGCACAGAGCACAAATATAAACAAATAGATCAAAGGAGCAGGATAGAAAGTATAGAAATAGACCCACAAATAAATGCTCAATTGATTTTTTACAAAGTCACAATGGCCATTCAATGGGCAAATATTTTTTTTTTCAATGAATGGTGCCGAAACAGTTTGACAGGGAAAAAAAAAACCTTTGATCTAGATCTATACTTCATACAAAAGTTAACTCAAAATATATATAAAAGTAAATCTAAAGCTTTAAACCACCAAATTCTAAGAGAAAACATAAAACTTTTTGTAGCATTGAATTAGGTAAAATTTCTTTGATATGACACCAAAGCACAATCCATAAGAGAATAAATTCAATGGAAGTTCATCAAAATTAAGAATGTCTCTCTTTAAACTGTTGACAGAATGAAAAGGCAAGACACTATTTGGGGAAAATATTCACAAATCATTTATCTATAAAGGACTTTTCTCCTGAATATATAAGAACTCTCAATATCAAATAATGAGAAAACAAAACAAAAATCTCAATTAAAAATACGGACAAAAGAACTTGAACGGGTATTTCACTGAAGAAGATACACAGATGCTAAATGAAAGAAATCAGACCAAAAAAAGAGTATATCATGTACAAATTCCACTTGTAAAAATCCTAAAAGATGCAAAGTAATCTGTAGTGACAGAGCAAATCAGTTATTTCCTGGGCACGTAGAAGACAGGGATGGAGGTGGGGTTACACCAGGACACTTGAGGGTTGGGTGTTATGTTCATATTCATATTATTGATTGTGGTTATGATTTAATGAGTGTACACATATATCAAAACTTACCAAAGTGTACACTTTCAAGATACACAGCAAGTATATGTCCATTATACCTCAATAAAGTTGTTTTTAAAAAAAAGGACTATGACCAGCCCTCCAGAAACTCCCACCCCACCCCGTCGTGCTCCATTCAGATCATTAATTTTCTCTTAAAGGTAACAGGCACCCTGATTTCTAACAGCACAGTTTAGACAGTATTTGAATTCTGCATAAATGAAATAACACAATACATGAACTTTTGTATCAAGCTTTTCTCACTCAACATTATGATGTGCCATTCACCTATGTTGTCATAGGCCTGACCAAGTTAACTGCGTACTTAAAAAAAACCACACTTCTCAGAGAAATATGATAAAATCTAACATCTTCACACACATAACATTCACAATGTTCAAGATACAATCCAAAATTACTCAACATTTAAAGAGCCAATGACTTTAAAGTAGCTAGTATAATGATGCACCCTGAGGAAAATGACAATTTTCTCACAACAAATGAAAAAGTAAGAAATTTCAGGAAAGAGAAAAGCATAAGAAATAACCACATGAAAATTTTAGTACTGAAAAATGAACTGTCTAAAATAAAAAAAAAGTTAGCCAAATGACCTTAAGAGTCTAATGAAAATGACAGAGGAATAAGCCATATGTAACTTGAAAATAAATCAATAGAAACTATCCAATCCAACGAAGAGAAAGAAAAGAGACTGAAAAAATTATCAGAGTCTCAGGAACCTTCGTTACAGTGTTAAAACATTTAAGATATCAAAAACTGGAGTACCATTAGCATGAGAGACAGAGAGAACAGAACAGAAAATACATAATGGCCCAGTTTTCAAAAGTTGGTGGGAGTCATGAAAGTACAGATTTAAGAATCTCAGTGAACTTCAAATGGGATAAGCAAGAATAAAAAACAAGTAAATCATGCCTAGGCATGTGACAGTCCTACTGCTGAAAACCAAAATTAGAAAACCTTGAAAGTGGCCAGAAACAAAATAATACATCATCATGATATGAATTTTCACAGGCATCTCATCAAAACCAGAGGCAAAATGACAATGGAAAGGATTTCAAAACAGTGTTTTAATAGAAAAGGATTGTTGACTCAGAATTATAGATATAGAGAAAATATCCTTCAAGAATAAAGGCAAAGTGATGACATTTTCAGATAAAGAAAAACTAAAAGAGTTCTTGACACCAGAACCTACAGGAAATTCTTCAGGCTGATACCTGAGGGAAATCAGATCTTTAGGAACAAATCTTCTAAACTTATAAATAAACGGGTAGCATAAAAACTTATTTTTTCCTTTTAATTTCTTCAAAATGGCTCTGCTTATTTAAAGCCAAAATTCTAACATTTTCTTGTGGGGGTTAAATGTAGGTAGAATATAGTGAAAGACATACAATGAGTATATCAAAATGACTATAAATGTGATTTGAATGAAGATGAGGGGGAAAGGATTTTTTCAAGTTCAAAGTTTTTACATTTTTGTGTGAATTCATACCATATAAACTCTGAACCAAAAGTCATAGTCACCTTGAAAATCCTTAATCCAACTTCTGTATTCTCCATGGAGTGAAACCTTCTCTCTTTGGGCTTTATTTTGCTGCATAATAATTTGGAAATAGCCTTGGGGAGAAAACTGGAGTGAGTGTGGACCCATATTGCATACCTCACATCTCTTAGGGTTATAAGTATTGTAACTCTGCAGTGATTAGTTGCTTTTTCCCCCTAAATAAACGTTTATCATGCTTCTGTCATGGGCAGAAGCGTAAACAGAATACCAGTTCTGACCATCATGGTCAGAACCAGAAATTTTGCCAACAAAGCTGCTGATGCTGAGAATTTTGGACTTGATTCTTTTGATGAAACTATTGGAGATTTAAAGTGGTGGGGGTGATAGTAGTGGTTGTAAATGAGCAGCACTCATTTTGGAAAGCTCTCTGGCCTCAGGGTTGGGGGTGGATTGAAAGGAGAGCTAAGTGGCAGGCAGGGAGGCTACAACCACCATAGTTACCATGCGTTTTTTTGTTGTTCAGTCGCTAAGTCATGTCTGACTCTTTGCAACCCCATGGACTGCACCACACCAGGCTTCCCTGTCTGTCACTATCCCGGAGTTTGCTCAAATTCATATGCACTGAGTCAGTGACACTGTCTAACCATCTCATCCTGTGCCACCCCCTTCTTTTGCCTTCAACGTTTCCTATCATCTTTTTCAACTGGGTCTTTTCCAGTGAGTCAGCTCTTCATATCAGGTGGCCAAAATATTGGAGCTTCCGCTCCAGCATCAGTCCTTCCAATGAATATTCAGGGTTTATTTCCTTTAGGATTGACTGTTGATCTCCTTGCTGTCCAAGGGACTCTCAAGAGTCTTCTCCAGCACCACAATTTGAAAGCACCAATTCTTTGGTGCTCAGCCTTCATTATGGTCCAACTCTCACATGCATACATGACTACTGGAAAAACCATAACTTTGACAATGCATGCCATGGGTTAAGAGTTGACAATTTGCTCCCTGCTAGATATTTTACTTGCCTGATCTCTTGGTTAATCCTCACACAGCCCTAAGAGGTACGTATTATATTATTGTTATCTTATTTTCCCAAGTTGAAAAATGAGGTCTGGGGACATTTCAAAAGTAAGCAAGATAACTGAGTTTGTTAGTGTTTGGAGCTGAGACTTGAACTCAAGTCTGCCTGAGAGGTTCCTGTGTTGATCTGTGATCTCTATTGGAAAACTTTTGTTTCTATCCACATGAAACTTGAGGAGAGATTAAAATAGCAAGAATGTAAAGGAGGAGATAAACTAGAAAGAGCATTGAGAATTGCAAAGACTTGACAAGGTAACAGTGGGGAGAGCCAGGCATCTAGGATGAGTCTTGGGTTTCTGCCTTGTATCAAAGGCTGGATTAAGTAGCCACTCAACTGAGATTTCAGACACAGGAAGGGGATGGGGTTTGGAAGAAAGATGATGGATTTTTTCTGGACCCTGGGCTTCCCTGATAGCTCAGTTGGTAAAGAATCCACCTGCAATGCAGGAGATCCTGGTTCAATTCCTGGGTCAGGAAGATCCACTGGAGAAGGGATAGGCTACCCACTCCAGTATTCTTGTGCTTCTCTTATGACTCAACTGGTAAAGAATCCGCCTGCAATGCAGGAGACCTGGCTTTGATCCCTGGGTTGGGAAGATCCCCTGGAGAAGGGAAAGGCTACCCATTTCAGTATTCTAGCCTGGAGAATTCCATGGACTGTACAGTCTATGGGGTCACAAAGAGCCGGACACGACTGAACGACTTTCACTTTGGTCCTGGTAGGGGGTGGGAAATATACCTACAGCAAGTCTAATATCTCTTCATTTTATTCCATGATGCAAATGCACCCAAATCACATGTTAAATACAATTGACATACAACTAAGAATTGAGGTACAGTTAATTCAGTGTTATTTTTACAACATTTAATGTAACTACTTATAACCATTCCAATCATAGTATCTATACATTCTCCAAATTTTGAATGTATACCAATCACTTAAAGAGAGAACTATGACAGCAGTAAGTATAAATCTTTAGCAACACTTGGGCTTCCCCGGTGGCTCAATGATAAAGAATCTGTTTGCCAATGCAGGAGACATAGGTTAGATCCCTGGTGCAAGAAGATCCCACATGCCTCAAAGCAACTAGGCCCCCAAAGTAGTCGTGTACCACAAGCTGCTGACTTTGTGCTCTAGAGTCCGGAAACCACAACTGCTGAGCCCATGCACCTAGAGCCCATGCTCTGCAATAAGAGAAACCAAAGCAACGAGAAGCCTGCACACTGCAGCTAGACAGTAGCCCCTGCTCACCCCAACTAGAGAAAAATCCTGAGCAGCAATGGAGACCCAGCACAGCCAAAAATAACTAGTTAAGTTTTTAAAAAATCCTGAACAACTCTTCAGATACACACTCATACAACTGGTGGATAAATGCAAATCATATTAAAATAGCTCATAATCATAGAATTAGCTTTTAATGAGATCATTTTGCCCCTTGCTCGTTATATTATCATGGTTTACATTAGAGTTGGGATTTCCAACTGGCCTAGGTAGAATCTGTCTTATTAAAAAGAATGTCTTTGGTGAGCCCCTCAAAATCTGAATTACATCCCGTTAAACCCCTAGAACATTCCACATTATTTTATTTCATTGCACTTATCACAGCGGCTTATGATTATATATTTATTTTATGATCAGTTTTTTCTAATCTGTATCCCTGTAGACTCTAAGCTCCACCTGAGTAGGAAAGACATCTGTATTGCTGATTTCCATAGCTCCAGAAAGTAAGACATGGTGGGCCCTCAGCAGTTGTTAGAAAATGAAATGAGTGAAGTAGCATGTGGTAATTTATAAAGTTATCACCCAGTTGGATGACAGAGATAAGGTCTTGTGCTGTGCAAGGGCCTCTTACTAGGCTCTGCATCAGGGCTTTTATTCTTCATATGGCAGCTTGAAACAGATGTTTCTGTAATAAAACAAAACACATGGGCAAGTACAGATGAAAAAATTAAACAAACAGGAGACAGGAAAGCTGAAGGAACAAGGCCCAGAGGAACTGTATTCAAGGTTCCAGAGGGAATAGTGGACATAACTGGAGAGAAGGAGGAGGAAAATACAGTGAAGTCAGGAAGAACAAGAATAAACTGTGTTCAATATCCTGTGATAAACGATAATGGAAAAAATATTAGAAAGAATGTGTGTATATATATACACACACAACTGAATCACTTTACTGTATAGCAGAAATCAGCACAACATTTTAAATCTGCTATGGAAAGTAAACTGTTAGTCACCCAGTCACGTTCAACTCCTTGCAATTGTAGCCCACCAGACTTCTCTATCCATGGGATTTTCCAGGCAGGAATATTGAAGTGGGTCGCCGTGCCCTTCTCCAGTGGGTATTCCTGACCCTGGGATCGAGCCCAGGTCTCCTGCACTGCAGGCAGATTCCTTACCGCCTAAGCCACCATACTTCAATTTTAATAAAAGGGAGAAAAAGAACAGAAAATGAGATCGAGCCTATCTCATCAACTCAGGTATCTCAGGGAAGTAGTGGGTGACCTTGTCCACTAAGACCAAGCAGACAGAGAGGACACTGAAAGGGATGCTGGAGTTTCAACAAGCTGTTCCGGAGCACAGGAGGGGAAGGCCAGCTGGAGGGACTGCGTGACACCTTCAGGTTGGAGGTGGGCGTTTGTACCCCACTTGTTTGCACCAAGTAGAGAGAAGTTGTACTAGGATTTTAATGGAGGACAGAGTTTCACAGTCAAGAATATCTTCGGGAGAAACTTCAAACTCAGCAATTCAGGAAAACTGCCACCGCACCCCTTTTATCCTATCAGTTCTCTATGGTAGTAACCAAGAGAGTAACCTCTTCTCTGGAAATAGGGGTGGGAGGAGAGAGAGAGTGCACCCTAGCAGAAAACCAGTGAGCTTGGTTTATGGCCACAGTGAGTGCCGAGTCCTAAACCAGTCTTGAGATAACCAGCCCCTCCATTTACTCAATGAAAGTGAAAGTGAAGTCGCTCAGTCATGTCCGACTCTTTGCGACCCTGTGGACTGTAACCTACCAGGCTCCTCTGTCCATGGGACTTACCAGGCAAGAATACTGGAGTGGGCTGCCATTTCTTTCTCCACCATTTACTCAATAGTAACTGATTAAAGCATTGTTTTCATGTCAAAAGAAACACATGTATTATGGAGCAAAAGGTAAAGTTTGCCAAGTTTTCAAAGGAGTCCACCTGCTCAGACCCCAGGGAAACACATCCACCCTCCTCTTCAGCTTGGGGGAATTTGATGACAGAGTTGGAAAATCTCTTACTCCGGTATTAATAGCTCTGAGTGGTGCCCAGCCATGCAAATGCTGAAGAAGGGTTCTTCTGGAAGACCTGAATTGTGCTTGATAAAGCATCAGGGTTGGGCTTCCCTGGTGGCTTAGACAGGGAAGAATCTGCCTGCAATGCAGGAGACCAGGTTAAACCCCTGGGTCAGAAAGATGCCCTGGAGAAGGGAATGGCTACCCACTCCGGTATTCTTGTCATGGAGAATCTCTTGGACAGAGGTGCCTAGTGGGCTACAGTTCATGGGATCACAGAGTCTGACATGCCTAAGCACACGCACGAAGCATCAGGGTTAGTCTTCTGCTGGATAAGGCTGGTGTCAGATTAACCTTTCTGTTTCTTTCCTTTAGAGCTAGAACAATCCATACCAAACCCTTACTGGATCCTCACAGATGTCTTGCCAAAGACCTCATCACCTCAAGGCATAAAGTTATAGATGCCAAATTTGACCACGTTGGCAAATACCATTCCTGGTCAGCCTGCCTTCTCAGAGAAGAATTCAAGATCTTTTAAACATTTATTTAAAACTGTGCCCACCAGGCTCTTCTGTCCATGGAGGTTCTCCTGGCAAGCATACTGGATTAGGTTGCCATGCCCTCCTCCAGGGGATCTTCCCAACCCAGGGATCCAATCCAGATATCACACATTGCAGGCAGATTCTGTACCATCTGAGCCACCAGGAAATCCCAAGAATATTGGAATGGGTAGCCTATCCCTTCTGCAGGGTATCTATCCTACTCAGGAATCAAACCAGGGTCTCCTGCCTTGCAGGCAAATTCTTTACCCACTGAGCTTCCAGAGAAGTGGTTAAAGAAGAATTCAAGACCTTTTAAACATTTATTTAGAACCTGGAAGGGAAGTGATAACCAGAGCCATAGGTTATCAGCGTGGTGGAAATCGTTGGCTGTCAGACCATGAGAGACACCATCCTGTCTGTCTACTTTTTCTCCTGCCACTTATCCTTCTGCTCAGCCTCTGGTCATGGTTGTTTTCATTACATGGTGGTTTTCTGCCCTGTTTATCTCACAAGCCGGTGGAGCCCTCCAGTGGCATCACCAGCTTTGGAACGGAGGCCTGAGCCCGTGTTGCTGCGTGCTTCCTTTGAACCTCTTACCACACTCTCCTGGACTCATGCCACACCCTGGAATGATGTGTGACCGATGGCCCTGAACAGCCCTCCCAGTTCTTGGAACAGTTTCTATTTTTTGCTCCAGAACTTTCCAATCTCCTCCTTCCAGTTTTAATACCAATTTTTCCATATAACCTGGATAGGAAAAAACAGGTGGATAACCACAAGCAAGCACATTTCTAACAGAACAGGCAGAACAGATGGCCTTCAGAAAGAATTCATAATAGCTGCTTTGAAGGAGACCAAAAACAGGCCTCAAAGACACAGGGAAAAGCAACGAGCTACACCAGGAGGATGTATCTGGTGATTTCAGTACCAAGCATCCCTTTCAGCCATTCCTCGACTGAGTGACCATACAAAGGGGAACTTAGTATCCACTTGAGAAAAATTAGAATATTTACTAGCCACTTTCATCTGCCTCATAGGAAAGCCATGAATAAACGCTACCAGAAATGGTCAGTTCCTGGTGTCTTTACAACAAAAGGACACAGCAAGAACAGAAAACCTAGGATTCACATATAGCCTGTGACACAGTGTTCATACTAAGTCCCTTCAGTCATGGCCAACTCTTTGCAACCCCATGGACTGTAGCCCACCAAGCTCCTCTGTCCATGGGATTCTGCAGGCAAGAATACTGGAGTGGGTTGTCCATGCCCTCCTCCAGGGCATCTTCCTGACCCAGGGATCAAACCCACCTCTTCTGCACTGGCAGTGGATTCTTCACCACCAAGCCACCAGGGAAGACTGACACAATTTAAGTTTAGCCCAAAAGTGTCTTGTTGGCTCTCTCACATGTCTCTTACCTCTGTACTGCACTCACAATTTGAGAGTAGATTAATAAGAATCCACATGGAGCTGTTTGAAATCCCCTTTTTCCCTAGCCCAGTTCTGGGCCCAGAGGTCTGAAATGGTACCCAGTGGGCACATCAGGGGATGAAGTGCAGCAAGGGACCTTGGGCTGGTGTGAACCTCCGTGAGCTGGTGTGAACCTCCATGAGCTGGTGTGAACTTCCGTGAACCTCTGTGAACTGTTGCTGGCATTGGCCATGTGACTTGTGTGACTCCGACAGTAGAGGAGCAATAGAGTCAGACTGATCTCTGTCTAGTGGGCAGGGGTGACCTTGTGCAGCATGGGGTCATCTGGGGAGAAGGTACACTTCCTGTGGCTGGGTGCCCCTGGTCCTCCCCTTGTAGGGGCCACTGCTACCTGTGTCTCAGGAGGCTCTTGGAAGAGGCCAGTGCCACTGAAGTTTCTCTCAGAGGAGAGGCTGGCCAGTCGGCATCAGGGAGAGGCTTAGCACCCTCACCCTGACGAGGTTGGAGGGAGCAGGACTTTTGCAGCACCTCCAAGGCTCTAAGAGTAACTGTTTCAGTATCTCTGCTTTTCCACATCCTACCCCTGGGCCAAGAGGGAGGTCCCGTAGGAGTAGAGTAGCCTCACTTCTAGAGACCTGATGAGGTCACTGACGTCCGTGTGCTTTATGAACTGTGAAGGTCTGGGTTTATAAACTGTGAAGGGCTGCCTGGGACAATCGCCAAAAGAGCAGATGTTTTGAAATCTACTGAGACCTGGAAAGAAATGTAAATGAGTTTAAAAAAAAAAAAAAAAAGTCAGAGGAGGACAATAGCCCAAAAGGGACAGGAGGCGGTCCCCGTGGCGGTGGGGAACACGGGACAGCTGGCCCTGGCCCTGCTCATGCTCACCCCAGCCGGGTGACCTGCCTCCTGACCTCTGAGTGCCTCGGTTTCTTCTTCTGTAAAACAGGATGATGCCAGGAATCGCCAACCGACTTGTAATGAGGGTGAAATGCATTACTGCATGTAATGCAGAACAGTGCTTGGCACGTAATAACTGCGTGGTGATGGTGGTGATGGTGGTTTAGTCACTCAGTCCTGTCCGACTCTTTGTGACCCCATGGACTGTAGCGCACCAGGCTCCTCTGCCCATGGGATTTTCCAGGCGAGAATACTGGAGTGGGTTGCCATTTCCTTCTCCAAAAGTGCTTAATCAATGCTAATTATTTTTATGTTTATTGTTGTTGTTGTTATTTGGCCTTGGCCCATTGTTGCCAGGAAGGAATACACCCCTGTTGCCAGATCTTCTAATTTTCTAAGCAAAAATAAAAAATCTCTTGATTTTGAGTACTAGCAACTAATTTTTTTTTAAAGAACCAGAAATTTGAATCAAGTCTAGAGTTTAGTTAACAGTAACATAACAATGTCTGTTTCTTGGTGTGACAAATGTAGCATGGCTATGTAAATATTTAACAATAGAAGAAACTGAATAACTGGAACCTCAATCTTTGTAACTTCTCTGTAAATCTAAAATTACTTGTAAAGTAGAAGTTTATTTTAGCACTGCAGAGAGCAACATACACACACACATATGTGGGCTATATTTGCTTCAGGACCACCAGAGAGACAGCTTTGATAAAAGGACCCTTTGCTGTGTGCTTTAATAGGGTTGAGAACTACAAGAACAGACTTCTGTTTTCCCACAGCTGGTGAGTAAGGAGAAACACAGGCATCTACTGATGAAAAGACAACTAATAAACTAAATAAAGATCTGTTTCTAGGTAATGGCTAGCTTGTTTAATTGAATCAACTCTGCTGCTGATACCAATCAGAAAACCTGCATTTAACTAGAATTCTTAAAAGCATCAAAGAGATGAAAAAGCAAAATTAGTTACTGGGACAAAGAGATAAGACACCGAGAATATCCAGAGGCATAAGCAAGCTAAAAGCTGCTTTTACCCTTAGGGTGCGTGCTCATCTCACAAAATTAGAGCCTTCGTGTTGACAGCCGTTCCCAGCCCTCAGGGGACAGCAGCACCTGGCTGGCTTCTGGACACTCCTGTGCACGTCTGTACTTGTATTTCTCTGGGCAGAGGAGCCAACACAGTGCATCAGATTTTGTTTAGGAGTCCTTGTCCACATGGCCCCATTCTCAAGTGAGTGAGTGAATGCATGGGAGCAAGTCAACCAGTTTTTGTTCAAAATCTTCCTGCCGGCTTATCGCTGATGCCCGAGGTAGCACCACTGGGGAAGCGGGACAGGGAGGAGAGGAGTTCCCAGCCTTAGCAGCTTTTTCTCCCACGGTTTCGTGGTCAGAACTCCTCCAGAGAACAGGTCTGTGGTGTGAGAGGGCAGGGAATCCTGTAGGTTTGCAGGGGGCCTGGGGGGAAAGGGATGGGACCAAATAAAGGGACTCAGCTGATAAAGGACAGGATTCAGAATATGGTGACCAGAGGTTTGTGCAGAGTGTCTTCCAGACCCTTGCCCCAACACAGACACCTTGGTCCCCACCCAGACATGCGTGCATGCGGGCTCAGTCGTGTCTGACTCTGGGACCCCGTGGACTTTTATAGTCTGCCAGGCTCCTCTGTCCACGGAATGTTCCAGGCAAGAATACTGGAGCAGGTTGCCATTTCCTTCTCCAGGGGATCATCCCCCGACCCAGGAATCAAACCCATGTCTCCTGCATCTCCTGCATTAGCAGCCAGGTTCTTTACCAGCTGAGTCACCAGTAAGCCCTGCTCAGCCAAGTCGGCATTATTTACTCTCTGTTTCCCCCATCCCTCCAGCAGGGTACGCTCTTCCACATAGGCAAAACTGGAGTAAGCTGTATAGACTCAACCAATTCTACCCTGGAGTTCTGTCTGGGAAAGCACTCTGCTAAGGTTACCCACAGAACTAGTGTCAAAATTCAGCTGGGATGCTTGTATTCTGATTGCAGACCCCTTTTCTTTCCTGTCTGGCCTGGGCAAAAGTCAAATGGATGCCAGAGAACGAATGACTCTGAAGTATTGTAAACATGATCACTCTGATTTATAACATTGCTTACACTATGCTGATTGCACCTGATGAGCCGGAAATAGCAAGCATTTTAACTGCCCGAGTAATCCATGTGCATGCTAGAGGCCAGCCACCTCACAGGAGCTTCTGAGTGTCCCGTGGTCTGGGCCATGCCAAGACATCCTCTTCAAGGAGAAAGACAAGTTGCTGTATCCTGAATCACCTACCAGGCTTCCCAGGTGGCTCAAGTGGCAAAGAATCAGCCTGCATTATGGGAGACCCGGTTCAATCCCTGGGTTGGGAAGATCCCCTGGAGGAGGAAATGGCAACCCACTCCAGTATGCTTGCCTGGAAAATCCCATGGGCAGAGGAGCCTGGGGGGCTACAGTCCATGGGGTCGCAAAGAGTCAGACACGACTGAGCACACGAACCACCTACAATGAGAAAAGAAGGCCCAGTGCTATTCAAGCTTTTTGTGTTTTTTTTTTTTTCAGGCTTTTTGTTTTAAAGAAATCTGTACTCAAGTATGGAGTTCATAAGGTGTACTGTTATTCTCTGCTTGTCCTCTCTCCAACAAGTATCTCCCACCATGTACCCACTTGCAATTATTAAATATGTTTCAGCCACACAAATTTTCCTGTAGGTCCTGGAATAAGTTTTTTCCTGCCTCAGGGCCTTTACACTTGCTACTGTGTCATTTGCCCACATGTTTTCCCTTCAGTCTTTATCCCAGTAGCATTGACTTGACTTCACTGCTTCATAACTGATTTCCCTGACCACCCGATCAAAAGTGGGTTACCATACAAAACTTCATTGTCCATTTTAGCACCTTATTAGTATCCTTCATGACATACATTTATCTTATCTGTTTCTCTTTTTCATTCTCTTTTAATTTAAAAAATTTTTTATTATTTTTTTAAATTTTTTCACCATGCCATGTGGCATAAGGGATCTCAGTTACCTGACCAGGGATTGAACCTCCACCCACTGCATTGGGAGCACAAAGTCTTAGCCAATAGACTGCCTATGAAGTCCCTTGTTTTTCTTGCTTAAAGATTTTTAGCTACCGGTTCTTTGTCACTCCAACAATCCTCCTTTTTAAATTCTTGACAATTTTAATATCTTCATCATCAGACCTTTCCAGTCCTTGGACTTTCTCCTCTCTTCCAATGCTGTTTCCTCTCTTCTGTCTAAGACACTCTCTCCCGTGGTCACACCCTTGATCTCATATTTACCAATGACTGTGATCGTCATTATAATCACTCAACTCACATGGTCCTTTCTCCTGTTATTCTACTGGCAAAACCAAACCCTGATAAAATCCTGCCCATCATCTGTTCCACGTGTGCATCTGTACAACCACAAGAGATGGAGAAAAACACGACTTCAGTAACTGGGCATACGTCAACGTTCTACTTACTATAAGTTCGTGCATGCTTGCTAAGTTGCTTCATTCACATCCAACTCTTTAAGACCCTATGGACTGTAGCCCACCAGGCTACTCTGTCCATGGGATTCTCCAGGCAAGAATACTAGAGTGGGTTGCCATGCCCTCCTCCAGGGGATCTTCCCCACCCAGGAATCGAACCTGGTCTCCTGGTCTCCTTGGTCAGTCAGTTCAGTCACTCAGTCATGTCCGACTCTCTGCAACCCCATGGACTGCAGCCCACCAGGCTTCCCTGTCTATCATCAACTCCCAGAGCTTGTTCAAACTCACATCCATTGAGTCAGTGATGCCATCTGACCATCTTGTTCTCTGTCATCCCCTTCTGCATTGGAGGTAGATTCTTTAATCACCAGCGCTACCTGGAAAGCCCACTCTAAGCACAAGGGACCCTTAACAGTACTCAGAAATTGTCCTGCATATCTCTAAGTCACAGTACCCATTTTCCCGTGACTCTTTCACACTTTGTCCTCCCTCCTAAGACTTCTGAAACAATCTCCCCATTCTGGTTCTCAGGGGATGACTTTGTTCCTTGCTGCACTGAGAAAATTGACACTGTCAGAAGAGAACGTCTATGAGACTCCAGCTCAACATTCTTCTACTTTCTTGCACATATGCCCTTAAATTCTTCCTTCCTTTTATACTATGGATGAAGCATCCATGCTCCCAGCCCAGGCCAGCACCTCTGGTTGTGTATCAGACCCGCCTCCTTCACCAACTCCAAGACCACGCTCCAGCAATGCTCTCCTCTTACCCCTGCACCATCGATGTTTTCCTCTTCACGTGATCATGCCCCTTGGCTAATAAGCACAATATCTTCCTGCCAAACCCTGTGGTGGGTACCCTGGGGCGCACGAAGGTGAATAAGCAGGTTCTAGAAGTCACCCTTTCCCATATATACTGATAACGTGGTCTGTGATATGAGACAAAGGGAACCTCTGTTCTCTCTGTGGGGTGATGGGAGGTGGAGTTGGGACCCAATGCACACACAAATCATAGAGGGAGAGTTTTGAGCAATTTCAACCTGGTCTCTTCTGGCCATTGTTCCCCTAGGAATTGGAGGCCCCTTGCAGAGAGAGTGAGCCTGCCCAGCTCAATAGGGAACCAATCTCATCCCATAGGAAAGGGGTGGGCACCCAGGGACTCTGGGTGCAAACACATAGGACAGAGATCCAAGGTCACTGCAGGAGTTGGGGCGAGTGTTGGTAATCTGCCAAGAAGTTGGTAGCACATCTTGTCCCTGAACTCAGGTTATACATAAAACAACATGGAATGAAATTACTCAGATTTCAGAGGCTGGAGTGACCTCTTCTAAATGAAGAAACACGGAAGAGGTCCCATTAGAGTGGGGCATGAGAGGACGACAAAGAAGCATCACTATGAATTATAGCAGGGAAGAAAGACTTTGATTCCCACTGGGGGATTAATAGCTTCCAGGAACAATGTGCCAGTTGGCTATCTCACTGCCAAGGGAAAGAGAGAAGGTCAGCCACAGTAGGGGATCTTTGGAGTTTCAGCCATTTCTCAGGGCAGGGCTTGGAGTCAAATATAATTTGCAGTTACTTACATGACAATTGTTGCCCAGAGTCATTGAGTAGGGTCCCTGGCTGCTGGGATCTAAGCACCGCAATATCCTTCAAGCCTCTCTTGTGATTGAGATACAGATTTTGCTGGTTGACCTTGAGAAATCTGCCTTGGCTATTCATCAGTCAAGTTAATTTAGTTAGCACGTGGCGCATTGGTAAAGAATCCACCTTCCAATGCAGGGGACAAAAGAAATGTGGGTTCAATCTCTGGATCAGGAAGATTCCCTGGAGTAGGAGATGGCAACCTGATTTAGTATTCTTGCCTGAGAAATCCCATGGACAGGGGAGCCTGGAGGGCTACAGTCCACAGGGTCGCAAAGAGTCGAACACGACTGTGTACATAGAATTTATCAACCAGTGCAACTCAGTTCCTGCCGTGGTGTGTTTTCATGTGTGCACGTAAAGAACTGAGTTACTTCACCTCCACAGCCCAGGCTGCAACTGGGAGGCTCATACCTTCAGGCAGATTCAGCCAAGTGTCATGGCTGCTAGAGAGCCATTCACAAGCAGATGTCCTGTTGCAGATGTCAGTTTGATGCAGAAATAGCATCTGTATATCTTAGAGGGTTTTGTAAGAGTTTACTTGGCCAGATGATTATAAGCTATGACTTATACGTAAGAACCTCGTAGGGGTGAGCTGATGAATATCAGTGGCATTGTTCACAGAAATAAGGAAGACAGACAGAAAGAAGAGATGTCAGGGAGTCTGATGCAAGATAACAGATGAGCATAAATCAGGAATCAATCTTTTGACGTTTGAGCCAGCCCTCTCGTCACTTTGCCAGTTACATTACCTAACATTACATGTTCCCAAATATTTGTTCATGGTCTACACACAAGGCAACAACTCACTTGAGAAATCATTAACATAGATCCTTTACAATTTTTATAGAGGCCACTCAATCCCAGATTCTATAGAAGAGAATTCATTACCTAATAAGCCATCATATGGGAAAGAAGAATCGTCTCACCTGCAGGTAAATACTTTTGAAAAGTTTTTTCTTAAAAGGTGAAGGTTTAATTCATTGTCCATGAATGGACTAATAATACTTAGGGTCTAGTCTTACATCTAACATAAGGAATTCTTATCCTTATTTTTGGTTTTCTGAAAACAGAGCAATAAACCTGACAACTTCCAGGTAAATAAAAGATTTATTATTTTAATTAAAATGACCCTTTTTTTCTGACAAGAGTTCTATAGTGACAAGAAGAACCAAGATTCATGAGCATGAGGTTCAGTTCAGTTTAATTGTTCAGTAGTATCTATTTGCAGCCTCATGGACTGCAGCCCACCAGGCTTCCCTGTCCTTCACCAACTCCCGGAGCTTGGTCAAATTCATGTCCATTGAGTCGGTGATACCATCCAACCATCTCATCTTCTGTCATCACCTTCTCCTCCTGCCTTCAATCTTTCCCAGCATCAGTGTCTTTTCCAATGAGTCAGTTCTTCACATCAGGTGGCCAAGGTATCAGAGTTTCGGCTTCAGCATCAGTCCTTCCAATAAATATTCTGGACTGATTTCCTTTAGTATTGACTGGTTGGATCTCCTTGCAGTCCAAGGGACTCTCAAGAATCTTCTCCAACACCACAGTTCAAAAGCATCAATTCTTCAGTGCTCAGCTTTCTATATGGTCCAGCTCTCACATCCAAACATGACTACTGGAAAAACCATAGCTTTGACTAGACGGACCTTTGTCAGCAAAGCATGAGGTGGCTCCAGCAAAATATCAATGTTATACCATCCTAGTCAGGATTGATTAGTTTATGCTTCAGCAACAACCCTCACAGTTGCAGTGACTTAATGACAAAATTTCTCTCTCATGTAAGTTGGTTACAGATTTGTCTATATATACATATGTATTCCATTTTCTTTATCATTTATCTGTTGACAGCCACTAAGGCTGTTAAATTATCTTGGCTATTGTGTGTAATGTTGCAATGAACATAATAGCACAGATATCTTTTTGAGATACTGATTTCATTTCCTTGGAAATGCACTCAAAAGTGGAATTGCTGGATCATATTTTTAGTTTTTGAAGAAATCTCCATACAGTTTTCCATAATGGCTGCACCAATTTACATTCCCAGCAAGGGTGCCCAAGGGTCCCCTTTTCTCCACACCTTCACCAAGATTATTGTTTGTCTTTTTGATGATAGCCGTTTAACAGGTGTGAGGTGATATTTCATTGTTGTTTCAATTTGCGTTCCCTGATGATTAGCAATGCTGAGCATCCTTTCATGCACCTGTTGGCAATCCATATGTCTTCTTCGGAAAAATGTCTGTTCAGGTTCTTTGCACGTAAAATGGCCCAGCCTTGTAAATGCTGCTCAGTTCAGGTCTGTGACATCATCAGATTAAAGGTTTTGTAGTTCCAGTGCTCTGAGAGATCCAACCTATTAGAATCCTAATGACTCCCAAGTGTATAGTTCTGTCCTAGAGTGATAGTTTAATACACTGAACTTAAAGTTGCCGAGGAAAATACCAAGAGCACTTTCCATTGATTTGTTCATGAGTTCAGGCATGCAGGAACTCACAGGAAATCTGCAATCATGACTTAGAAAAGTATACCTGGAGACCTTTTTCAGAATGCTCCTGAGCTCAGGAGAATCACAAATCCTCAAGAATGACCAAAGTATTGGGTAGAACACCAGCCACAATTTCAGGAGAGTTTATGCATGAAGTGTAGAGATTATAAACATTCCTCAATTATTTCTCCAAAGGCTGGGGTAAGTGTGCCAGGCACTGAACTACAGGCTGGATGTGGCCAAGCACTCCCAAGTCCTTACATCTTCCTCTTCATTTCCTAGCTTCTCTTGCAGTAATATAAGGTCATGCAACCACCATATGTGGTAACAAGAAAAATGAATGTGGCTTCAATGCAGTCAAGAACTAGTGTGCCTATTCATTCTTTCCCTGCCCCTTGGAGGCCATATGTTCCTGAAAGTGTAACTATGATATGAAGAAGCAGAAGAGATTAATAAGAGGTGGCAAGAATACACAGAAGAACCATATGAAAAGGTCTTAATGACCCGGATAACCACGAAGGTACAGTCATTCACCTAGAGCCAGACGTTCTAGAGTGTGAAGTCAGGTGGGCCTTAGGAAGCATTACTGCCAATAAAGCTAGTGGAGGTGATGGAATTCCAGTTGAGCTATTTCAAATTCTAAAAGATGATGCTGCTAAATTGTTGCACTCAATATGCCAGCAAATTTGGAAATCACAACAGTGGCCACAGAACTGGAAAAAGTCAGTTTTCATTCCAATCCCAAAGAAAGACAATGCCAAAGAATGTTCAAACTACCGCACAACTGAGCTCATTTCATATGCCATGTGAACTGAGAACTTCCATATCTACAAGCTAGATTTAGAACATGCAGAAGAACCAGAGTTCAAATTGGCAATATCCATTGGATCATAGAAAAAGCAAGGGAATTTCAGGTAAAAACATCTACTTCTGCTTCATTGATATGTAAAAGCCTTTGACTGTGTGGATCACAACAAACTGTGGAGAATTCTTAGAGATAGGAACACCAGACCACCTTACATGTCTCCTGAGAAACCTGTATGTAGGTCAAGAAGCAACAGTTAGAATCAGATATGGAACAAGGGAGTACATCAAGGCTGTATATTGTCACCCTGCTTATTTAACTTATATGCAGAGTACATTATGCAAAATGCCAAGCTGGATGACTCACAAACTGGAATTAAGACTGCTGGGAGAAATATCAACAATCTCAGATATGCAGATGATACCACTCTAATAGAAGAAAGTGAGGAGAAACTAAAGATCCTCTTGATGAAGGTGAAAAAGGAGAGGAGCTGGCTTAAAAGTCAACATTCAAAAAACAAAGATCATGGCATCTGGTCCCATCACTTCATGGAAAATTGATGGGGAAACAGTGGGAACAGTGGCAGATTTTGTATTGAGGGGGGCTCCAAAATCACTGTGGATGGTGACTACAGCCACAAAATTAAACGGTACTTGATATTTAGAAGAAAAGCTATGACCAAACTAGATAGTGTATTAGAAAGCAGAAACATCACTTTGCCAACAAAAGTCCATATCATCAAATCTATGGTTTTTCCAGCAGTTGTGTACAGATGTGAGAGATGGGCCATAAAGAAGGCTAGGTGCCGAAGAATTGTGGCACTGGAGAAGTGATGCTTTCAAATTGTGGTGCGGAAGAAGACTCGTGAGAGTCCCTTGGACAGTAAGGAGACCAAGCCAGTCAATCTCAAAGGAAATCAACCCTGGATATTCGCTGGAAGGACAAATATGATGCTGAAGCTGAAGCTCCAATACTTCGACCACCTGAGGCAAAGAGCTGATTCACTAGAAAAGACCCTGATGGTGAGAAAGATTGAGGGCAAAAGAAAAGGGTGATAGAGAATGAGATGGTTGGATGGCATCACCAACTCAATGGTCATGAGTTTGAGCAAACTTCAGGAGATAGTGAAGGACAGGGAAGCTTGGCATGCTGCACTCCATGGGGTCCCAAAGAGTCAGACTTAGTGACTGAACAACAACAATAATATGGAGAAGGGTCTCTAATACTGTTGTGCTAAGCCCCTGGGGTTTGAAAGTTGTTACAACAGCTAGTGATCCTGGTTGAAGACTCAGGATAGAACAAGCCAGATGTGGTTCTTGCTTTCATGGTGGTTACACTGTAATGGAATTTATGCCTGATTCTATCAGCACTTTAGAGTTTAAGTCCACTTATACAATCATGCAATAAATATTTTTTTGAAGTCCTACAATGTACTAGTTATTCTTCTAGAGGATGCAGCAATGGGAGAAACAATGTATCATGTTCGTAGAAGACTTATAGCCCAGTAAGAGAAACAGACATAAACAATCAACAAATTATTACAATTGACAAATAAAATACATAATGTAAATATAGATATACTATATAGTGCCAGGCAGTGACAAGTGCCATAAAGACCATCAAAGCAAGTCAAGGACGTTGTGCTGTAATTAGGAGGACTTATGTTTCCAAGGGGTGGCCAAAGAAAGCACTCTCTGTGAAGGCCCATTTAAGACAAGATCTCAGTGCAATGCAAAACCATTGAGGACACTCAGGGGAAGAATATTCCAGGCAAAGGGGCCCACAAGGCCTAGTAACAAAGCCATTCTGGCAGCTGAGGCTCTGTGCCCTGCTATGGGAAATGGCAGTCCCCCAATTGCAAGGAAAACTAATGGCCAGGCTTAGGTGGGCCAATGCACATTTCTGGAAAATAATTTAGACTCTCAAATCTATATTCCCAATAATTTTGACCAATGTTATACTTTGAGCTGAAGCTGTGTCTGGGCATTTTTGAGGAAATAGAGCTTATTAAACTCACATTTTGCAATGCTTATGTTACTATCCATGTGGATTTCCAGCGATGGTCACCTATGGTTTGATGCCCCAGCTTTGGACTTCTGCAGCCTTACATTGTTTTCCTTGCCTAATCCCTGGGTGCCTAAATGAATCCAGTGGAGCTATTAAGATACAGAAAAAATATTGTAAAATTTTATTAATATTTATATCTCCTCCTCTTTAAAATGTCTCTTTTTGTTTCATTAAGGCAAAGAAAGCATCAGAGAAGCCATACATATATAAAATTTATAAAAATATGAAGAAGCATATTTTAGATACCACTTTTTGATTTTACTAATAAAAACGCATCAGCCTGTGAAACTTATTCAAGCCTTTGTCACATATGTAGTCATGAGTCATGGCTGCCCTCAGCTGTTCAAGAGAACAGGTCTAACCTGCCTAGCTGACCAGATGACCAACACAACTGAATATTATGACAAAGAACCTGAACAAGGGTTCCTTGATGGATGTTGATTTTGCATCCAGAAGATGTTCTTTACATGCAGAAACACTGAATTTCCCAGAATGTTTCCTTGTTAATAAAGCTAACAGAATAATCTGGAAATCCAGCCATGGGGAGTCCTCCCGAAGGAGGTCTCTAGTCTCTGATTAGACGGAACATACGTGGTGTGAACTGCAAGAGGACAAGTGGATGGCAAACACAGACCTTACAGTCTCTCCAGGCACAGGGTCAAAGCCAAAATATGACATAGCCGTAGTGTGCGTAATACATGTCATGATGTAGAGACAGAGAAGGAGGAACACTGCTGGTGTTCCAGGGCAGAACTGGGCAAGTCCCTTAAATTGCCTGAGTTTCGGTTGCTCACCTGTCGAGCGAGATGATAACAGGCAGGGACTATCTCACAGGGCTGTTGTGAGGCTGCCAGAGGCAATATCCAGGAAGATTGTGACCTGCACATCATAGGGGAGGAAAACTGTCACTGCACTCGTTAAGGAGCTTCTAGACGCTTGGACTGTGCACCGTTATTGAATTCAGGTCTCCTCCAAACACTCTAGTGAATGAGTGAGTGAGTGATAGTCATTCAGTCATGTCCGACTGTTTGCAACTCCATGGACTGTAGTCTGCCAGGCTCCTTTGTCCATGGAATTCTCCAGGCAAGAATACTGGAGAAGGTTGCCATTTCCTTCTCCAGGGGATCTTCCCGACCCAGAGTTCGAACACGGGTCACTGCATTGCAGGCAGATTCTTTACCATCTGAGCCACCAGGGAAGCCTCCAAATACTCTAAAGTAAGCACACCTCTCTTTCATTGCTGGGCTCACAGAGATTAATTTTCATGAAGTCTCACAGTTACTAACAGCTGACTAGAACTGGCTTCACATGGAAGCCTTTCCACTCCATCAGGCAGACGTCAAAAGGGTAGGGCATTTGGAAGAAATCCAGGGAGTTTAAAAGAGACATCCTAAGGCAATCTTCTCCGTCAGAGAGGCTGCAAGAAACTGTCACCTATGTGAGTACAGCGTCCTTCTGTTCGGTTGATCAGTTAAAAGGAAGATGTATGTTTTTATAGATGCAACTCTTCCTTGTGAAAATATCAACACACAAAAATGTGCAGAAGGAAGTTAAAGTCACCCAGCTGGTTAGTGCATTATTCCAGATAATTCCAAGTCTGTTTCCTTCTCTACGAATATTCTTTAGTTTCTACATATATTGGTTCTTACCCTCTACATTGTATTTCAAATGACGTTGGTCTCTTACTTCTTCATGTTCAAATCGAACCAAAAGACCAAGAGGGAAGAGGGTAGAGAAGGGGAATCAATTTCTATTGAGTGTCCATGGCATGCCAGTCCTTTCCACATATTCATTGATCTTACCCTAACAGTCATCCTAGGGCCCTGGAACCAAAATCTGCATTTACAGATAAGGCCAGTGAAGACTTGAGGGGTTAAGTAACTTGTCCACAGTGAGCTGAAGCCAACTCTGACAGTCCCCAGATCCTACCTTCTTGCCAGACTCCACACTGATCCAGACAGGGTTGGGACCACCATCTTTCCAGAGCTCTGCTTACAAGAAATGGGAGCCCCAAGTGTCATGTGGGGGGCTACTGTCTGCATGTGTGTGTGTGTGTGTGTGTGTGTGTGTGTATGTGTGCACAAAGTGTTTGCCTTCAACCACTTGAACCACCCTAGCTTCCCTGGTGAGCCTGAGGCTTCAACCTACGGGTAGAGGCCACATCGTCCTGAGTCCCATCCACTCAACTTCTAATACGTGAAGCCCAATCACTTGCAGAGCTTCCCCCTCCTGCTTCCCTTGTACCCCGGTGAGGCCGGAGGTGGAGGGCAAGGACGGAGGGAGGAAAACACACGTCCCCACTGTTTGCTCTGCACAGACCCTCTTTCCAGGAGGCAGTTGTTGACCTAGCTGTGTTTACCTTACTTGCTCAACCCTCTGTAAGGCGGACGGTTGAATATGAGGCCTCAGAATCTGTGTAAGTAGAATGGAAAGTATTGATTTCACCCACTTCCTGGGGGCAATGTTGGTTTTTGTTCATTTGACAGAATTATTTCACTTCTAGCTGCCCGCTGTTAAAATCAGCGCCACACAGCCCCAAGGATGACCAAAAACAGGGAAATCATATTTTTTGAGCCAGACTTTTCATGATCAGTATCTCACGGAATCAATCCTCCCTTGGAACCCCATGATGATAAAATGATCATACTCATTCCCGCTCCCCAGAGAAGACGAAGCCACTGGATCCAGGTTCTCAGCTCCTGAAGGCAGGTCTGGGATTTGAACTGCTTCTCTGCTCCAATCCCAGAAGCCTTTAGGACATCAGGAAGGGTAAGGTGGAGTGGAGAGAGGACAGCTCCTTGTAAAGTCCCTTGTAGGAGATCCTACCACTAGCCATTTCACCCGAGAGAAATGAAAACGTGTTCACACAAGACTTACATGTAAATGCACAACGGAGCATGATTTCTAATAGTCAGCAAAACTGCCCAGACATTCTCAACAGATTACTGATTGTGATCCATCCTTAAACTGCAATTGTACTCTGCAAGAAACACAGGAAAAATTGCTGAAAGAGGCAATGTCTTGGATGAATTTCAAAAACACGCTGTTGAACCAAAGACATGAAAAATGTCCAAAACATATTCTCCATGTACATGCCCTTCTGGAAGAGGCGAGGCTCACTGATGGAGACCAATGCCCAGACAGAAGCCACCTGCAAGGAGGATTGAATGATGGATGGAAAGGAACTTCCTGGATTGAAGCATCTGTTCTTTACATGTCAGTCAGAGTGGAGGTTACACAGATGTACATGAATGTGGACACGTATTGAACTGTATATTCAGGATTACATTTTTACCGCATGTAAATAACATTTTGGTAAAAATTGACTCATGGAAATAAGGAAGGGAAGTGATAGCAAGTTGGTAGCAACTGAGAAGAGGACTCAAGAGAGAGAATTCATTCAATTCTATAAAATGAATTTTATAGATTCATTTTATTTGTTCTCTCTGAGCTTCACCTGCAGGGTGAATATGACACGATCTTTATTGCAGAGCTGTTGGGAAGATGAGAATCTGTTCACAGTGCCGGCTCCCAACAGAGAGAGGGGAGTTTTTTTTCTGGGCTTATGTTGGAGGTTGGAGGGGGATGTGGCTGGTGGGGGGGCGTGTACATAGCTGGAGGTGGTAAGCAGACAACAGGGTCAGCTCCTGGGCAGTGGGACCAAGGAGAAAGGTCCTCACACCCGCCAGGCTGAGCCCCAGAGACAGCGGAAGAAGGGGACAGAGGGCATGACGCAACCCCCTTCCCTTGCTGACATTTCACCATTACGGCTCAGCACCCGCTGTGCTGTGCTCCCACGAACTGTTCCCCTTTTCTTGCAGGACAGAGGAGGAGGCAGAAGGGGAAGTAGCCCTGGGGGTGGGGGGAAGCCAGGCATGGTGAGCAGAGCCACCAGGCTCTAGGTCCAGGCTGTAAGGAACAAGCCAACCCTCTCCCCTCGGCCTTCCCATGGAGGGGGCCCCTGAGAGATTGCTCAGACGATGACTTCTGGCTGGGCTCAAATAGGCAGAACAACTGTTTGTTCTTTAGTCTATGAAGTTGCATGCCCCAAGCAAATGCTTAGCATCCTAAAGGTTTTCACCTTTGACCCTGGCAAAGCACTTTAACCATCTGAATTTTTTTTTAAGGCTCCATTTCGACTCTCTTTCATTTAGCTCAGCTCATCAAGCACCCTGTGAGCCCCTGTTTGGGGCTCAGCCCAGAGTCAGAGAGGCTGAAAGTACAGGGTCCTGGCCTCCGGTAACCGCAGTCTGGTGGTAGAGCTGAGTTTGAGGGTTGCTCCTTGCCCTGCGGTCACACAGCTTGAGTCAAATCTCTCCTCTGCTGTCCCCTGGCTCTGTGACCTGGGGCTAGTTGCTTGATATTTATGAGCCTCAGTTTTCTCATTGGTAGAATGGGGATAACAAAATACCCACCTCATAGGCTTAATGTGAGGAGAAGAGCTCACTGTCTGAAATACTTAGGATCCTGTCTGGCACGCATGATATGCTCAAGAAGCATCAGCTACTAAGATAAATGTTGTAAGGAGGTGGATAAAGTGCCGTGGAAGCAGCAGCCAGTAGGGACACTGGGATATGGGGGTGGGGTATCAGGAAAGCTCACGGATGTGTCTGTTCTGCAAGGCTGTGTCAGCCACGCGAGGAGGAAGACAAAGGTGCTTCCCTCGCAGGATGGCGAGCAGCCTGACAAAGGCTGGCAGCCTAGGAGGCAATGCCCGGCCAGGGACAAAGTGATGATGAGATGGAGGTGTGGACGTGACTGGGCCTTCAGTCAGGGGTCAGCACGTTTGTTCTGGGAAAGCCAGATAGTAAATATTTAGGCTTTGAAGGCCATACGGTCTCTGCCACAACCATTCAACTCTGCACCTGGAGCATGAAAGCAGCATTGGGCAATGAACAGACAGGCGTGGCTGTGTCCCCGTAGAACATTTTATGTGGACGCTGAGGACTGAATTTCATATCATTTTTGTGTGTGTTACAAAATATGATACAATTCTTTCATTTTCTTCTCAATCATTTAAACATGCAGAAGCCCTCTTGGCTTGCTGGCCATACAGAAACGATGGCAGGCTGGATGGGCCTGTGGGCTATTGTTTGTCCCCTGTGGAGGGGCTGCTGGGATGAGCCTCGGGGAGTATGATGGGCTGGGCTGCGGAAACTATAGCAACAAGAAGCCAGTGTTGGGGCTCCAGGAGTGAACCCCAGTACTATGGATGGGGCGAGGGACAGAGGGTGACTAGATGGATGGACAGTGCTGGGCAGGCACGAAAGAAAACAAAGTAATTTGAAGGTTGTAAGAGTTTCCTGATGCTGCTATAACAAAATTACAGTAACTTACTTCCCAAAACAGCACAAATTTATTATCTCACAGTCCTGGAGGTCAGAAATGCAAAATCAAAGGACTTCCCTGGTTGTCCAGCAGTTAAGAATCACCTTCCGATGCAGAGGACGCAGGTCTGACACCTGGTCAGGGAACTAAGATCCCACATGCCACGGGGCCACTGAACTGGTGCTCCGCAACAAGAGAAGCCTGCTCACTGCATTGAAGACCCAGTGCAGCCAAAATATTAAAAAAGATATAATTTGTTTAAGAAAATTTATCTAAAATCAAGGTGGTCTCTGTGCATGTCAGTTGTGTCTGATTCTGGGACCCCATAGAATGTAGCCCACCAGACTCCTCTGTCCAAGAGATTTTATAGACTAGAATACTCTAGTGGGTTGACATTTCCTCTTCCAGGGAAACTTTCCAACCCAGGGATCAAACCTGAATCTCTTGCATCTCCTGCATTGACTGGCAGATTCTTTACCACTAGCAACGTGAAAGCAGGACTAAATTCAATTCCTTCTGGAGACTGGAAGCAAGTTCTTTCCCTTGCTTTCTCCAGCTTCTAGAGGGCACCTGTATCTTTGGATCTGAGGCCCTTCCTCATGTCAACCTAACCTGTGTTTCTACCACCTCCTTCTCTGACTCCAACCCTCTTGTCCTTGTTTTATAAGGACCTTTATAATTATATTAGGCTCACCTGGATAACCCAGGATAATTTCTATCCCAAGATCCTTAATCTTAATCACATCTGCAATGTTCCTTTTTGCCATGGAAAGTGACACATTCACAGGTCCTGGAGATTAGGACATGGGCATATCTTGTGACATTCCTCTCTTGTTCACAGAGGTATGGACAGAAATGGACCAAAGAGATGGACCAGATGGACCATGAGGTTTAAGCAGATCACACCACACCATCTCCACGTGTCCACGAGGAGTCAGGTACAGAGGGGCAGAGGGGAGGGGGCAACCAAGAAGGGGCTGCAGATGAAGAGCTGACCAATGAGGCCTCCAACCTGACATCGAACAAAGCAGGTCATGTGTGGGTGGAGAGAAGCTAAGAGGTTGTAGGAGCGGAGAAGGACAGGAAGCGAGGGGCTGGAGGCTCAGATGGCCATCCACAAGGATGGTGATGCAGAAGATCCCAGGCTGGGCCCAGATGCCCTTCGCCTAGGATGTAGGATGTGATCCCTGGGCCTGTGGGTGTCAGGGATGAAGCTGGGAGAAGGCAGGACTGTACAGGGAGGTGGCTATATGATTGTTAGGGGAAGAGAGGTTTGGAGGCAGGGGTGGGGCCAGGAGAATTGGACTTCTCATGTGGCAGGTGTGTCGGAGAATAAACTGCCCCGACTGGAGAGGACTTCTGGGGAAGGAAAGCCTCTGGGAAGGGGTCGCAGCTACCTGACTAGGACATGGGAGGAGGAGAGGTGTGGGTGAGGCAATGGGGGCCTGAGCCACAGAGCGGAGATGGGATAGAAAGAGAGGAAAAAAGGAGACAGGCTGTGAAATGCCCCTGTCTGCAGGGCCCTGCCAGCAGGAGGTGGGTCTGTCTTTGGACTCTTTGCTCCTTCTTTTCATGGAGAAAAGGAAAGACTCTCTGTAGGGGGATGGGAGGCTTGGCAGAAAGATAACTGAACAGAAAGTCAGGACATACGGATTCCAACAGGGCTTCCAGGGAGCCCTGCGGTCTGCCCCAGTGCCTCCTGTATTTACACCCAATGTCAGCTCTGCGTCCAGTGTTGCTTCTGCGTCCTGCTTATCTCTTAAACACATCCCCACTCCATCTCTCCCTCAACAGGACAACTTAAAGGGCCTTGGCATCCCTGGGGCTTTGGGTTCCCACCAGGCTGTGAGTTTCTAAGCAACTGAGACCACATCTTTTCACCTTTGCCAACTCTGAACCAAAAGGTGATCATGATATGTAGTGAATGAATGAACAAATGAACAAGTGCATGAATCAGTGAGGAAATGAAGGAAGAGGACCTCAGAAACTGATTGTAAGTAGAGGGAAGCAGGGAGGAATAGGAGAGGAGGGGGTGAGGCAGATAGGCCGCACCGTCAGCTTCGTGATAACCGCGCCTCAGTTTCCTTGTCTGTACTAAGGGGACATCACTGGTACCCACTGAACAGGACTGCCACAGAGCCTGGGGGCGGTACGTGCTCGTGAAGGATCGGCTGTGATGTGATGCAAATGTTGAAAGATCACACATTGGAGCTGGTTTGAGAGGTTGCATTGTAAAATGAAGGCAGCAAGAGACTCAAGCAAACAGAAATGTCTAAAGTCAACAGGATGGAAGGCAACAAGGTAAATCGAACCACTGCAACCCAAGGTCTGTGTTGGGCAAGCTGAAAGAGCCCTATTGCTTTCTGTTATCTGAGACACCCACGCGGGGCTTATATTTCTGAAAAACAAGTCCCAAAGTCCTTCTCAGCCTCCTGCACATCCGGCCTTCCCTGTGGTGCCCAGGAGGACCTTGGCCAACCCCCGCTCTCTTCCTCGCCCAGAGAGGATCGCTGATACCATGTCTTGGGGAAGAAGAAAAAGAAGATGGGCCTGGGACATAGTGTCACTGCTAGAAAACAAGCGTGTGCTTTCCAAGATGTCAGCCAGGGTGGTGGAAAGGAGAAGAGAGATAAATGAAAAGGACTTCTTATTCCCAAAATGAACATCCGCAAGGAAATACTTATTATCATTAAACAGGACAGGGGTTGAGCCTCATAAAAGGTGAAAGTCCATAATGGCCATATGCAAAAGGGTAAAGTTAAAATAAAGTGTGTAAATAATAGTGACAATAAAAACATTACTTTTATTCATTTTAACGAGTAGGGGAGGAAGCAACAGCTGGGTGGTCTATTCCTTCTATTAATAGTAACTGTATTGTCAGTTATAAAGCAAAAAGTTGCCTTCTTTTTCTCCAGGTGAGGGTGGAGAGTAAAATGAGAAGCTGGGAATAAGTTAGATAGTTCCAGAAAAAGCAAAAATTGAGCCTCACGCACAGGAAGCAGCCGTGGAGGTTGGGCACAGAAGGTCCACAAGGGTGTTGCAAGCTGGTAGAGTTGCGAGATGCCAGGATGAGGAGAGCTAATGATGCAAACTCGGTCCATCTCCTGGAATCAAAAACCTGGACCACACAACTAACCCTACTAACGTAAATGAGCTATGAGAAGACGGACATGGTGCCAGGTCTGCTAATAGGGCAGGCCTGTCACACACCCTACCAGTTTCCCTACATTTAAGCCTCGTGACAATCGTTCTAAGTATGCCCATTTAACAGAGGAGGAAACTGAGGCTCAGAGAGTTGAGATGAGTTACTCCTCTGAGTCTAGGTCCCCCTGCTTCCAACCACCCCTCACTCAACTTGGCCCTCTGCCCCTCACAGGTGCTCAGAAAGATGTAATTGCACCTGGTCCTGTGACCTAAGGGAGCAAAATGAGCCCAGTCCCCACGAGAGGGGATTGCTGGCCTTTAGGCAGAAGCTTGAATCTGAAGAGCTGTCCCTGGGCAAATGCGCTACCCGCCCCCCCAAATCGTTCTCCTGCTCAGATCCTGGGATTCATCTGAAAGGTTTTCTGGGCTCAGAATATCAAAGATAAAACAAGTTTGCCATTGATTTAGGGCCCATCTGTGCCTGAGACTGCCCTCGGTCTTGTGTGTTATCATCACACTGGCTCTTCACAGTCCTGGTAGAAGTGGTCATTCTTATTCCCCAACTCACAGAAGAGGAAACGGGGGTGCAGAGAGGTTAATTAGCTAAGGTGTCATCAGAGAGTGGTGGAGTGAAGGCTTAAATCCAGGTGCTCAGCCCCCAGCCCATGCCTGAGCCACTAAGCCACACTGCCCCCTGAAGAAGGGAGCTGGTGCCTGGAAGGGGACCCCATAGTGAGTATTGGGGGTACACTGATGTCTGTGTGTGTGCCTGGGGCAGTCGGTGTAGGCTGGGTCCCGCACTCTCTGGGAAACTCTGCCAACAGATGTAGCATCCCTGAAGTGCTCCATCACTCTCTGGACCAAGCAGGGCCTCTGGTCCTTCATCTACTTGATCTGCACTCCTCCCCTCACTCCCTTCCTGCTGCAGACTCCACACTTCACTCTCAGGTTTCTTTCCAGCCCTCTCCCATATCTAGGCAGGATTATGGGGGACAGGGTCTCCCCAGACGCCCCTAATTCACAGCCAGCCCACAGCATCTTTCTAGGATACACTCACTCCCAGGGAATCAGTCCAGGTACAACCATGAACAGTTCCAGAAGTAACCAAGTGGACAGGACCTTCTCCAGCTTGGCTTCCGATTTGTGATTGGAGAACGGCCACTGGGTGGACCCAACCCAGGCATTCTGTGCTTGCCCATTTTCCCAGATCATCCCACCCCTTCTTCCCAGGATGCATGTCCAGAGGAGCTCTCTGCAGTGTGAAATCCTAGAGAAGTGGGCAGTGTGAGGATGGAGAGACAAGTAAGGGCTGAGCATGGAGCCCTGGACTCAGAAGGAACAGGTCCCAACCCAGAGCCCCTCATGCTCCCAGGCCCTGCCCCACGCCCTTTCTTCACTGCTCCTCCAAGTGCCCCAGTCCCCCCTGATGTCTTACATCCCTTCTTCCCGCAGCCAGAGTCTGTGACACACCCTCCCCCATAAACACAGCCCATCTCAGTCTCTGCGGGGCTCCCCTTGTACATTTCAGAGGTGGCTCACGCCGCCTCCCTCCACAGGTGGCCCTGGAAACCTGCCAAGATGTTGATGCCCGGCTCTGGGCCAAAAGGAGACACCTGTCATCTCCATTAATCCGCTGCCAGGTGTGACCAGCCCGCTTACAGAAGCTCAGAGGCACTGGGTGATTCATCCTGGGTCGCACAGCCCGACACAGCAGGGCTAACAGGTGACACACAGGACTACCGCCTGGGCTGGAAAGGGCTTTCTGGCATCTGCCTGGCTCCTGGCAGCTTTGTGCAAGGCGGCTTCCTGTCCAGGGTCCCCACCCCTCCCAGACCTGCTGCCTGAACCACCCAGAAGCTCCTTCCTCCTGAGCTGGCAGAGCCTGGGTGCCGCGCTCAGGGCACACACGGCCTCCAGGAGCCCCGGGGGAAGAGGAGTTCCTTCTGCCACAAGAACCAGGTATTGAAGGTAAGGGGGATGGAGGGGGGCGCCTTCCCACCTGCCTCAGACCACCAGGCAGAAAGGCAGTAAGCATGGCTTGCCTATGCCCACTCAGTGAGAGAGCTGGGAGGGGCAGCCAGGCGTGGAGGGAGGCCATTGTACAGATGGGGAAACTGAGGCATGGGGAGGGGAAGAAATGTCCAGGAGATATGGAGGGCAGACCTAGTCTCATCACACCTTAGGTCTTCAAGCTGTGGGTAGGTGCAGAGCCCTGGGTAAGAAACCCCTTCAGCCAACTCAGGGGAAAGAGTCAGGGTTCTGGAGCCAGCTTGTGGGATCCAGGAGTCCGGAGGGATGGGAGCGGAGAGTCTTTCCCTCCATGAGCTCGTTTCTGCTCCTATATGGGGGGTGGTACACCCTCCCCTCATAGGGACACTGAGAGGGCTGAGTAAGGGAAGCCTGGAGGGAAGTTCCTGGAACGCTCCCCTCATCCCCAGACCACCCACCCTGAATCACAACAGGCAGACCCACTGGCACAGGGCTCACCACATGCCCCCAACGCTGGACTCTGAGCTCTGAAATGGCAGCATTTAATCCTCGAAGCGAGGTAGGAGCTTCACATCCCCATTTTACAGATGGGGAAACTGAGGCATGAAGCAGTTAAACGACTCACCTGAGACCTCACAGCCAGTGAGTGGGGATGCTGAGTTCCCTGGTCTAAACCTGTGTGTTAGAGGAACCTACAGGCTGTTCGCCAGACACAGTCCCATAGCTGGGGCCAGGGGATGAGGGGAGGACAAAGACACACTTGTCCACTGGCTCAACAAATACAGAGTGTACATGGCGTGCCAAGGGAGTGTAGGGCGGTGCACACAGCATGATGCCAACTGCCTTAGGTTTCTAAATGGACTCTAACCCACTGAAAAGCCTAAGGCAGCTGGCATCACACTACGAGTGCTGCCCCAGTAGGGCCCTATTGGCCTCAATCCCTAGCCCTAGCCACCCTGGCCACCACCAGTGCCCCCAAAAGTCTGCCACAGCTCCTGGATGGGGCCACAGGTCCCAGGAAAATTCAGGCAGCCTGTGGGTCGAGTTAGCTGGCCGGAAGCCAGATCCAGCGGAAACAGAAACAGGCCTGAGGCTGGCCAGGAATCGCACCTCCTCCTACCTGGAGAAGCTTGGTGAGCAGGTGTGAGCAGAGGGCTGTGCAGATCAAAATCAAGAGCCTAGTGTATGCCTGGTGCTTTACATATGTGATTTCCATATCCCTGACAATGAGCTGGAAAGTGGGACCTCCAAGGCCTTAGGATGCAAATGAAACTACCCCAGGTTTCAGAGAGATGTAGCAGCTTGCCTGAGGCCACACAACTCTTTGTAGATTTACTCTCAGACCCCGGCATGCCCTGTGCCCATGCCACCGGACCCGGTTCAGCCTTGGGTAGCTGTGTCAACGGCAGTCAGGCCCCATTTTCTTTCCAGGGAAGGCTAGAGAGGTTTTGTGTCTGCTTGGTGACTTTCGGTGGATGACCAGTTTTCCTATCTGCCAGCTGAGCTCATAACGCTCTCTACCCCTTGCATCTTAAGCAGTGGGCCTTTTTTTTAATGTTCTTTTTTTGTTGTTTTTAATTTTTTTTTGGCTGTGCTGGATCTCTGTTGCTGCTCGAGGGCTTCCTCTAGTTGTGGCAAAGGGGCTACTCTCTAGTTGCGGCGCACGGTCTTCCCGTTGCAGTAGCTTCTCTGGTTATGGGCCACGGACTCTAGGGCACAGGCTCCAGCAGTTGCTGCATGGGCTTAGTTGGCCCACAGCATATGGAAATCTCCCCTGACCAGGGATCGAGCCCATGTCCCCTGCACTGACAGGCAAATTCTTAACCACTGGACCACCAGGGAAGTCCCAGCAGTGGGCATTTCGAGGTGGCTCCACAAATGGTAGGTTTTGCTACCGATGGAACAGCAACTGAGAGCTCCCCAGTGGATTGCAGGCCAGCAAAAATCAGGCCATCCCCCAGAAGGTGGGCAGCAATGCCGACCAGCTTGGCCACAAGATGCCGTGGTTTATGAGCTGGGCACAAAGACTCGGGGATATGGAGCAGAGGGCTGCGTGCCGCCCAGAAGGAGCACCGACGGACAACGTGAGCAGGCAGTTCAGTGTCCAGCCGGTGGACTTAGTCCTTGTTTGTTCCTCTGATAACTGGGGTGACCTTGGTTAATGTTTACCAGGAGCCTCCCCCTTCACCCCTCTGGGTCCAGTGCTTAAATACGGGCAAGGACAGGGCTCTGTCTCCTCGGCCTCAGTCACCAGCCCTGACCTGGGACAGTGAATCGTAAGTATGCCTTCCACTGGCCAGACGCCTCCGGGACCCTGCGCTACCCAGGCAGGCCTTGGGGATGCAGGGAGGATGGAGCAGGCTGGGGCCGGGCCGCCTGTTGTCATAGTAACAGCAGCCCTGGGGTCCTTTCCTGCTCCCCAAGCCTGTCCAGGGCCCACCAGTTCCTCCTGGTGACTAAAGTGGCCCTCTGTGAGTGGAAGTGGAAGTGAGGGGGTGGGGGCTGGCTCTGGCATCCAGCGACCTAGGAGGGAGTGTGTTTCTGCTGGCACTGCTCCTGTCTCTCTCCCGTCGGCGGTCTTCTGTAGGTCTCGCTGCCTCTGCATTTGCTCGATGTGTATCTTTTCCCGCTTCTACAGATGAGAACGGTAAGGCAGGCTCAGGGAGGGACGGTGAGCGGCCCAGGCTCACAGAGTGACCCAGCAGGGAAGCCAGTTCGGACCAGAAGCTCTGAGTTTCAGCTGTTCATCATGCCTCCATCCTCTGCAGAAGTGCCCAGAACCGAACTGCACCAGGTCTCAGCCTGGAGTTACCAAAGCGGGCCCCTCTGTGCACAGCGGGCCTCTGGCCATCCTTGTGTGCAGCAGAAGATGGGGAGCTGGGGAGGGCACTGTCCTGGGGGGTGGGCTGTGAGCTGTATTCCTGAGCCCCCACTCTGGACAGCCAGCCTCTATTTAAGCCTCATGGCAATCCTCTGAGGTAGTTACCATGGTGTTCCCATTTGACAGATGAGGACTTCTGGGACAGGGAGGTTCATCCCTTGCCCCCAGTTACACACCGTCTAGGATTCAAGCTTAGGCTGAATCCCCTCCAGAATCCCCACTTCTGCCCTCACACCCACTGCCAAATTGTCGCTTCGGGTCTCAGGCATCAGCTGGGGAATGGGAAGCTTGGGCTAGCTTTGAGTCACCTCTGATGCTGGGTGACCTTGGACAGTTGCTCATCCTCTCTGCCCTTTTGGGCAAAACAGATAACCTTGGCCCTCCTGCCCCTACCCTACTCCCACAGGCTTTGATCTCTGGACTTTAGAGGATATGATTTTTCCATCACTGGTGTTTGGAAATGGAGTACAAAAATGACTCAGGCCAAGGCAACCAGACTCTTTTAGAGGATCCTGAAAGAGCCACAGTGTCAATAACAACTGATGCCTCCTGAGAACTGACAGCGTGCCAGGCATTTCTTGGCACTTTGCACCTATTTCATTTGCATAATAGTCTTTAGGGGAAGCACACCCATATCATCACTGGGAAACTGAGGTTCAGAGAGGCTGAGTATCTAGTCCAAGGTCACAAAACTGATAACGAATTGAGCGTGGGCATTCTGGCCTCATACTCTAATCTTAGCCACAAAGTGACGTTGCCCGTCTTCGTTCAGCCAGGCCACCTCTGAGGTTTTCTGTTCTGAAGCCTCTGCCTTCAGCTTTGTACACAGAGAAGGGCTAAATGCCAAATTCAGGAATCAAAACACCTAGGACTAAATTCGGTTCTGTGGAGACTTCCCTAGTGGTTCCGTGATTAAGACTCTCCACTTCCACTGCAGGAAACACAGGTTTGATTCCTGGTCAGAGAACCAAGATCCCACATGCTACATGCCAAAAAAATTAGTTCTGTAAGCCACCAGTTCAGTTCTGTGATTTTCAGTAATTTATTTAACTTCTACAGCCCTCAATTTCTCCATCTATGTTGTTGTTCAGTCGCTCAGGCAGGTCCAACTCTTTGTGATTCTGTAGGCTGCAGCACGCCAGGCTTCCCTGTCCTTCACCATCTCCTGGAGCTTCCTCAAACTCATCTCCATTGAGCTGGTGATGCCATCCAACCATTTCCTCCTCTGTTGTCCCCTTCTCCTCCTACCCTCAATCTTTCAGCATCAGGGTCTTTCCCAGTGAGTCAGTTCTTTGCATCAGGTGACCAAAGTATTGGAACTTCAGTTTCAGCATCAGTGCTTCCAATGAATATTCAGGACTGATTTCCTTTAGGATGGACTGGTTGGATCTCCTTGCTGTCTCCATCTATAAAATGGGGCTAATAATAATTCCCTCCTCGCAGGGTAAGCTCTGAGAGAAGATGAGACAGTGCATGGATGCCTGCTTTCACTAAGTGAAACGGGGAGGGTGCTCATGCTGGCATTTGCTAGGAATAGGGTTTGGCAGCTAACAGTCAATGAATAAAGACCTGGAGAGTTGACCTGAACATTTTCTAAACTCAGAGGCCATTCTCTGCAAAGCAGGGTTCCCCTCTCTGGCTCTGAGCAGGGCTAACTGCCCTGGAAGAAATCTGCCAGTTCTCTAGCTTGAACCCTCCCTGGGCAGAGCCAGGGCTTCCACACCTGCTAGATGCCCACCCACTCATCACCTTATCCATTCCTCACATCTGCCTTGCAAGAGATTCTTTTCTCCACTTACAGGAAGGCGAGGCTTGAAGAAGTGCAATCACCTGCCCAAGGCCACTGACCTGTAAGTGGCGGGGCTGAGTCACCCTGGGCTTACCCAGGTGTCAGTAGATTGTGACCTTAGGTCATAGTCACTTCCCCAAACCCCACTGGGTCGCTCTTGGTCACTCGTCTTATGTCCTGGGGGGAAGAAATGGCATGAGATTAGGCAAAGGGGCAGCTCATTCACTGTCCCCGACCTACCCCAGACTCTGGAAGTGTCATTGTGACATCTTCATTCTGTTGATTTGAAGTTTGGTCCCTATACCTCTGGGCAGTTCACCATTTCCTCTCTCATCTCTGGTTGGCTCCCCACCACCAGAATTTGGTGACTCTGGGGGGAAAGGACTGCCTTTGATAGAAGGGAGAGGAGAGAGAGGTCTTGGGTGCCCAAAGTTCTAAGGAACAGACTCGGAGGCAAAAGGAAGCCAACAGAGTCTCAAGGCTGACATCAGAGTGTTCGGGACCTAATTCTGACACTCACTGAATTGAGCTGGGCACACACTGTCCCGCCTATAGTTCGAGAGGTGGGGAAACCAAGCCCTGCTCCAGCAAGCTTTGTGCCTGACTCACTGTGTGGCCTTAGCAAGGCTCTGACCCCTTCCTGGCCTCAGACCGTTTATTGTAAGAGGAGGAAGCCAGAGGAGGTGATGTAACCCCCAGGCAGAAGGATGGGGTGGGGGCAGGGAGGTGCTCACTCCAGCTGTAGCCCCTCTTCCCCTCAGCCCCACGCCAGCCTTGTTACCTTCCTAAGGCCAACATCCCTCTTGGCAGGAGGGCACCTTACCCGGTACCCCCCTGGGAAGTTTCAGTCCATCTTGTTCCACCAAACCCAGATACCCCTCTAATTAAAATTCCAGCATTGGTACACAGGGACCTCTTTTAGGTCCCTCTTAACCTCAGTTTATACAGCTGGGCAGAGTGAGGCCCCAAAACAAGTAAATGCTTGCCCAAGGCCAAGTGGACAGAGGTGGTCCTGTGCGGACGAGAAGCCACAGCCTCTGACTCTGAGGCCACTTGGCATATGTAGTGTCCCCATCGTGCAGAGTTCAAATCCCTCATCATCTCTGAGCCTTGCCAAGATGGGGAATTTCCATCAACCATGAAGGACCACGCCAAAATCCAGTGGGGAGGTAGCAAGAAACCCAAGGGCGATGGAAATATACAGAATTAATCTCAGCACCATCTTCTGCTCTAAAACCACTGACTAGTTTATGAAAAATATAAACAGGTATTACATAATCTGTGGTCTCCTCTATTTAGATTATTTAGAGACCTGAAGCCCGGGGGTGGGGGGAAATGGTAATGGAAAGAAACCAGTTTTGTGCTTCATCTTGTTGTTTATCGGAAAGGAACTTTTTAAAAGTCCAAGGGGGTAAATAAAACCCAGCATTCCTTCTTTCCAACTTTTTCACCTCGGGTGTTCATGTGGGAGTGGAGGGAGCTCTGTGGGGGCAGAGCTGGTCCTGTGTTGCCGCAGGAGACGTTGACTTTGACGACCACTCGATGGAGCCTGACCTTGCTGGGTCAGCCACAGGCGTTGCCACTCCCTGCTGTCTCCCCCGACCAGCTGTGGAGCTCATCTTCCGCTCAGTCATCCTCTGAGGGCTTCTGCTTGTCCATCTACCAGCCTCTCCTTCAAGGCCCTCTGCTGTCTCAGGTGCTTTCAATGTAAGGCGTGGCGTCTAGACTTAGTGAAGATCTTACTTTCAAAGATCCCCCAAATCTGACTTTCTACCTGTGACACAATAAGGACCAGAGAGACTATGCAACTCATCCAAGGTCACACAGCTGGTGGTGACAGAGACCTAAATCAGAACCCAGGTCTGTCTGAAAAGGAAAAGATGCTTTTCCTTACCCACCCCACCTCCCGCAAAAGACAAATTCCACTTGGCTGGAGGAGCCAGGGCCTTCAGCACCCACAGGCATGCTGAGCACAGAGCTGGAACAGAGGAGGCAAGCAGGGTGGGTAGCTAAGCTGACCGTCAGCACAGTCCTGTGACTGAGGCCACAGACTCACTGTGAGGGCGGCCCTCCAGCTCAGGAAAATTTACCAGGGGCTGAGGTTCACTGTGAGTGTTGGGGTACAGTGGGTCATTAGCCACTTCCTGTCCCTCAGCTTCCTCTTCCCAAAATAAGGCCAGCAGCACTTACATCTTGCGGTCATTGTGGATGTTAGCGGAGTCATCCAGAGTGTGGACTCCTGACTCAGATGACCTGGGAGTGCGATTCTGATTCTGCTACTTATCTGTCCTGGAACCTTGGACACGTGACTTAACCTCTAGGAGCTTGGTCTCCTCATGTAAGCCCAGGGGTGTCGCATGACCTAGGTCAGAGGACTGTTACCAGAACATGGTGAGATAAGACAATAAAGAGCTCAGGATGGAATTTGGCATGCAATAAGCACCATCAAGTCCCTGCCATTGTTCTGAGTCTTTCAGTAATGATGACATAGAAGAGTGTTTGGCATATAAATCCTCGATAAACTGGCTGCTTTGACCTGGCATCAGTCATTGGCCAAGGGACTCACTGTGTGGTCTGACCTGGGCATGGTACCCTTCTGTCTCTTGCAGGATAATGGCACCCTCCCTCACGCGGGCCCTCCTGCTGCTGGCAGCCCTGTGCTGCCTGGTCCCCATCTCTCTGGCTGGAGTTCTCCACGGACACGCTGTCCAAGAGACAGATGATACATCCCACCAGGAAGCAGCCTGCCACAAGATTGCCCCCAACCTGGCCAACTTTGCCTTCAGCATATACCACCAGTTGGCCCATCAGTCCAACACCAGCAACATCTTCTTCTCCCCAGTGAGCATCGCTTCAGCCTTTGCGATGCTGTCCCTGGGAGCCAGGGGCAACACTCACACTGAGATCCTAGAAGGCCTGGGTTTCAACCTCACTGAGCTAGCAGAGACTGAGATCCACAAAGGCTTTCAGCATCTTCTCCACACCCTCAACCAGCCAAACCACCAGCTGCAGCTGACCACTGGCAATGGTCTGTTCATCAATGAGAGTGCGAAGCTAGTGGATACATTTTTGGAGGATGTCAAGAATCTGTATCACTCTAAAGCCTTCTCCATCAACTTCAGGGATGCTGAGGAGGCCAAGAAGAAGATCAATGATTATGTAGAGAAGGAAAGCCATGGAAAAATTGTGGATTTGGTAAAGGTTCTTGACCAAGACACAGTTTTTGCTCTGGTGAATTACATATCCTTTAAAGGTAAGGTTGCATAACCAGTCTGAGCTTTGTTGCACAGAAACACCCCCAAAATATTCTCAAACACTCAGTTATTAACTTTCCTGGCAGCACAGAATGGGATATAGCCATGCATCTCTGCATGTGTTATTCAATTTTCCACACATGACCACTAAAACTTCCTGTGATCAAATAGGGTTAGGGAATTATGGATTAAACAAAGTACCTTCATCTCTGCAGGACTTTTCAGAGCCCTAAATGTCCTAACATGCACTGCAAATTCCTACCTGGGAGAGGTGCATGATGTGCAGTGCCTCCCAAAATAGAGTCAGGAAAACAAATCCCGAGTCACACTTCTGACAACTGCAGTGCAGAGGAAGTAGTGACACCTTTAGAGTCAGGAAGACCAAGATTCAAATCCTTTCTCTACCACATGAGCCTCTACAAAATTGAAATTCTGGATCCTATACCAGCCTTGCATTATTCTCCCCCAAAGCCTTTTCTGTAGACTGCCTGTTCAATTTAGACCCATTTTACAGATGGTAAAACTGAGGTTTGGGGCTTCCCAGGTGGCTCAGGGGTAAAGAATCCACCTGCCAACGCAGGAGACACAGGAGATGCGGGTTTGATCCTTGGGTCAGGAAGCTCCCCTGAAGTAGGAAATGGCAAGCCCTTCTAGTATTCTTGCCTGGGAAATCCCATGGACAGAGGAGCCTGGTGGTCTACAGTCCATGGGGTCGCAGAGTTGGACACGACTAAGTGGCTGAGCACACACTCAAACCTGAGGATCAGGGAGAGGTACCTCACCAGGGGGCTCAGGGCTCCGTTTTTCTCCCACTGTTACTAAACCTTCTCCTACCCTTGGCTGATGTCCGCTGTCTCTTGTCTCCAGGAAAATGGGAGAAACCCTTCGAGGTGGAACACACCACAGAGAAGGACTTCCACGTGGACGAGCAAACCACGGTGAAGGTGCCCATGATGAGCCGCCTGGGCCTGTTTGACCTCCGCTACTGCGACACGCTCTCCGGCTGGGTGCTGCTGCTGGACTACGTGGGCAATGTCACCGCCTGCTTCATCCTGCCCGACTCGGGGAAGCTGCAGCAGCTGGAGGACAAGCTCAACAACGAACTCCTCGCCAAGTTCCTGGAAAAGAAATATGCAAGGTGACCTCCCAAACAGACCGGCCTGGCAGCTGCCACATCTGGTCCGGTCAGAGGGTTGGCGGTGGGGGGCGGTGTGGGTAGACCCACCGACCATGGCCATGACCACCGTGTGCCTGCTTCCAACAGAGGCCAGAATGCACGCACGTGGTACCAGGCCAGACTCCACGGAAGGCTGGTGCCCAGGAGTGAGGAGTGAAAGTCCTGTCCTTGAGGACTTCCTCCCCAGCCTGGACACGGCCCTTTCCTGGTGCACAAGGAGAGCAATGTCAACACATGTTGTTGGCAAACCCAGAAAGAAAAGGATGGGCTTCCTGGCAAAGGTGGCAGTTGAATGTAGATTACAGGATACTGTGTGGATTATGGGCTAAAAAGTCCACGGCAGGATTGGGGGTCAGGGGGGAGCTGCTTGGAGAGGCTGAAAAAGCCATCGCCCAGAGCAGGAAACTCCAGGACCTGTTTGAGGCTGGTTCTGACTCCTCTGTCATCAGATGAGTGTGGTTTGACCAGGTCCCACCAAGCCCTCCATATCAGTGCCTGTCTCTGTTTGTAAATATGCCCAGGCAAGGATGAGCAATTTTGTCGTGTATAACATAAAACAAAGATGGAAAAACAGACAAGAACTCCTCATGCCCTCAACAGATGTCGCTCACGACCTGCCACCACACCCCACAGTTCCCTGGGATCCTGGCTCTGGAGGAGTCCCAGTCTAGGGGGCGCGACCAAACCCTACAGGGAGGTAGTGAGCACAGTCCTTCCAGAGGACACTCTGGATCCTCCGGGAGGCCTTCTGAGAGGAGGTGGCCCTTGAGAGGCTCTGCAGGACAAGAGGCTCGCTCTGATTCTAATGTCCTCTGACCCTGGGCGTCGAGGAACTGAAAGTGGAATAAAGCAAAGTGTGAGAGCAGCGGGAGAGGGCGCCAATGGGAAAGAACCACCAGAAAAGGAAGCACTTTCAACTCTGTGACCTTTTTTTTTCTCATGACAGTTCTGCCAATTTACATTTGCCCAAACTGTCCATTTCTGAAACGTACGATCTGAAAACTGTCCTGGGCAAACTGGGTGTCACCAAGGTCTTCAGCAACGGGGCTGACCTCTCAGGGATCACCATGGATCAGCCTCTGAAGGTGTCCAAGGTGAGCGTGTCCCCGACGTCCGTAGGTCAGAATGCGCGCGGGGCTGCAGCTCCGGGCCGAGGCTGAGGACGGGGCCGGGGGACGCAGGCGCGCTGCAGACTGAGGCCCTGAGGGGCGCTGTCGCTCCACCAGGACGGCAGTGTGGTCGGCTGACGGAGGGGAGGAGGCCTCACGTGCTCAGTGCGAGCTTGTGTCATGTACTCTCTGTCTCATCCTTGGCCGGGGACTTCCCTTTTTTGGGTCCCTATAACCCCCTACTTACAGAGAGACTTAGGCTCGGGGATTGCCAAGACCCTTTGGCCCCTGCATCTGAGACTCTGGAAACTACTGGTGAATCACTGAGTCTGAGTGATTTCAACCAAAGATGCCCAAGAAAACAACTGCGGTTCAGTGACTGTTTGTGAGCGGAGTACTTGGGTGGGGACAAGGCACATGAAAGTACCCCTCAGAGTCCTGCTCCCCAAGGAGCTTAGTATCTGGTTCCACAAATGAGAGGGGAGCCAAGGAGACAGAGGGCAGGAAAACCTTCTCTCCCCCGATTTCCCAGGAAGGCTGGGGAGGAAGAGGCAGGGGTACCCTCGTGGATCAGACAGAGGCCTTGCGAGCATCCCTTGTGTGTCTCCTGCAGGGCCGTGTAGACAGGGATGGGAAAGACAGGAGGTGAGGAGAGAGGCCAGAGGGTGCCCCACCCTGGGCAAGGCTCTCCTCCTCGCCTGGCTCCCAGGCCTGGGTGGGAGCCTGTCTCCACTCACACGCGACCTCGTTGCCCTCCTCCTTCCAGGCGCTCCACAAGGCTGCTCTGACCATCGACGAGAAAGGGACTGAAGCTGCCGGGGCCACGATTCTGGAAGCCATCCCCATGTCCATTCCCCCAGAGGTCGAGTTCAACAGACCTTTCCTCTACATCATCTACGATAGAAACACCAAGTCTCCCCTCTTCGTGGGAAAGGTGGTGAATCCCACCCAAGCCTAACTGCCTTTCGGGGTTCAGCCTTCCCCTCCCAGTCCAGGTCCCCCTCCTGCCTCCCCCTCCTCCCTCCACGGCATTAAAGGATGACTGACCTAGCCCGAGTTTGCATGTGGCGTGTCAATCCTGCGTCCTCTCGCATCTGAGTCTTTCTTTGCATCCCCAGGATGTGTGTGGAATCCAGGCCATGGCCCTCCTTCATGTGTCCACTGCATTAAGATGCCTTAGCATTTACACTGTCCAACCCTGTGTTCGGTCAGGCTGAAAGGTCGGCTGAATCCCACAGCTTCCTGCCTCTCCCCCAGTCACTGTGGGAAAGCTCCAGGCTTTCCAGTCTCCTCCGGGGTCCCCAGGGGGATATCCTACAGGCTCGGAACCCAGCCCATGGCCCCCACCTCCACCCAGCGTCCACCAGGTCCCCCTGCTCGGTGCCCCGTCCCCACTGGTCTCACTGTGGTCCCCGCTTAGAGCCCCTCACGGGCAGGCTGCCACTGCTTGCAGAGCCTTCAGCTCACACGGGGACACTGGGCTGCGGCGTCTCCAGCAGCAGAGATGGGAATCGGGGCCTCTCCTTGTCCCACATCGTCACCTGAGCCAGGCTTGGACACTGACCGCTCGCAGGTCTTTCCTGCCAAAGGCTCTAGTTGGTGTTTGCAGGGGCCCTTTCCCATGAGGCTGGACTGAGAACACATATTTCTGTCCTTGTCACTCCATCGCTGCACCAGGACCCTCAAACATGCCATTCCTAGAAGCAGGTCTCATCTCCCCAGTGAAGAGAAGGTCCCAGTCTGTATCACTTGTTCAAACTCCCCCAGGATATCAGCCCCCCACCAAGACCATTTACCCTAAGCCCTCTTGTATTCCCTAATCACATGGCCAAGGTGCCCTGGATGGCTCTGGAAAGTCCTGACAATGATTCCTAAGTCACAGTAGGGGAAGAGCAGACCGTCGACCCCCAGTCCCCCTGCCCCCGCCCTCCCTTAGCTAAGCTGTGTCAGGGACCACATTTACACTTGTCTTGTTCCTGTGTTCCTGCCCCGGGGCCCTTCCTGTGGTCTCTGACTGGAAACCACAGCTCCCAGGCCACAGTTAAAGGCTGTCCCAGGAGCAGACCCTTTCACTGAGGGCCACATGGCTCCTTCCCACCCTCCAAGGCCCTACAGGAGGGCTGCTGCAGTCAGAAAGCCTGGCTGGACCCCAGCCTGAAGGAGCCAGCTCCCCAAACTCTCATGGGAATACACTTGTCCCAGAGAAGCAAGGCCCCATCCTACACAAATCCAGTGATCACCATCTAGCTTCTCACTGGGATGAGTGCACACGTAAAGAACAGGCTTGAGTCAATCAAATGTATATCATTTAAGTCCAAAGGGCCACATCTGTGCAATTTCACAGAACTGAACATGATGGATGAAGATTAGACCATTTCCCAAATAAGCCTCACATCTCTTGAGTTTTCTCTGCCTAGAGACTTCGACTACTACAAATTCCATTAATGACATGACTATCACCCAGCACCCAGAATGAGGCCAGACCTGAGGGTCTAAAGAACTTGGATCAAGTTCAGACTCTGCCACTTCCCAGCTGTGTGATTTTAGCAAAGTCATCAAACCTCTCTGATCCTCAATATCCTCGTCAAAACAAGTCTTGAGGTGCTGTGAGGTTCACATCAGAGTGCTAAAACAGCTTTTTAAAGGACAACAGAGGAGGGCGCTGGTGTAAGGGACAAGCTTTGCTGACTCTCTGAGCTCCTTCTCTAAGCCTGGCTGCCTGGGAGGAGCCGTGCAAGCATTTTCTTGTTGAATCCTCAGGGCAGCCCTGTGATGTTGGGAGTGGAGTTGTTCTGCTCTTCTGTGTGGCACTTCGTGCAGATGAAGAAACTGAGGCTCAGAGAGGCTTGTCATCTCTTTAAAGGTCATAGCAAGTGGCAAAGTCGGCTTTAGAGGCTCTCCTCATTTCTCCAAACCCCACCGCATCATACCAGAGGGACTACACAGGTCTTGTTCAGTCACTCAGTCCTGCCTGACTCTGCAACCCCATGGACTGCAGCACATCAGGCTTCCCTGTCCTTCGCTATCTCCCGGAGTTTGCTAAAACTCATGTCCATCATGTCGGTGATGCCATCCAGTCATCTCATCCTCTGTCGTCCCCTTCTTCTCCTGCCTTTAATCTTTCCCAGCATCAGGGTCTTTTCCAATGAGTCAGTTCTTCCCATCAAGTGGCCAAAGTATTGGGTCTTCAGCTTCAGCATCAGTTCTTCCAATGAATATTCAGGGTTGATTTCCATTATGATTGACTGGTTTGATCTCCTTGCTGTCCAAGGGACTCTCAAGAGTCTTCTCCAGCACCATAATTTGAAAGCATCCATTCTTTGGCACTCAGCCTTCTTTATGGTCCAACTCTCACATCCGTATATGACTACTAGAAAAACCATAGCTTTGACTATATGGATCTTTGCCGGCAAAGTGATATCTTTGCTTTTTAATAGGCTATCTAGGTTTGTCATTGCTTTTCTTCCAAGGAGCAAGGCATCTTTTAATTTCATGACTACAGTCACTATCCACAGTGATTTTGGAGCCCAAGAAAATAGTCTGTTACTGTTTCCATCGTTTCCCATTTATTTGCCATTAAGTGATGGGACTGGATGCCATGGTCTTCGTTTTTGAATGTTGAGTTTTAAGCCAGCTTTTTGACGCTCCTATTTCAACCTTCATCAAGAGGTTCTTTAGTTCCTCTTCGCTTTCTGCCATAAGGGTGGTTTCATCTGCATATCTGAGGTTATTGTTATTTCTCCCAGCAATCTTGATTCAAACGACCATTATCTCTGCTACTGTGGGCAAAAATCCCTTAGAAGAAATGGAGTAGCCCTCATAGTTGACAAAAGAATCTGAAATGCAGTACTTGGGTACAATCTCAAAAATGACAGAATGATCCTGGCTCGTTTCCAAGGCAAACCATTCAGTATCACAATAATCCAAGTCTAGGCCCCAAGCACTAATGCCACAGAAGCTGAAGTTGAACAGTTCTATTAAGATCTATAAGACCTTCTAGAAGTAATACCAAAAAAAGATGTCCTTTTCATCATAGGGGAATGGAATGCAAAAGTAGGAAGTCAAGAGATCCCAGGAGTAACATGCAAGTTTGGTCTTGGAGTACAAAATGAAGCAGGGCAAAGACTAACAGAGTTTTGCCAAGAGAACACACTGTTCATAGCAAATGCAGGACTCAGGCAGCGCTAAATTCAGTTCAGTTCAGTTCAGTCGCTCAGTCGTGTCCGACTCTTTGCGACCCCATGAACCACAGCATGACAGGCCTCCCTGTCCATCACCAACTCCCGGAGTCCACCTAATCCCATGTCCATCAAGTCAGTGATGCCATCTAACCATCTCATCCTCTGTCGGCCCCTTCTCTTCCTGCCCTCAATCTTTCCCAGCATCAGGGTCTTTTCAAATGAGTCAGTTCTTCGCATCAGGTGGCCAAAGTATTGGAGTTTCAGCTTCAACATCAATCCTTCCAATGAATACCCAGGACTGATCTCCTTAAGGATGGACTGGTTGGATCTCCTTGCAGTCCAAGGGACTCTCAAGAGTCTTCTCCAACACCACAGTTCAAAAGCATCAATTCTTCGGCACTCAGCTTTCTTCACAGTCCAACTCTCACATCCATACATGACCACTGGAAAAACCATAGCCTTGATTAGATGGACCTTTGTTGGCAAAGTAATGTCTCTGTTTTTTAATATGCTATCTAGGTTGGTCATAACTTTCCTTCCAAGGAGTAAGCATCTTTTAATTTCATGGCTGCAATCACCATCTGCAGTGATTTTGGAGCCCAGAAAAATAAAGTCAGCCATTGTTTCCACTGTTTCCCCATCTATTTCCCATGAAGTGATGGGACCAGATGCCATGATCTTAGTTTTCTGAATGTTGTGCTAAATTCCTCCTCAAACCATGAGGAGTGCTGGGGCCCACAGCACTCACCTAGGATGCCTCTGCAAGGAAAAGAGCCCCAGGATCTGCTGGAATTCTTCCCACCCAAGGTTAAAGAGCTCACAGCCTTGAGCAAGCAACATGGCATGCTCCCCAACACTGATGTTCTGGGGGAGTATAGGGTCAGATACAAGGGCCACTTGGAGTTCCTGAGAGTCCAGGGAATTTACCTAAGATACAATCATTTCACAAAAAAATGGCCCGTCATTACATAAGTCTGGACTCTGGTTGACAGAGACCTGGTTCAAACTAGCTTAAAACCCCAGACCAGATTTCATTGGTGCATATGGGAACCAACAGGTCCACTCCCTGTGGGCAGGGGAAGGGGCACCCCCACAGGGCCAAAGGTCAGGGCAATTTTGTCAGAAGGGAGACAAGAGTGTGCCACAAGCCAAGCAGGACAGCCGTATGCCTCAGTGTTGCCTATTCTTTAGAGTTTTTAGATGTAATCACTGCCTAGTCTGACCCTCAGAATTGGTCCTTGAAAGACGCAGCTGGGAATCATTATCCCCAAGGTACAGATGGGGAAACGCGGATCCAGCAGACTGGAAGACCTGCCCAGCACAGGCCTGAAGACAGGTCCCCCCTTCTTCAGTTGGGGCTGCCCTGATGCCGTCTATTCCCCAGTGCATCTCAGACCTTAGGAAGAATTCCAACCTGCCGGTCCACGCGGGGTCCAGCTCACTGCCCCAGCACCAGCTGAAACACAGCTGCTGGGGGTTCTAGGCTGCTCTGGACCCCCAGGCAGGGACACAGCTCTGCCCTGAGACAGATGGGCAAGACACAGCACGGGCTCAGACAGGGCCAACATGGAAGGGACACTAACACCTCCCCATCAGTGGCAGGGGAAGGAAAACATACCCATTAGAATTTCATCATAAATGCATGAATGTTTAAGGTTAAGTGCCGGCTCTGCCCTCACTGGTGGGGTCATCTGAGCCTCATTCATAAAATGAAGATGAAGTAAGGATGCGTCTGGCTTCTCACACATGTGTGCTAGTCTAGAAATGGAGAATACTGATTATATGTTGATTTCCATTCCAGGAGATCTCCTGATCCTCTCCACAAGCCCAGGGGATGGGCATGAGCTATATAAGAAAAAGCAAATCTTTTCTGGATATCTGTGCTCCCTGGGATAGGAGGAGACCCAGACCTCACATTCAAAACATGCTGGTCTATGGCTGTGGATAACGGGTGATGAATGAGGTTGTGACATTATGATTAATATGAAGAAATATGTGTATTTCATCTTCATGCCAGTTCTGGCACAGAGATCCTAAAATTCCTGGATTTTCCTAACTGATGAGCTCCAGAAAGGTTTGTTTTGTTGTTGTTAATGAGGTGACATTTGGAAAACCCTCTAGGTCACCTAAGGATGGGGGTTGGTGGCCATGGGAAACCAACCCCTAATCTCGGGGAGGGGGAGAGGGATTGGGGATCCAGTTCAAACAACAAAAGTCAAACTGGGGCTCTGTAACAACCTAGAGGGTTGGGAATGGGCAGGAGGTGGGAGGGAGATTTAAGAGGGAGGGAACATGTGTACACCTATGGTTCAGTTCAGTTCAGTCGTTCAGTCGTGTCCGACTCTTTGCGACCCCATGGACTGCAGCATTCCAGGCTTCTCTGTCCATCACCAACTCCTGGAGTTTGCTCAAGGTCATGTCCTTCAAGTCGGTGATGCCATCCAACCATCTCATCCTTTGCCATCCACTTCTCCTCCTGCCTTCAATCTTTCCCAGCATCAGGGTCTTTTCCAATGAGTCAGTTCTTTGCATCAGGTGGCCACCTGATGGAGTGGCCATCAGGAGTTTTAGCTTCAGCATCAGTCTTTCCAGTGGATATTCAAGACTGATTTCCTTTAGGATGGACTGGTTTGATATCCTTGAAGTCCAAGTTACTCTCAGGAGTCTCCTCCAACACCACAGTTCAAAAGCATCAGTTCTTCTGCACTCAGCTTTCTGTATAGTCCAACTCTCACATCCATACATGACTACTAGAAAAACCATAGCTTTGACTAGAGGAACCTTTGTTGGCAACATCTCTGCTTTTTAATATGTTGTCTAGGTTGGTCATAGCTTTTCTTCCAAGAAGCCAGCACCAATGGGTAATTCATGTTAATGTATGACAGAAATCAAACCAATATCATAAAGCAATCATCAATCAACTAAAAAGAAATTAATGTGTTTTTAAGTCAGTGAGGTAAACAATCATGCCGATGTAACAAAGCCTCCAAAAAAGCCAGAAGACCAGGGTTCAGAGAGCATTCGGATTGAACATGTGGAGACTGGGGGAACTGACGAACTTAGAGGGGTCATGGAGCCCTGCTCGATTTCTTGATTTCCCCATACCTTGCTCTACATAACTCTTCCATTTGGCTGCTCCTGAGTTAATCTTTCTAAGTCAACCAATAATCAGAGAAGAAGGCTTCTCTGAGCTCTGTAAGCTACTCTATCACATCAGCTGAACCCAAAGAAGGAGGCCATGGAACCTCCAAGCTACAACATGTGGGTCAGAAGCACAGGTGACATCCCAGACTTGTGACTGGTGTCTGACGCAGGGCTGGGGCAGTCGCGCAGGACGGAGCCCCTCGCCTGTGGGAGCTGACTCTGTCTCCAGGTACACAGCGTCAGAGCTGAATTATAGGGTAACCAGCCGAGGTTGGAGCATTGCTTACTGTGGGGCAAACCCCACACACATGGGAACTGAGCACAGAATCTTTAGAGGCCCGGCTGCGTCGTGGGTGTGCACTTCAAATCCCTTCCAGAGCCATCAGGGACGGTTCACAAACATCCACCAATAGTGAGGACAACCCAAGAGCTCCTTTAGAGGCCGGGGCCTTTCTGCCGCTGTCCTTGGTTAGATCTTCACACTCAGCGAGGCAGGCAGAGCACCCGGCTTTCCTCCCAGGCAGGCTCTGCCCTGACAGTTTCACAATGAAGTCTGAGCCCCGTGTGGGAGAACTAAAGGAATTCCCCTCGGTGGAGAAATCAGAAAAAGGAACTCTCACCAAGGCAGCTCCCGCCCCACAAGGACACAGCCAGCAGCCAAGGGTGGGAAGAGACTCAGTCTGACATAATGCGAGAGTTATTCTAAGACAGCAGCCTGTGTGATTTGGGGGGAGTTCCTCAACCTCTCTGTTCCTCACATTCCTCACCTATAAAGGGTGAAAAAGAATACCTACTTTGCAGAGTTTCCATGTGGAAAAGACAACTCTTTTGCAGAGGGGTGGGGGTGGGGGGTGGGCTGGGCAGCCCAGAAGTTGTTCTGCAGGCTGAGTATCAGACCAGGGGGAGATCTGGCCTCAGTTTCACAATGCTGGGAGGAGGGTGAGCTATCTAGCCCAGGGGTGGGTTTCTGGAAGTCCACTGTCCCACAGAAATAAGCTCCATGTTCCAGTATCAGCTTTATCAGAAACAAAGGTGCTATATGTCCCCCATAGGCCTTATTTTTATCCTTTCATTCAATTGGTTTGACACTTGGGCAGAAAAGATGGAAGCTATTTTTAAAAGCTTGAAAGATGCCAATAGGAGGCACTCAGATGGTAGCAGCAGTCTTGTGACTGCTGCTATAGGTTTCCTGAACGAGCAAGGGAGGTAGAGTTGGAGAAACTGAAGCAGGACCTTGGGGCCTCTTGCAGCTTGGTCCCTGTTTCATCCTGATGGGCAGAGCCTCTGCATCCATCTCATAGGAGACATGTAGAGACATCACCTGGGCAGTGTTAAGTCCTTGAGGTTCTGAGCTTCTTTGTTATTGCAGCAGAACCCAGCCCAGGTTTCAAGAAATTGCCTTCAAAGGAGTTCTTCACCTAAGAAGCAAGCCTGAAGTGATGGCTGAGACTGAAAAGGAAGGTTGAGGAGCACCCCTCAGGAGGGAACCACATTAGAAGGTGCCAGAGAGGGGTGCTAAGTACATGCCGGGGAAAGTCAGCCCAGGTGCAGTGGTGAGCACATGCCAGGAAATTTGGAGGATGCAGGACCAGGTCACGTGGGACAGGTACCAGCAGATCAGTCCTACAGGGTCAGCCTGACCCAGGTGGAGCTGGTGGATGATTCCCAGGACGTTTGCTCTCAGCAGGCAAAGCTGACTTTCATGGCTAGGTGCTCTCTTGCTATTTGGTATCACTTTGGTTATCTAAGGACATCATATAATGAGAAATCAGAGCCATCAGAATTTTTTAACATCATGGTGTGACTTTGACAGCGCAGTAAGCAGAGCGAATAAGAAATACACATTAGGTTTTCAAAAAGTGATTTTTTTTTTCCTTTAGTCCTCAGATGTCAATAGCCTTGAAAGATGGTTTGATATTTTTAATATTGTCAATGCAGTTTCCTCTAGTTCTGAAGTGACTTTCAGTAATATTAGGATGAAAATGCTAATGGCAGTATAAACAAAGTAGAAAGAATTCAGGAATCCCAAAACAGTCTTCTAATGAACATGAAACCCAGAGCAAGCCATTTGATCTCTGTGTGCCTCATCTTCCATTCCTGCAAAACGGGGATAACTCACTGGTTTCATCTTTGGATGATTATGCAATGTGTTTTTGTTTCTTTGAGTGCTGGTTCTTAGTGAATATTAAACGTTAATCAAGACTACAGATTCCAAAAGTAATACTTTGAGGGCCAGCTGCCCCTTTCCCTTGATTTTGTCTCACAGGTCTTCTACTCACATGTCCTGAAGCCAGGGAGATCACCTCCCCTCTGCTAGGCTCCATTTTATCACCAGCAAAATGTGAGCATTAAGGTCGGTTGAGGTCCTGATTTTCTGCAAGATTCCAACTTCATCAAGATGGTCCAGTGTCATTCTTTCATGTGATTCCTCTGAGCCCTGGTACCCGCTATCTTGGCCTGTTATCTCCCTTCTGTGCCTGGAAAAATGGGCTTTGGAACCCAAAGAACACAGAACCCAGCTCCCAGTGTGAGGCTTCCTAGGGCTGGGAACTTGGCAGTGACAAACCCGGGGAATTCAGGCAGCTGACACTTATTGAAGGTCAATCATGCATCAGGCTCAGTTCTAGGATTTGGACAGACTTTATTCACTCCTCCCAACAGCTCTGGGAGATGGGTCTCGAGGAGGGATGATCCCTTGCTCTTGCACGATCACAAGGCTCCCATCACCCCGTCCTCCAGGTGGCCTTGTACTTGCTGGTTACACTGGACTAGACCACTTCAGGGAAGAACAGCAAGGCCCTCAGACGGTATCAGGCACTCGCTGGCTGAGCTCTGGATGCTCCCCCAGACTTACTTCCTCCAAGATGGGAAGGGAACAGTTATCGGGCCCATAGCACTGAGTGTCCCAGCTCCCTGAGACTGCCCTATTAGTAGGCAAGGGTGTGCGCCAGCATGGGACAGTCTATGGGGCGAGTCCAGCTCAGCAAGCCTCCAGGAGGAAGAGATGATTTCCATTTCCTGCGTGAGTAGCTCTCCATCAGCCCGTCCTGAGCTGACACAGTGAGTGAGGCTGGGCCACCTTGACAGAGGAGGAAACTGAGGCATGGGCAGGTTTGACTTCGATTTGCCAGGGTCAGCATTTGAAGGCAGGCACTTGAGGCTTTGCAGTTCTGCCCAGCTTGGTAGGTGGGGAGGATGGATTGACATGGCTTTCTAGAGTCTTTTCCTGTGGAGGTTATTACAGAATATCGAGCTGAGTTCTCTGTGCTATACTGCAGGTTTTTGTTGATTATCTATTTTATATATGTGTGCTGTGTTAAGTCGATTTGGTTGTATCTGACTCTTGGTGACCCCATGGACTGTAGCCCACCGGGCTCCTCTGTCCATGGGATTCTCCAGGCAAGGATACTGGAGTGGGTTGGCCTTTCTTTCTTCAAAGGAACTTCCTGACCAGAGCTGAACCCACGCCACCTGGGTCTGTCTCCTGCACTGGTCTGCAGATTCTTCACCACTGAGCCACCAGGGAACTCGGTTTTATATATAGCAGTGTGTATATGTTGGGCCTTCCAGGCAGCTCACTGGTAAAGATTCTGCCTGCCAAGCAGGAGACATGGGTTCAATCCCTGGGTCAGGAAGATCCCCTGGAGAAGGAAATGGCAATCCACTCCAGTATTCTTGCCTGGGAAATCCCATGGATAGCAGAGCCTGGCAGGCTCCTGTCTGTGAGGTCTCAAAAGAGTCAACCTAGAGACTAAACAACAGCAACAGTAAGTGTGTATATGTTAATTCCTAATATCATCGTACACTTTAAACTTCTGTAATATTGTAAGTCAATTGCATCTCAATAAAGTCGAGGCAGAGGAAGTAAATGTCATAAAATAGCTAAAGGCTAAAAATGTAGCCACAAACAACTTGATGAAAATATAGCTGAATATTTAACTGAAAAATAAAAAAAAGGTCCCAGCACACAGGAGGCCCCTGTAATAACCAGGCTGGTGGGCAGAGCTGTTTCAGGGTTACATTTCTCCTTCTCCCTTCCTGCCCAGGCTTGGACAGAAGCCCGTAGCCTCAGTGGTCTTCACCTGCGTGTCCCTCCTGCAGAAAGCAGGCACGAGGCCCCTTGGAGGGGCCCCCACCCCCATGCCACGTTCTCTAAAATGCTTCTCTGTCTCAGGAAATTTTCCTTTTTTCTTTTGTTTGTTTGTTTGTTTTCACTTGTGTTCTGAGATAGATAACATTATTTTCTTTTTCTTTGTGCTTTATTTTTTGCTTTTCGAGAAGATTCTTCTTTCTTACCTTGTTCTTTTAAACTCCAACCAGAGCCAGAGTTCTGGGCCTTACCTTGTAGATTTCACGCTTCCCTTTAACCCAGCTATCTCACTGGAGAAAGAAGATCCCCTTTCATCGCCTTTCCCCCTTGTTAGCCTGTCCCCCAGATTTTCAGAGGACAACCCCCTCTGCTCCCCGGCCCCCATCTCCTGCTCCGTAGACCCTGGCCTTGATCTCGCTCTTGAAACACCTCCTCTGAAAGGCTGAGGTGTATTCATTAACTCCTCAGATAACCCTGCTAGCTTTTCTGTCACCTCCTCCCCTTTCTTATCTGGGTTCAAGGGCCTGTCTTCTATCTGCTTGCCCCTTGTTGATCCTAAAAGCTTTAGTTTGCAAAACCCACCAGCCCCTACCCCCAGGAAGCTCAGGAAAGACCTCTCTGGGGGCTGTGAGTGTTTAGTTTGAGCAGCCTTGACACTCGGGCTGTTGTCAGTAAGTCTTAAAGGTCATGGTCCTCAGGCTCCTGGAAGCCCAAGGACCACAGAGGCATCTGAGCTCCAAAGGTGACAGATAAAGAGACTGTTATATGGTCTCTCAAACTTGTTGCAACAGAACCTGGGATCCCTTGACAAGTCCCCACCTAAGAAGAATGAACACCCCAAACTAACTGAGTCCATTAAACACTTTGGCCCCAGTGAGCAAATTCAGTTGGGAATCGCTTGACCCAAGCCCATTCTGAAATGAGAAAAGTCTCTTCAACCAGGATGAAGGAGGCCTCCCAAGTGGGTCTCGTGCTCCAAGCCCTCCCTCCCTGCACAGAGGAGCCCCCCAGAGGCACTCTAACTCCAGGGGACCTTGGGCAATGCCTGGACAATTTTTGATTGTCACACCTGGGGGCCGGGGAGGGGTTCCTGGGATCTAGTTTTATCCAGGATGCTGTTAAACACCCAACGATGCATAGGGCAGCGCTTCACAGCATAGAATCTTTCAGCCCATAACTGGTTCTGAGCTGGAGACCCCAAACTCCCTGTGGCCCCAGCCCTTAGAAGCAGCCAAGCTCCCCCATCAGGAGGCAGGCCCCTTATACACAGAGCACCAGATGAGAAATACAGAGATCTGTCTGTCTCAGCTCTGCTTGACCAACTGCGTAATCCCGAGCATGTTAACGACCTTCTCTGAGCCTCACTTTTCACATCCTGTAAAATGAAGATAACAAAACATGAGACAAAATTAATGTCTATGAGTGCCACATGGCTGAGGGTTCTCATGTGACCTATTTCAACAGCCTTCTCCTGGCCTAGAACGTTATAGAATCCGAGGACCATCAGCTCAATGCTCTAGGACCTTATAAAGTGAGGGGGTAGGAGTTGCAAGAAAAATGGGAGATGGAGGAAGAGTGTGGAGTTAGGGAGACTCTGGGCTGGAATCAGGGAAGACGGATTCCTCACAGCTCTTCTGTGTTCTGGCCGTGTGTCATTTGGCAAGATCCCTCCCACTCTGAGAAGCAGCCTCTCTGTTCTTTAAAAATCAGGGTTCATTGGAAGTCCTCCTAGGGCTGTTCCAGATCCAGTCATCCTTGAGCCTGATTTGGCCTGCTTCCTGGGTAATCATCCACTTCCTGTCCCCCAGTTTCCTCTTTGAAAACTAAGGGCTGTAGCACTTACACTTCGGGGTCATTGTGGATGTTAACAGAGTTATCAAGAGTGTGGACCCGGATGACCTGGAGGTGTGATTCTGATCCTGCTACTCATCTGGAACCTTGGACAAGTGACTTAACCTCTAGAAGCCCAGTCTCCTCATCTGTAAGCCCAGGGGTGTCTCATGACCTAGGTCATAGGACCTTTACCAGAGCATAGTGAGATAAGATAGTAAAGGGCTTAGAATGGAACTTGGTGTGTGGTAAGGGCTTCCATGGTGGCTCAGACTGTAAAGAATCTGCCTGCAATTTAAGAGACTGAGGTTTAATCCCTGGGTGAGAAAGATCCCCTGGAGGAGGGAATGGCTACCCACTCCAGGGTTCTTGCCTGGAGAATTCCATGGACAGAGGAACCTGGCGGGCTGCAGTCCTTGGGGCCACAGATTAGGACACGACTGAGTGCCTAACACACAAATGCCATGAAGTCTCTGCTATGGTTCTGAGTCTTTCAGTGATGCTGACGTAGGAGCGTGCTTGGCACACAGACGCTCAATGAACTGTGGTTTCTTTGACTTGACATCAGTCAGTGGCCAAGGGACTCATTGTATGGTCTGACCCGGGCAAGGTCCCTTGTCTGTCTTGAAGGACAAAGGCATTCTCTATCACGTGGGCCTCTTCCTGCTGTCAGGTCTGTGTGGTAGAGTCCCTGGCACCATGTGTCAATCTAGCCCTGATATTTACAATGTCCCACACTTCTCCAGATCCACCTTCAGCCTGTACCATGAACTGGCCTGTCAGTCCAATGACAGCATCATCTTCTCCCCAGTGAGCATCAGATAGCCTTTGTGATGCTCTCCCTGTGAAACAAAGATGATACTCACACCCATATCCTGAATGGTATAGGCTTCAAGTTTAAAAAGGTACCTAAGGCTGATATTCACAAAGGCTTGGGTTTGGGGGGGGGGTCTCCTTGAAACCCTTAATCAGCTGGACAACCAGCTCCAGCTGACCACCAGCAGTATATTTTTCAGTAAAAAGAATATGAAGCAAAAGCCTGCATTTTTGAACAATGTCAAGAAGCTGTACCACTCATAAATCCTCTCCATGAACTTCAGGAACAGCAAAGAGGCCAGGACACAGATCAACCAATAAATAGAGATAGGAACTCAAGGAAAAATAGTGGATTTGGTCAAAGAGCTTGATGAAGACACAGCTCTTGCTCTGGTGAGATACATAATTTTTGAAGGTAAGGTTGTATATACAACTAGCCTGAGCTGGTTATTTAGATTTTCCTTGAGAATGCAGGATGGAATGTAGCTACAGATATGTTATTCAATTTTCTACACACAATCATTAAAAGACTTTTAACAGGAAATAGTGGGTTAAACAATCAAATCATCATGATTTCAGCAGGACTTTTCAGAGCCTTAAATGTCCTAATGTGCACTGTAAATCTCTACCAGGGAGGGAAGCAAAACACACAATATCCCCAAATAGAGAGCCATAAAAGCAAACTTTGCCAGAGAGTATGAAGGGAATGAAGCACAAGCTGGAATCAAGATTGCCCGGAGAAATGTCAGTAACCTCAGATAGCAGATGACACCACCCTTATGGTAGAAAGCAAAGAAGAACTGAAGAGACTCTTGATGAAAGTGAAAGGGGAAAAGAGTGGAAAAGTTGGCTTAAAACTCAATATTCAGAAAACTAAGATCATGGCATCAGGTACCATCACTTCAAGGCAAATAGATGGGGAAACAATGGAAACAGTGACAGACTTTATTTTCTCTGGTTCCAAAATCACTGCATATAGTGACTGCAGCCATGAAATTAAAAGTTAAACTTAAAAATTAAATTGTTCCTTGGAAGAAAAGCTATGACCAACTTAGACAGCATATTAAAAAACAGAGACATTACTTTGCCAACAAAGGTCCATCTAGTCAAAGCTATGGTGTTTCCAGTAGTCATGTATGAATGTGAGAGTTGGACTATAAAGAAAGCTGAGCGCCGAAGAACTGATGCTTTTGAACTGTGGTGTTGTAGAAGACTCTTGAGAGTCTCTTGGACAGCAAGGAGATCCAATGAGTCCATCCTAAAGGAATCAGTCCTGGGTATTCATTGGAAGGGCTGATGTTGAAGCTGAAACTCCAATACTTTGGCCACCTGATGCGAAGAACTGACTCATTTGAAAAGACCCTGATGCTGGGAAAGATTGAAGGCAGGAGAAGAAGGGGACAACAGAGGATGAGATGGTTCGATGGCATCACCAACTCAATGGACATGAGTTTGAGTAAACTCCAGGAGTTGGTGATGGACAAGGAAGTTTGGCATGCTGCAGTCCATGGGGTTGCAAAGAGTCAGACATGACTGAGGGACTGAACTGAACTGAACTGATGAAGGGAATAGGATTTTACAGAAGACACTCTGACAGCTCTTGAGTCACCTTTGGAGACTGGAAAACCAGGGCTCACACCCTGAACTATGAGCTGTTTGACTCTGGGCAAGTCTTTTTATCTCTTTGAGGTTCTAGTTTTCTATAGATAGCATGGACATAACAATGCTCTTCTTGCCAGATTTTTAAAAATTTATTAGAGTATAACTGCTTTACAAAGTTGTGTTAGTTTCTGCTATACAACCACACGAATCAGCTATATGTATATGTGTGTGTGTATATACATGTCTGTATATATGTGTGTGTGTATATCCCCTCCCTATGGGGCCGCCCTCTCCCCCATCCCACCCATCTAGATCATCACGGGGTACTGAGTTGAGTTCCCTGTGCTAATCAGCAGTGTCCCACCAGCTGCTTTACACATGGTCATGTATATATGTCAATCCTGACCTCCCAGTTCATCCCACCCTCCCCTTCCCCGTTGGGCCCACATGACCATTCTCTGCATCTGCGTCTCTTTTCCTGCCCTGCAGATAGTTAGTACAGTGTTAGTCTCTCAGTTGTGTCTGACTCTTCGTGACCCCATGGACTGTAGCCCGTCAGATTTCTTTGTCCATGGGATTCTCCAGGTTCCTTTGTCCATGGGATTCTCCAGGCAAGAATACTGGAGTGGATTGCCATTCTCTTCTCCAGAGGATGCCCTGCAAATAGGTTCATCGGTAACATTTTTCTAGATTCCATACATAGGTGTTAATATACAATATTTGTTTTTCTCCTTCTGCTTGTCAGATTTCTAGAAGGAAAAAAACAAGTCACAAAGAACGTACACTCATATAGTGGGTACTTAACTAAACTCGAACCCCAGCCTGCCTTTCTCACTCTGAGTGACGGGGACGTCAGGGCCTGTGTGCTCCGGGAGACATCCTCAGGCAGTTTAAACAGTGCATGGAGACAGCCCAGGGTAGGAAGGTGAGCATTAGGGCCAGGGGCTGCCTCCTTCACACCACCGGCTCCTGGCTCTAAAGGGAGAATAGCACTGCGGCCGGAGTGACCACGTCCCAAGTTCCAGCTCTGCTCTGGGACTTCATGTGGCTTTCGTCCCTCCCCAGCTTCAGTCTCCTCCTCCCAACCAATGGGAAAATTGGGCCCTGGGGTCCTGGAGGACCCCTCCCACTCCATCTCAGCAGGATGGGGAGCAGAGGGGACACTGCCCAGACATCTGCATGTCACGTGTTAGTCCAGGGAAAGGCCATTAATGTGGGAACAAGACTAACTTCCCTGAGCAATAAATAGCTCCAGTTACCAAGGGGCAAGCCAGGGAGATGCCCAGAGTGATCAAGGGAGCTTCCAACCACTCCCAATAATTTTCGTTAATTAGCCTCAGACCATGCATTAAACAAACGTCAAATCCAAATAAAAAATGCTCCTGCCCACCTAGACTGATAGCAGGTAGTCTCTGTGATATAGAAACTCTGGATACTCCTCTAGCCTCAAATTGTCTTCACAAAACCTTCAGGAGCCTGACAATTTCACTTTTTTTAACAATTAAAAACACCATATTATTAGAAGAAATGATTAAAAATATATAATCATCTCAAAAACTACAGGAAAAAGCATTTGATAAAACTCAACACCCTGTCATGATAAAAATCACTCAACGAACTAGGATTAGAAGGAACCTTTCCTAACCTGATAAAGACCGTCCATGAAAAATCTTTAGCTAACATCATATGTAAACATGAAAGACTGAATGAATACGTTTCCTCTAAGATCAGAAACAAGACCAGAGTTGCTGGTCTTGTGGAAACAAGACCGCTTCATTTTTGCCCCAATTTACAGATGGCAAAGCTGAAGCTCAGAGACCCGGGTCTCACCAGGCAGCCTCAGGGCTCCATGTTCTAGCAGTCTTTCCTGAACCTTCTCCCACCCCTAGCTGATGGGCACCTTCATCTCTCTCTCCAAGCAAAATGAAGGATAAATTTGAGGCTCAGTGCTTCCTGATAGGAAACTTTCATGTGAAGGAGAAGATCCGGTCAAAGGCAAGTTCCACCCGTGCTGAAACCGTGTGTTTCTCCTGCTGGGTGTTGCTGCAGCATGACCAGGGCTGAGTCATCACCTTCCTGCTTCTGCCCGGCCCAGGGCAAGAGGCAGCTGCTGGAGGACGGGCTCTCTGAGAAGCATCTCACCAGAATCCACAAACACCTTCAGATACGGTGATTCCCAGGCCAGCGCTGACCCAGGAGCTGCCCCATCAGGCCTGGACCAAGGAGGGTAAGGTGGGCCCAGGTCCTGGGCTTAATCTTAATGCTCCCTGAGAGAGCATCCTTTCAGGAAGCCCCAACTGGGCTTTGTAAGAGGGACGGTGCCCCTGGGTGAGGAATGAAAGTCCTATCCTTGAGCACTTCCTCCCTAGCCTGGACACTGCCTCTTCCTGGTGACCAGTGCCCACTGCAGCAAAAATAAGGCCAACACATGTCATGGGCAAACCTAGAGGAAGAGGTGGCCTTCTTGGTAAAGGTGTCCTATAACTGAGTGTGTTATAGGATAGAAAGTCCATGGCAGGACAGGGGGAAAAAACCTGCTCGGAGAGGCTGGAAAAACAAACGCCCAGAGCAGGAAACTCCAGGATCTATTTGAGGCTGTTTTTGGTTCCTCTGTCATTAGATGAGTGTGGCTTGGTCAGATCCCGTAGTGCATCCCAAATTAGTGCATGTCTCTGTATTTGTAAATGTGTCCATGCCCAGATGAGCTATTTTGTCATGCATAATATAAAACAAAGGTGAAAATGCAGAGAAGTATAAGGTTAAAAAGTGAATACAAGTTTTAATACCTCTTCCCCACCCTACCCACGCTCAGGTTCCCTACACCGGAGGCTGGGAGCAGAGAACAGGAGGAGCTGAGTCTGGAAGGGATTAAATGGAACCCAAGGCCAGTCAGCCCATGCATCAGACCCTGCTCAGGGCCAACCTTGCCATGCCAATTTGCCAACTCTGAAACCCCAAGGACTGTTGCTCATCAGGTGTCTCCATCCATGGGATTCTCCAGGCAAGGATACCGGAGTAGGTTGCCATTTCCTCCTCCAGGGAATCTTCCCGACCCATGGATCGAACCCGAGCCTCCTGCATTGCAGGCAGATTCTTTACCATCTGAGCCCCCAGGGAAGCTCCCGGGGCCAACCTTGTCCCCATGGAAAATGACAGCTGAACTCCCAGCCCCCTGCAGTCACTGATTCACTAAATAGATGTTACTCAGGACTTACCACCATGTCCCACAGTCCCCTGGGATCCCAGCCCCAGAGTAGGTTCAGTCTGGGGGTGAGCAAACCCCACAGAGAAGCAGAGTGCACAGTCCTTCCGGAGGACACCCTGGATCCTCCTGGAGGCCTTCTCAGAGGAGGTGGTACTTGAGAGGCTCTGCAGGACAAGAGGATCCCTGTGATTCTAATATTCTCTGACCCTGGATGTAGAGGAACTAATAGTAGAATAAAGCAAAGCTGACCTCATTTCCTCACCTGGGCTGGGGGAGGGGGTACCAAGGGAGAGGGACTTGGTCAGAAAGGGAAACATTTCAATGGTTTTCTAACCATTTTGACAAGTTGATCATTTTACATTTGCCCAAACTGTCCATTTCTGGAACCTACAATCTGAAAACTGTCCTGGGCAAACTGGGCATCACCAAGGTCTTCAGCAATGGGGCTGACCTCTCAAGGATCACCAAGGATCAGCCTCTGAAGGTGTCCAAGGTGAGCGTGTCCCCGACGTCCGTAGGTCAGAATGCGCGCGGGGCTGCAGCTCCGGGCCGAGGCTGAGGACGGGGCCGGGGGACGCAGGCATGCCTGCAGACTGAGGCCCTGAGGGGCGCCGTCGCTCCATCAGGACGGCAGTGTGGTCGGCTGACGGAGGGGAGGAGGCCTCACGTGCTCGGTGTGAGCTTGTGTCACGTTCTCTCTGTCTCATCCTTGGCCGGGGACTTCCCTTTTTTGGGTCCCCTATAACCCCCTACTTACAGAGAGAGACTTAGGCTAAGGGATTGCTAAGACCCTTTGGCCCCTGCATCTGAAACTCCGGGACCTACTGCCGAATCACCGAGTCTGAATTACAGAGTGATTTCAACCAAAGATGCCATTTATTCAGGGGATTTATAATATGAAATTAAAAGCCACTTGCTCCTTGGAAGAAAAGCTATGACCAACCTAGACAGCATATTAAAAAGCAGAGACATTACTTTGCCAACAAAGGTTCATCTAGTCAAAGTTATGGTTTTTCCAGTAGTCATCTATGCCTGTGAGAGTTGGACTATAAGAACGCAGAGCGCCGAAGAACTGATGCTTTTGAACTGTGCTGTTGGAGAAGACTCTTGAGAGTCCCTTGGACTGCAAGAAGATCCAACCAGTCCATCCTAAAGGAAATCAGTCCTGAATACTCACTGGAAGGACTGATGTTGAAGCTGAAACTCCAGTACTTTGGCCACCTGATGCAAAGAGCTGACTCATTGGAAAAGACCCTGATGGAAAGATTGAAGGCAGGAGGAGAAGGGGACAATAGAGGATGAGATGGTTGGATGGCGTCACCGACACAATGGACATGAGTTTGAGTAGGCTCCGGGAGTTGGTGATGGACAGGGAAGCCTGGCGTTCTGCAGTCCGTGGGGGTCTCAAAAAGTCAGACACGACTGAGCGAGTGAGCTGACTCAGATAGGTGCCCAAGTGAACGACAACTGGGCTTCCCAGGTGGCACTAATGGTAAAGAACCCACATGCCAATGCAGGAGATGTAAGAGACGTGGGCTCGATCCCTGGGTCGGGAAGATCCCCTGGAGAAGGGCATGGCAACCCACTGCAGTATCCTTACCTAGAGAATCCCATGGACAGAGGAGCCTGGAGGGCTACAGTCCATGGGGTCACAAAGAGTCAGACACGACTGAAGTGACTTAGCACATAAGGAAACAACTGCCATTCAGTGACTGTGAACAGTGCCTGGGCGGGGATGAGGCGTGGAAGTCCGCATCAAAGTCCTGGTCCTCACGGAGCTTAGAACCAGGTTCTACAAATAAGACGGGAGCCACGGAGGTAGAGTGCAGGAAAATCTTCTCTCTCCCAAGGAGGTGGGCTGCTTCCCAGGGATGCTGAGGAGGCTGGTGAGGAAGAGGGGGGGTGCCCTCGTGGGTCAGACCGAGGCCTTGCGAGCATGCCTTGTGTGTCCCCTGCAGGGAGGGGTAGGCAGGGGTGGGGAAGGGCAGGAGAAGTCATGAGAGAGGCATGAGTGTGGTGTTCAAGGACAGAGAAGGGACCAGTGCCCTGGAGAGAGAAGGGTTCAGAAGAGGAGTGTGGGATGGTGTTGGGTAAGCAGGTGTGACCTGCTGATGGAGTCTTACAATCACCATGTGAAGATCTTGATTTTGATGTCCTTATCCACACACACACACGTGAATACCTCTCAGACATGCACACACATTTATTAAGCACCTACACTGAGAGAAAGTCCTCACAGGAAGTACCATAGTGGCCCTGGCTCATATTATCCCATAGTGCTGAGTTTTCTGTTTAGGAAACTGAGGTTTCAAGAATAGTCTCCTCCTGGAAGTGACATAGTTAGTTAGCAGGGAAAACTGGATTCAAACCCAGATCCTTGAGATGAAAAGTTGTGTTCATTTCACTACACCATGGTGATTCAGTGGTGAGTCTTGTGGTTCTTTATTTAAAATGTTACCGAAAAAGCGCCTCCTTGAGTCCCAGGACAGCTCTCACCAAACCGAGCCTTGCTCCCAGGTCTGGGTGAGGGGTGGGGCAGCCTATCTCTGTCTCAGAGAAGCCTCTGTCCTCTCTCTCTCCTCCAGGTTGTTCATAAGGCCTTGATGACCATCAGTGAAAATGGGACAGAGCACCTCTCAGGAGAGAGTACCTGGTATGAGCAAGAAAAAGAAATAAAAGACTCCCAAACTGGAAAAGAAGAAGTAAAACTATCCCTGACAACACAATTTTTTATGTTGAAAATTCTAAAGATTACACACACACAGAGAAAGCTGTTAAAACTAATAAATGCATTCAGCAAAGTTGCAGGAGTCAAAATCAACAGGCAAAAGCCAGTTGCATTTCATACACTAAATTTCCAAAGGAAATTTCAAGAACAATTCCATGCATAATAGCATCAAAAAGAATAAAATACCTAGGAATAAATTTCCATCAAGGAGGCAAAAGATTTGTACACTGAAAACTACAGCATTGCTGAAAAAAATTAAAGAAGAACAAATACATTGAAAGACATTTCAAGTGCATGGATTGGAAAACTTAATATTGTTACAATGTCAATACTACCCATACCAATTTGTTCAATCCCTAACGAAATCCCACAGACATCTTAGTAGAAATAGAAAAAATCCATCCTAAAGTTCACATAGAATCTCAAGGAACTCAAACATCCAAAACAATCTTGGAAGAGAAGAACAAAGTTGTGGGTTTTGTATTTCCTAATGCCATAGCTACAGAAATCAAAATAGTGTGATGTTGGCTTAAAACAAACAACAGACCAGTGAAATAGAATAGAGAGGCCAGAAAAAAACCCTCACATATATGGTCAAATGATATGAGACAAAGATTCTAAGACTATTCATTGGAAGAAGGACAGTCTTTTCAACAAATGGTGTTGGGAAAACCAGATATCCACATGTAAAACAATAAGTTGGACTCTTACATTATATCATATACAAAAAATAAATATAAATTGGATCAAAAACCTAGATGAAACTTGGAAGAAAGCATAGAAGAATGTTTCAAGCATTGATTTAGCAATGATTTCTTGAATATGACACCAAAAACACAGGCAACAAAAGTTAAAATATATTAATTGTACTTTATCAAAATTAAAAACATCTATGTATCAAAGGACATAATTAACAAAATGAGAAGGCAATCTACAGAATGGGAGAAAATACATGCAAATCACGTATCTAACAAGGGGTTAATATTCAGAAACATAAAAAACTCTTACAACTCAGTAATAACAAAAAACAACCCAATAAAAATACAACCCAATTAAAAATGGGTCAAGAACCTAAGTAGACATTTTTCCAGGAATATAAATGGCCAAGAAGTACACAAAAAGATGCTCAGCATCATTAATCATTAGAGAATTACAAATCAAAACTACAGTGAGACATCACCTCACACCATCAGGATAACTAGTTTTTAAGAAAGAAGAAGAAAAGAAAAAGTGTTGGCTAGGATGTGGAGAAATTGGAACCTATATGCGTTGTTGGTAAGAAAGCAAAATGGCCCAGCCCCTAAGGAAACACTACGGCCATTCCTCAAAAGAACTAAAATTGAATAACGATATAACCCAAGAGCTTCCCTGGTGGTTCAAATGGTAAAAGAATTTGCCTGAAATTCAAGAGACCTGAGTTCGATCCCTGGGTTGGAAAGATCCTCCAGAGAAGGGAAGGGCTACGCTCTCCAGGACTCTTGCCTGGAGAATCCCATGGACAGAGGAGCCTGGTGGGCTACAGTCCACGGGGCTGCAAAGCCGGACACAGCTGAGTGGCAAAGCACATCAAGCACGTCATGAGCCAAAACTTTCTCTCCTGGATATTTATGCAAAAGAGCTGAAAGCAGTCTAAAGGAGATATTTGCATATTAATGTTCACAGCAGCATTACTCACAGCAGACAAAAGATGGAAGCAATCCAAATGTCCATCCACAGCTGAATAAACAAACAAAATGTGGTCTATGAATGCAATGGAATATCATTCAGCCTTTAAAAGGAGGACGATCCATGATACAACATGAATGAGCTAAGACATTATGCTAAGTGAAATAAACCAATAACAAAAGAGAAAATACTGTGTGATTCCACTTCCGTGAGGTACCCAGAGTAACTGAATTTATAGAGAGGGAAAGCATAACAGCGCTGCCAGGGGCTGTGGGAGAAGGGATGGGAGTTCATGTTTAATGAGTATAAAGCTGCCGTTTTGAAAAATGTAAAGAGTTCTGGAGACTGGTTGCATAACAATGTGAACATTCTTAATTCTATTAAACTGAACACATTGAAAAGCTCGGATTAACATATACACACTATTACATATAAAATAGATAATCAACAAGGATTATAGCGCAGTTTCCTGTATAGCGTAGGAAACTCTGCTCAATACTCTGTAATAACCCATATGGGAAATAGAATCTCTGAAAAAAATAGATATATGTGTATGTATAACTGAGTCACTTTACACTTGAAACTAACAGAACATATACTCCAACATAAATTTTTTTTAAATTTTTTCACGGTAAATAAATAAAATAAATGTTATTCTATAGTAAGTGGGCATAAGTGTTAGTGTTAGTAGCTCAGTCATGTTCAACTCTTAGCAACCCCATGGACTGTAGCTCGCCAGGCTCCTCAGTCTATGAAATTCTCCAGGCAAGAATACTGGAGTGGGTAGCCATTCCCTTCTCCAGGGGTTCTTCCCAACCCAGGGATGGAACCCAGGTCTCCAGCATTGCAAGCAGGTTCTTTTACTATGGGCATAAACACCACTAATAAAAAGTAATAAACTTTTCTTTTGAATTGCATGAAAAAAAAACTGGTAAGACAGTAAATTTTATATATATTTTCCACAATTAAAAACAAAATAGCACAGATTATTTTAAAATGTAATAATAATAATAATTGTATGATCAATATTTTCTAAAGAAGCCAGTGAAATTTCTGACATTTTGAGTTACAACTCATAATCCTATGACTTTAATGGTAATTTCACATCAATTAGTTTAAAAATGGACCTTCCCTGATGGCTCAGATGATAAAGAATCTGCCTGCAATGTGGGAGACCCAGGTTCGATCCCTGGGTCAGGAAGATCCCCTGGAGAAGGGAACGACCACCCACTCCCGTATTCTTGCCTGAAGGGTTCCATAGGCAGAAGAGCCTGGTGGGTCACAATTCATTCGCAAAGCGCTGGACATGACTGAGTGACTAACACACAGTCTAAAGACATGTGTCACAAAACGCCATAAACAAAGTCAAAGGACAAACTGGGAAATTATATGCCCGATATGACAGAGAGAATCATTTTAAAGAACTCTTTTAAATCTATAAGGAAACAGTAAGTAATCCAGCAGAATAATGGGCCATGGATTTAAGCAGGCAGACTACAAAAAAATAAATACAAGTGGCCAGTGAAAATAAGAAAGAATTCTCAACCCATTCATTATTTTAAAAATACAAGTTAGAGTGTCACTTCTGATCGATCAGATTGGCATAAATATATGAGTTTATTTGCAGAGTTTCTCACTGCTGATTTACATGTGAGGAAATAGATATTCAAACACTAGATTCGGGGAATATAAATTTGTGCAACCTCTTGGAAGATAATTTTGTAACATCTACTAAAGTTAAAAATAAAAAAAAAAAAACAAATTTTGACTCAGAAAGTCCACTACTAGGAATTGATCCCATAGAACTATATACAAACAGCAAATGTTTAAAAAAATTGTCTTCTTTTCAACTACAGCATTGTTAGAAGAGCAAAAATTCTTCAATGCTAATTGTAATAGGTAATTAATTATGTAAAATTAGATATCCCTTAAACAGAGTATCATGCAGATTTTTAAAAGTATAAGGCCAGTTCTGCATAGGCTGATTGGGGAAAAGCTCATATAATATAATATAATACATATATAAATGTATACATATTTGCTTTTATATATATATACATATAGCATGATTTCTGAATGCAATTTCTGAATGAATGTAAGCACACATTCATTTCTCTCACAGTTATTTACTGAGCATCTGCTAGGTGCCAGGACTGGCTGTGCAGCTATGAACAAGACAGACAAAATCCCCATCCACAGGAGCCCAGCGGGGGATGCAGGAAATAATCTGGATAAAGCAATACCATGTGTAGAACAGGAGAAGGCAATGAGTTCGTCAACAAAAAAATAATGCAGAGGCAGGGGATGGGAAGTGCTAGGGTGTGAAACACTCGAACAGAGTGGTCACTGAGAACATGGAATCTGAAATCCAAGGCAGCTGTGAGAAGAAGCTGTGTGGGCATCTAAGAGAAGAGTGGTCAGGCAGAGAAAATAGGAGGTGCAAAGGCCCTGGGGCAGGAATGGGCCTGGCTTGTTCAAGGGAAGCAAGAAGGAGGCAGGGGCCTATTGCAGTAATGACAAGAAGAGGGAGAGAGAGGCAGAAGAGTCCAGAGGTGTGACTGCGGCGTCTGGTTTGCCGAGGGCCAGGAGTTGGGGGAAGTTGTACATCATATGTGTGTATGGACCGGCTTCTGTTCCGAGTGACCAGAAGCCCGAAAACAGTATCCAGCAGAGGCTCAATATGATTTCTATTTTGACACAATCACATAAAGACTTGGTCTTTATGGACAGCACCACACGCTGCTGTCCAGAGACCCAGCCCACCAGCCTCCTCCCTGGACATTAACTGGAAGGCAGCTGAGGTGCAGCTATCAAAGATGATAAACAGGATCATCAGCTGGGGAGGAGGTGGCCAGGCCCTGATTATGCAAGCTCACATCACCTTGGGCCTGTTAATATTAACTCACCCTCCAGCCAGGGGAGCACCAAAAATCCCCGAAGTCACTGCCCTGATAAACGTTGTTTTGCTCAAGTTGTTGGCTAAATCTTCAATGATACTCACTTGGACTTAGATTACGATCTTGCTGAGTCCCTCACAAATGTGTAGCTTTCATCTCCTGAGACTGTATGTTGGGAAACATTTCTCCCATGGCACAGGGCAATGCCAGATGGAGGGCTGAATATCCGCAGAAACCCAGCAGCTGCGACGTGAAAGGTCAACTGACAGCCTTCAGGGCAATTGCAACCTTGAACCGTTTCAGTAATTGAGCCATCTGACTCCTTCTTAGAAGAAAGGATTTCTTCCTAGTAGGCACTCCCTGTCTTTGGAGTCTGGATACTTTTTTGATTCCTAGTCATTGCTCAATAAACCAAGCTTATGAGGAAGTAGATTCAGTCAATCAATCAGTCTTTCACTCAATCATCTTGTACTAAGTGCCAACCACATGCCAGTCCTGGGCTACACATTTTGCTAGGGGCGAGTTCCGTGTTAGTTTGGAGAATAATTCTGAATTACAAACTTATTTGTAACAAAAAAAAAAAAAGGGCTTTGTTGAGACTCTACTTCCCTGCTGTTTCTTTCAGGGGATTTCTTTGGGGTCAATAAGGACAGTGGTACAGGTTGTGCACTGCACAAGGGTGCTGGCAGAGATAGTGTGGGGCCTGAAATCCACCCCAGCTACACTCCCCAAGTGGTGAACCCTGCCATGTGGTGTCACCCACCTGGTTAAAAGACGTTCTCTTTAATTTGCCCAAAGATACTATTATTCCAGAGAGCATGTGATAAAATGAGCATATTAAAATATTAATGGGAGAACCTAGATGGTTAAGTGTCTACTGTAAAAATTCTTCCACTTTGCTCTATGTTTTAAAACTGTCACAGGGAGGGAGGGGACATGTGTATACCTACGGCTGATTCATGTTGGTGTGTGGAGGAAACCAACACAACATTGTAAAGCAATTATCCTTCAATTAAAAATAAACAAAACTGTCATAATAACATGGGGGCAGGGGCTAGAATACCATTGCTCATGAGTTACGTAAAAGAAGAGATGCTATTATGGGTTGAATTGTGTCCCTTCCAAAATTTATACACTGATCCTCAGCACTTCATTTGGAGATAGCCTTAATGTGCACCATAGGTACGTGCTCAGTCGCTCAGTCGTGTCTGACTCTTTGCGACCCCGTGGACTGTAGCCTGTCAGGCTCCTCTGTCTGTGGGATTTTCATGCAAGAGTACTGGAGCAGGTTGCCATTTTCCTCCTCCAGAGGATCTTCCAGACTCAGAGATTGAAACCTAGTCTCATGTGTCTCCTGCATTGCAGGTGAATTCTTTACCCACTGAGTCACAGGGGAAGCCCTGAGTCTTTCTAGAGGTCATAAACTCAAAATGAGGTCTAGGCTGGGCCCTAATCCAACATGAGATTGGATATAAGAAAGGGGAAACGTGGGCACAGAGATGTGAACCGAGAGGGAAGACGATATGAAGATAAGAGATCACTGAGTGAGCATGGTCAGTTAGAACGTACACACCAAGGAGAAAGGCCTGGAACAGACCCTTCCCTCACAGCCCTCAGACAGAATCAACCTTGCCAACTGCTCGATTTGAAATCAAGCTGGAGACTCCAGCTTCCAGAACTGTGGGACAATAAATTTCAGTTGTTTAAGGCACCTAACTGATGATACTCAGTTACAGCAGCCCTAAAGCAGATGCTTTTCCCTATTCTGCACAGAGAGCAGCACCCTGAGGGCTGACAGTGTCCCGATCACCTCCTTGAACTCCTGGAGTGGACACAAATGTAAGGAGGGCATCGGACAGTGTTTTAGAAAAGAGACTCTCTACTGAAAAGTTTGAGAAGCTGGGAACTGACCACAGACTAATGCTTGTCTAAGGAAGAAAAGGCATTGCCCATCAGGATTTAAAAGCCAGCTCATGTCCAACAATGGAATACAGGCAAAGAGCTTTTGCCACTCTTGACTTTTGACACCCAATGATATTCTACAAATAAAGACAGAAGACAAGATTGTTTAAAAATGCACAGGAACCCAAGTAGCCAGGTATGGCAAAAGAGTGGTTGGAGTCTGGGTTCTGTTGCTGGCACTAACTACTCACGAGCTGCATCATCTTGGGTGAATCGTTTGAACTCAACCTTCTCATTCACAAATCCACTGGTTGTTGGGAGGATTAAGTAAGGGGCGACATGTAAAAATCTAAGCACATAGTAGATGTTCAAGAAATGGGAGCAAAAATCCAGAGACAAGAGAAGATAAGCCTCAGGAGTACTAAAAAACAGGCTCAAAGGCTTGTTTGTTCAACAAACAAATAGTTGCAGGTGAAGGTCAGCAGGACCTGTGATGTCAAAATCAATACTTAGCTGGTATCAGGTGTTTATTCCCTTTAGACGCTGTGAAAATTGGCAATGATTTCTTAGCAATCATAAGAAAGCATACAGTGAAGTACTAAGACTGCATGCTCATGAGGCAAGACAGAGGATTCTAATTCTCACTTTTTCCCAGGATGTGCAACCCTTGGTAAGGCCCTGTCATCTCTCCTAACCTCTGCTTCCTCATCTATAAAATGAGAACTTGGACTAGACTAAAAATGGCAACCATGTGGCCATACGCAATTCCTTCCAATCTCACATCCACAGCAGACATCACCAATCAACCATGGCCCTATTTTCATCTCCATTCAGGCATGGCCTCAGAATCCACGTGATGGGTCCAAGATGGCAGCTTGGATGGTAACCATTTACTGTCCTATCCTAGATGATCTCTAAAATGCCTCACAGTTCCTATGTTTTCTGGGCCTGATTCCTCTCTCAGCTAAACATGACTTCATTTTGCATCCTTCAAGACTTTCATGGGATAATTATTTGGGATGTTTTACTATTTGGGGTCTTACATCTTGAGTTGTCCTATTGCTCGATATCCCCTTCTCCCAGAACAGATACTCAACATTTTCACTAGTGTCCTAAATTTTGGTAACTCCACTATTTTAAATAACCTGGCTTCCTCTGTCCATGACCAAGACAGTCATGGATAATGATTTAAGGTGCTCTCACACAGAAAGATGGAGTCTCGGAGTTTTGTTTTGTTGTGTTTTGTTTTGTTTTTTTGGTCATGGCATCAAGGCTTGCAGGATGTTAGTTCCCCGACCAGGATCAAACCCAGGTCCACAGCAGTGAGAGTGTTGAGTCCTAACCACCAGGGAATTCTCTCAAATGCCATTTCAACTCAGTCTTCCCCGGCAGCCCTTACCAATAACTCGAAATTAATGGATCAGATAAAAACTTCTGGCCATTTCATTCCAAGAAAGTGTCTCCAAAGAAACTCTGGAACAAATTATTAAAGCAAGAAGAAACTAGCTCTGTGTGTGTCTATGTGTCTTTATAGAAATCAGTTTTAAACCAGTGCTAAATGAATAATTTCATTTTCAACACTGACCCTCCCAACTACTCTTTCACTTCTCCGTACCTCTGTAGCAACCTCAGAATGTGCCCATTCCCAAGAAATCACCTGGTACAGTAGAATACAGATCTGGATGCCACAACGTTTGCATGCCAAACTTGCCTCAATCTCTACAAACTGTTTGCTTTTGAACAAGTTACTCAATCTTTTCTGGGCTCATCTGCAAGATAGGTCTAATGCCTTCTCATAGGGTCATTTTAGGAGATAGCACATATTCTATCACCTGGAAGATATATAAGATTAGCTGTTACCCTTGCATATATTACTACTATGATTATTACTACTTCTGTATTAACCTGTTGGTCCTTGGGCTTTTGCATAAAGAAATACATCTGAGGAAGTGCCAAAGGGGATTCAAAAAGGATAACAAACCGGAAGAGTACTGGGTGACCACAGTGCACTGTGAGTCTACTTGGGGCACTGCTCAGAGGTTGCTTAGCCCCAGTTTTGCCCGTCCTTCAGAACTCAGCTCAAGTCCACATCCTTACAGGAGCCCCACTGATGTTTAATCCTCTACTCTGCCTGGTATGAGTTAGTCACTCAGCTCTAGCGGACTCTTTGAGACCCCATGCACTTGTAGCCCCAGGCTCCTCTGTCCATGGAGTTCTCCAGGCAAGAATACTGGAGTGGGTTGCTATTCTCTTCTCCAGGGATCTTCCCAACCCAGGCATTGAACCCAGGTCTCCGGCATTGCAGGCAGATTCTTTACCATTCTTTATCAGAGCCATCAGGGAAGCCCACTCTGTCTGCTGGAGGAAGCTTGCTCTTGTTAACTCTAATTGAATTCTGTTCGTTCATCATAAACTTTGCCAACCCAGGATTCTTTCAGTCAGTTCAGGGTTTCCAGAGTTTTACACACTCCATTATCCATCCCTGGGGTAAGTATGTGGAAAAGAGGCATCCATGGCCTCCGATGAAGTATGCTTCATGAAGCCCATGATACAATTACTCTAAAGCTGCCCTCAGTGGGTTAAAGATGCCCTTAACCCATCCAGGGTTAAGCACATAGTAAGTGGTTTCCCTGTGGCACAGACTGTAAGAAATCTGCCAGCAATGCAGGAGATCTGGGTTCAATCCCTGGTTTGGGAAGATCCCCTGGAGAAGGGAAGGGCTACCCACTCCAGTATTCTTGCCTGGATAAACCCATGGACAGAGGAGCCTGGTGGGCTACAGTCCATGGGGTCACAGAGAGTCAGACAGGACTGAGTGACTAAGCATGTACACACACACAAATGCTTCAGAAGTGGATGGATGATTGGGAAGATGAATGGATGGTAGGATGAATGGGTGAGAGAACGGGAAAATACTTCCTCACGGAATATGGTATCTGTCCTTTCTCCTCAGTGTAGTGAGGCCAACTTACCTAGTCAGGTCAGGTCAGCAGCTCCTGTTCCTCCAGTTCCTAGAGTACTGCATACTATGCACCCAAATGATGCAGGTACAGTGGGCTGAGAGCTGGAACAGGGTACGACCTGCAGAGGCATGAAAAAAGTTATGCTTAAAAGGTCTAAATTATTCTAGAGTTATGCCACATCCCTGGTTTAAAAGATACATGTTTAGAAAGAGACACATTTGCCCTCAAATTAATTGTTGCTGTTTAATCACTCAGTCGTGTCCTGTGACTCTTTGCAACCCCATGGACTGCAGCATGCCAGGCTTCCCTGTCCTTCACCATCTTCCAGAGCTTGCTCAAATTAATAGTTCTTATTGAAATCCCATTGGATTTTTTCAATTTGGTAAATTGATTCAAAAATTCATCTGACGTGCAATAAATCAACAAAAAAGTTGAGATTTTTGAAAAAGAAAAACAAATGCCTTGCAAATGACTTGCTTTGCAAAAATGTACATTTTAAGGTATTTTAAAATGTATTTTCAAAACTACTACAATTAAAACAGTATGGCACTGGCAGGAAAAAAAGCAAGTATATGCATGAGACCATATAAAATGTCTAGAAGAATCTATGATAAATTAATTTTATATATGACAATATTTTTTCAAATCCCTGGGGGTGTTTTGGTTTAATTTACACAGGCTATAGCTCTGCTGGTAAAGAATCTGCCTGCAATGCAGGAGACCCTGGATCGATTCCTGGGTTGGGAAGATCTGCTGGAGAAGGGATGGGCTGAATTTTTACTTTACATTGTAAATATTATATTTTAAATAGAGTTTATTATTATTATAACTAAAATCTAAGCACACTTAGAGGATGTAGTTAGGACTTTTCTTCTACACCTATGTGCTTATTGAATATCTAATGCATTTTTCCCACCATGTTCCCACATCAAGCTTCACACAGTTCCACAGTCGGAGTCTGCCTGACTCCCAAGCTGGAGCCTTACCCACTGTTCCCTTTGAATTCCCCAGTAAAGCTGCCCTGGGCAGTCGATGGAGGAGAAGAGCTGCAGGAAGTGTTCTGAGCGTCCTGTGTGGCTGGCTGGGCTAGGTTGAGGGTACTCTGATTCAGTTCGTCCAGGATGGATGAACCAAAGGACTCCTGACCAGGAAAAGCATCCAACCCCAGTGACCCTGTCGGCCTCTGCAACCTCCCTGAAGGACCCCCACTTTGCCTTCAGCCTGTGCAGGTAGATGATGGCCACACCCCAGGCTGGAACACCATCTTCTCCCTGCAGAGTATCTCTATTCCACGCACCCCTGCCAGGTCTCCAGGCCAGCTCAGCAACACCCACCCAGGGCCTGGAGGGTCTGGGATTCAGCCTGGCCCAAATCCCAGACAAGGGGTTCCATGGGCACTACAGCCAATTCCTCTGCACCCTCCTGCCACCCGCGGGCGTGCCAGCCAGCCAGCATGCTGTTTGGGGCCAGAGGCAATATGAAGTGTGGGTCGCTCGGTCACGTCCGACTGTAGCCCACCAAGCTCCTCTGTCCATGGGATTCTCCAGGCAAGAATACTAGAGTGAGAAGCCATTCCCTTCTCCAGGGGAGTCTCCCTAACCCAGGGATTGAACCCAGGTCTCCCACATTGCGGGCAAATTTTTTTACCCTCTGAGCCACCAGCAAAGCCTGTGCAGGAAGGGAAGCAGCATACTCATATAGAAGTTTGTTGATAATGCCAGAAATGGTACCACACAGAAGTCTTCCTCACCCCCTTTGAGAAGGATCAGGTAGCCAGGGGGCAGATAGCTCCGTTCACTTCAAGACTGCGAAACTTGCCCTGGAGTTGAGCCCAGACACTATCGGTTACATTTTCTTTAACAGTAAGTAATCCTTTAAGGGTCAGACACAACTGAGCTACTTCACTTTCATTTTTCACTTTCATGCATTGGAGAAGGAAATGGCAACCCACTCCAGTATTCTTGCCTGGAGAATCCCAGGGACGGGGGAGCCTGGTGGGCTGCCGTCTATGGGGTCGCACAGGGTCGGACACGACTGAAGTGACTTAGCAGCAGCAGCAGCAATCCTTTAAGGATTGTTTAGATCCCGTTGCAGTTTATTACAAAGGTGATCCACCTTTTGTCTAAGATGTGATCAGGTCAGATCACACTCTCTACTGCCTCAGCAAGACTTCATTTATTGACTAACTCCTCTCTCTTCCACACCTTCAACTTTTCTTCTAGAACCTTCACCTGCACATTCAAACTCCAGTTCCTTCTCCAGCCACAGTTCCAGCTGCCTCTTCCTGCCACAACCAAACATCTAGGACCTGCTGCATAATTTGTAGGTCTCAGTGCAAATGAGTATGTGGGGCCCTTGTTCAAAAGTCACATTTCAATGTGGTGACAGTCAAGCATTAAACCACATTCCGGACCTTTTAAGAGCCCAGGTGGCACCTCCTGGAAGCCAGCCCTGCCCACAGAAGATATCCCAAATTGCTGCCCATTCCACCAAACACAAATCTTTCTTCTGGGCTCATGACCTAAATTGTTTAATCAAGCTACCTCCCCAAAAGAAGCCCCTTATTTAACAAGGGAGCCTCATCCTGTGTCCACCTAGTTTCGTGACATTTACCTGTTTTGTGAGCTTCTCCTCAACACCCTCCTGTCTGGGCTTGGCGTGGCTTTCCTGATTCTCCTTCTACCTCACCTCCTGCGCACACACTGAGCCCATTAAATATTTACATTCCATAGAGCTCTCCTCAGCCACCCATCTTCTTTCTTATTCTTCACTCTCCTTCGGGTGAGCTTGGCACACTTAGTGACCTCCAAACCTCCTATGCATTGAAGACTCTCAGCTCCCTATGCCCAGCCCCACCTCCCATGAGTTCCAGACCCATTTCTCTATCAGCCATCTGGTCACCTCTGTCCAAATGTCCAAGAAGTACCTCATATTTCAGTTCAGTTTCAGTTGCTCAGTCATGTCCGACTCTTTGCGACTCCAATTTTAATAATTTTCCAGAGTTTGTTGTGGTCCACATAGTCAAAGGCTTTGGCAAAATCAATAAAGATGTTTTTCTGGAACTCTCTTGCTTTTTCGATGATCCACCGGATGTTGGCAATTTGATCTCTGGTTCCTCTACCTTTTCTAAATCCAGCTTGAACATCTGGAAGTTCACGATTCACGTTGAAGCCTGGCTTGGAGAATTTTGAGCATTACTTTGCCAGCGTGTGAGACAAGCGCAATTGTGCGTAGTTTGAGCATTCTTTGGCATTGCCTTTCTTTGGGACTGGAATGAAAACTGACCTTTTCCAGTCCTGTGGCCACTGCTGAGTTTTCCAAATTTTCTGGCATATTGAGTGCAGCACTTTTACAGCATCATCTTTTAGGATTTGAAATAGCTCAACTGGAATTAAGCATGTTCAAAAAGATGCATTTCTTCCCGCTCTGCCCTCCACCCACAAAGAAAGTCCCCTCTTCCTGTTCCTTTCATCTAAGTCTCAGTAAATTGTCCTGATTCTATGCACTGCCCAAAACAGAAACCTTGAGGTCACCTTGGTCCCTTGCAAGCAGTGCACAGAGCGTGGCTGACTGTGGATGAGACAGGAGCAGATGAGGACACCACAAGCCTGGGTGCCTTTCCCAAATCCCATATGCACAAGTTTCATGTTGACAGGTTTTCCTATTAGTTTTTTGAGGAAGGCAGCCACCACCTTCTCTGCTTGGGGAAAATGATGATCCTCTGCTAAAGTCAAAGTCAGGTGGGAAGAAGGTGTGCCTCCTTCTTCCTGCCATGCCCCCCAGGCTGTCAGATGCTCTGGGCCCTTGAAGAAAAAGGAAAGCTATGACTGAAGGTATGAGCAAAAGTAGAGTGTCTTTGCACAAGATCACTCGGAGTTATTGGACCCATTTCACAGATTAGCAAACCAAGATCCACAACAACTGGACAATTATAAGTCAAACTCATTGGCCCAGTGTGAACATTCCTGGGAGGACCTATGGACCCACCTCACTCTCATGACCTTCCACCAGCTTCATATCCTCTGTTGGTTTCTGGATTTTTCTTCTCCTTCCAGTTTCCTTGCCACCTGGACAAGGCATGCTCAGCTCAATGAAGCAGCAGGTGACAACCTTGGGTGAGGGCATTTGGGTGTCACTGGGAAGGCAGTCCCCTGGCAGGACTTGGGAAATCCACGCTGATTGTGGCCTGGGAGTCTCTGTGTGTGTGTGTGTGTGTGTGTGTGTGTGTGTGTGTGTGTGTGTATGTGTGTGTGACATAAAAGAGGGTGGGACCGTCCTGTCATCACCGCCTGTTGGCATCCAACAGGCCCAGGGGTTTACAAGGCACCAGCCAGGTCTCAGGTCCGCTCCACAAGTGGCTGAGAAGGAAAGCCTCTCAGGGTCTCCTTGATAAGAAAACCTACACAATATTATCTTGTGTCTGTGTTTGGAAGCGTTGGCATGCCTCAGCCGTGCCCCTGCAAAGGATGACCCAGCACCAACACTCCCCGTGAGGGAATCCTCCTGTGAAAAAGACTTTCAGGGCAGGGACTGAGCTCTTCCCAAGTCTCCATCTGACATTCAACCCTGTGTATTATCTGAGAAAGCATTCACTGAGTACCAGATGTGTGCCCAGCATGGTCCCAAAGGAGAAAGGATACAGAGATGGAGGAGACAGTCCCATCCTCAAAGAGCTATTGGTGGAGGCACACAGCACTTGTCACACTACAACCACTCCTGGTGTGGGAGTAAATCTCACTACAAACAAGATACATGTTCTTACTGGGAGTGTGTCAGATGGAATTTTAAGCTGAATGGGCAAGGAGCCCAGTGCTGACAGAATGAATCACTGTGAAGGAGAGGGTGTAGCCTGACATCAAATTGGTGCCAGGGAACAGCTGTAGGTTGATAAGAATCCATGGGAACTTTGTTCTCACAGTCATCCCAGGCACACCATCATTGCAGTCACCCCTTCACATGCTCAAGTATTCCACCCTCTGACCACTGCTTCTTTTCCTTCCAGGTCATTTACTCTTGGTACCCAGCTCCAACAATCCCCCAACCTCCAGGAAAGCACCATCCATGGATCCTACTTGTTTCCACCTCCCTCTGTTCCCTCAGGTCCTTGCCTCCTCCTTGTCCAGCTCAAGTTCCGTGATCAATCGTACCGAGTTCATTTGCCCTTGTCTGCCTCTATCATAGCTTCATGATAAAACCCTCCAATTCTCCCCCTATTTCATAGCTACACTCAAACTTCTGGATGAAGCTAGAGGAAAACACAACACATTGATAGATCTCATTTAAATTCCTGATCATTGAACCTCAAGACAGCCCTTGATCCCAGGCAGCAATCAACCTCTATTCCAGCCCTTTCATGCTTCCTGTCTTAAGTAAATACTTCATGTCTTCACATTACAGCAAACCTCTGACACCTCCTGCCCTGAATCACCCCAGGCAAAGGAACTTACTTCCTTTCGCTGGCAAAATATAGGTAACTGTCTTCCCACTCACCTGTGGCTCCGCTCACATGTCTATTCCCCTCCCGCATTATAGTGGAGCACCTAACCTAGCTGAAGTCACCCCTCCACCTACACCCTTAGTTATATTTTATCTCAGGCCCCCAAGGACATCAAACCAGTAACCCTGCCTCTATCATCTCCTCAATCACATATCTTCACTATCTACTAGACATTTTCTTCCAGGATGCAATTTCTTCCATGTTAATCTAGATGGATAAATGGGTGGATGGATGGATGATAGATAGGTAGATAAATAAAGATAGACAAAAGAAAGAGACAAAGACAGATCATCTCCTCCTCTAGCTGATACCATTGCTTGAAAAAATTATTCTCCTGTCTCCAAATTAGGATGATGAGCCATCCAGTTTGCCTGGGGATGAAAAATAAATTGGACTCCACTTACATAAAATGTTTATCCTTCAAAAGATATTGTTAAAAAATGAAAAGATAAGCCATAAGTTTCTTACAAAATTGAATGTGATCTTATCATATGATTCAGCAATCATGCTCCATATTTCCCCAGCCAATATAAAAACTTTGTCCACACAAAAAACCCACATTTAAATATTTATAGCAATTTTATTTATAGCTGCCAAAACTGGAAGCAACCAAGGTGTCCTTCAATGGCGGTGATTTAGTTATGAAATAGTGTCTGACTCTGCAACCCCATGGACTGTAGCCTGCCAGGCTCCTCTGTCCGTGGGATTATCCCAGCAAGAATATTGGAGTGGGAAGCCATCTCTTTCTCCAAGGGGTCTCCCCAACCCAGGAAATGAACTCATGTCTCCTGCATTGCAGACAGATTTTTTACTGCTGAGCCCCAGGGCTTCAACATTGAAATATAACTCAAGTATAAAAAAAAAAGAATGAAAGTCTACCATTGGCAACAACATGGATAGACTTAGAAGGCACTATGTTTGGTGAAATAAGTCAAACAGAGAAAGAGAAGCACTGTATGCCATAAGTAACACTTGGAATCTAAAAAATTAAACAAATGAATGAATACAGTAAAACAGAAACAGACTCACAGATATACAAAACAAACTAGTGGTTCCCAGTGGCAAGAGAGAAGGAGAGGAGTTGCAAGATAAGGGCATCGGATTAAGAGGTACAAACTACTATGCAGCACAGAAAATATAGCCAATGTTTTACAATAATTTCAGTGGAGTATAATAATCTATAAAAATATTGAATCACTATGCTGTATACCTGAAACTAATATAACCTTGTAAACCAACCATACTTCAATTTAAAAAATGGAAAAGAAAAGAAACATAGGCCATTCCTATTTATCTAAAGGATAAATAAAAGAATGTTATGAAAACTTCATATACATACATTTTAAAAGCTAGATTAAATGAGCAAATTTTCTTCTCAAAAAAATATTGCTTGAAGAAATAGAAAATCTGAACAGTTCCCTATGAGAGAAATTAAATCCATAAATAAAAAATTCCTCCCAAAGATAACTCCAAGCCCAAATGATTTCTCTGGCACATTCTGCCAAACATTCAAGGAAAAAAAAAAATAATGTCAGGCTTACACACTTTTCCAGATTTTAGAATAACAGACTATACTTCCCAACCTGTTAGATGAAGCCCTCATGACACGGATACCCATACCTGGCAAGAGCAATAGTTAAAAAGATGACAAAATAAAATTACTTTAAGGCAGAACAAGAACATTTTTAAAGATAAAATTCTCTCTGCTCATTTAAGCCACAACCCCCACCCCCACCCCCCGCTTCCCTTTAGTGTGTATCTGTATTACATATTAACTGGATCCCCTTGGAAGACAGAGGAATGCTTACCCACCGCAAAAAGGAAAAACATGTCACCAGCAAGGTAAATCCTTAGGAGATAAGGTTCCTTTCTCAATCCTGTAAGGGGTCACAATGACTCATTACTCGCCCTGGACTATGTAAAGGTCAGTATGTTACTTTGACGTACTTCGTCGCAAAAACTTGCACAACTGTGGCTTGACCTCTGTCAGGGGGAACAGTCCCGGGAGTTTTCTGAAAGACTGTCTGTCTCTTGACTTATAATCCTCAGTTTGGCTCAAATAAAATCTTCCATTTCTTTCTTAGATTGGCTATTGATTAATTTTTCATTGACAAAAGAAACTCACCAACCACCGTGTGTTAAACACATTACCTTAATTGTTTTCACTCATCACCAGGAACATGCTCTCAAGGTGGGCACAACCCTTCACCTCACTTAATGAACCAGAAAATTGAGGTTGGCAGAGACTAGAGAATGTGCCTAAATCACACAACCAGCAATCAGCTGGAGCGATATTGGAGACAAGCCTAACAGACACAAAGCTGTCTCTCTTAGGGTCTGGATTCTAATCTCCTGCCTCCTCTGTCTTCAGGGAAGCTGGGAAGCCAGCAAGGTGAGCCTCAGAGAAGTCAAGCGACTTGTCCAAGCTCACAGAACAAGTTGGTGACAGAGCAAGAGGCAGAGCTGGGACTCAGCCCGGCCCCTCCTAGCTTCTCCTGAGGACACCTGCACAGCTTGCCTGTCCGACCCCACCTTTCTCAAACTCTCTCAGGCTACCCCCCACTGTGGATCTGTAGACGATGGCTGGACCGACAGGGGCATCCACATCGCCGTCACACCCTGACCCAATATGCCCATCAGCCCCCTGGGCCCGGAATGGCAGTGCAGAACTGCTCGATATTAAGACAAGAGCACCTATAACTTCTGTTTTGATGTGGATGAGACGGGGAAGGAATAAGGGAAGACGGAGGCAGTAGAACTTCAATAAGGGCTTTAGCTAAGGTGTGTTGGCTCCGATTCTGATTCCTCTGCGTAGTACTGTGACTTTAGGGAAGTCTTTTTGCAACAGAGAACAAACCTGATTCCGTTTTGGATCTATTCCTTCAGCTCTCACATCCCTGCTGTCTCTGTTGCCTGTGCCCAGTCATGCTGGCTCTGCACCTTTGGTAAAAGAAAGTTGCCTATAGCCTGAAATATGCATGATAGTTCATGCTCAAGGCTCTGCTTGCCAGGATTGACCTTTAAAAGTATAATACTTCTACGGGAAATAAGATTTGTCTTGGAGGTTTATAGGAATATCATGAGAGACGGAGGTGGACAGCTGCCAAAGCAAAAGAGCAAAAACAAGCAAGTATCACATTCTCTCCAGGAGCCTGACCAGAACCAAGAAATTTGCAACAAGCCACATGGCAGAATTCTGACTCTGGGTGATGGTTCTGTAGGACCATCTTCTCAGTCTGCTAGCTTTCCAAATAAAATCACTATTCCTTGCCCCAGCATCTTGTCCATTGATTCCTTGGCCTGTGGTATGGTAAGCAGTAATGAATTTGGACGTGGTAACATTCGTGCTTCTCCCTGCCAGTTTCCCAGTTGCTAAATGAGACTAGCAACACAGGCATACCTCAGAGATATTGAGGGTTTGGTCTCAGACCACTGCAATAAGGCAAATATTGCAATAAAACAAGTCACACATATTTTTTTTTCCAGGGCATATAAAAATTGTTTACATTGTTTATACTGTGGTCTCTTAAGTATGCAACAGCATTCCATCTAAAAAGGCAGTGGACATACCTTAATTTAAATATACTTTATTGCAAAAAGATATTAACCACCATCTGAGCCTTCAGCAAGTCAAAATCTTTTTGCAGTAGCAATACCAAAGATCAGTGGTCATAAATCACCATAACATATATAACAACAATGAGGACATTTCAAATACTGCAAGAATTACCAAAATGTGACCCAAAGACATGAAATGAGCAAATGCTGCTGGGAAAACGGCGCAGATAGACTTGCAGGACACAGGATTGCCACAAACCTTTCATTTGTAAAAAACACATTATCTGAGGGACTTCCTTGGTGGTCCAGTGACTAAGACTTCACGTTCCCAATGCAGGCAGCCTGGGTTCAATCCTTAGCAAACTAGATCCCACGTGCTGCAACTAGGACCCAGTGCAGCCCAATAAACAAACAAACAAATAACCACAGTATCTGCAAAGTGTGGTAAGGCAAAGTGCAATAAAGCAAAGTGTGATAAAACGAGGTATGTCGGTAATCACTAGCATTCATATAGCACTCAGAATACATTGGGCACTGTTCTATGCTCTTTCTACATATGCAATCTTCACAGCAACCTAGAGTGATTCTAGGATCTCCATTTCTCAGCTGAGGCACAGGGGGCTTAGTAACTTGCCTGATATCACACAGCTAAGGTCTGGATTCAAACTCAGAGTCCCTGCTCTTGACTGCTATGTTATCCTAGATGATAATAATACCTGCCTGGTTAAGTTCATGTGAGGATCAAATAGGTCAGTACCCACAAAACACCAGAGCTGGTACCCAGCAGTGGCTCAATAAACACCAGGTACTACCCTTACTACGTACCAGACTTGATGCCCAGTGCCTTATAGGTTGCGATATCAGGGCAGAGCAGGAAATGGCAGGGAAATCAGAAGGGAGACAAAAGGGGTCAGCCAGTCATTGCAGAACCTTCTTAGCAAAGTAATGGAGAAGGGGGGTGGCGGTGGGGCAAGGATTGGATTCTTGCTTGGCCCAGGAATTGCCCAAAGGCTGAGACTGCAGATAGGACAGGTGACCCTAGCAATGCAGGCTTGCAGGAGAAGAAACCAGGAAGTCTTCTTGACCCACAATAGCGACAGGTCCTAAGACCAGCTCAGGTCAGCTCAGGTCCAGCCTCTAGGCATGCGATTTAACCCAACCTACCCACGCCACCCCCATGCTGGCCCCAAGCACAGATTGGCATCCTTTTTGCCAACACAGTTCATGATCCCTTGGGTAAACAGCCGACCAGGGCTCAGCAAAGGCCATCCAAGGCTCCTCCCTGGCAAGTCTCATCACTGCAGGTCTCTGGCTCGATGTGACCATGTCAGGCAAGGGTCTTTTTTTCCCTGGAGACGGGATTCCGGATAGCAGGTAGCCTCACAGCTGGCGAAGTTAGGAGGAAGCCTCCCCATCACAGCTTCTGCGGTTGGCAGAGTTGGGAAAGAGGGACTCGGAGCAACACATCTGTAGGGTGATTTCAGAGAAGGAGATGGTCGTGCTTAGAGGGCTTCAGCCAAAAGCTCCTCCCTGGATCTGGAGGGAGTCCTGAAAGGTGGGTACATCTTTCAAGTGAGACCCAGGTGCAGCAGCAACTAGCCCAGGGGGAACAATGGAAGCGGACCTCCTGGTAATCGGGGAGCAGGTTACACTCACCTGGAAGCCACTAGCCAGGGCCTGGTGGGCATAGACCAGTGGTTCAGGGAACACACAGTAAACCGGTGGTCTTCTGCGTCAACAGTGCTTCTGAAAAATGTTCTTCTACTTTTTAAAATTATTTTTCTGTTTTAAGGGGCTAAGAGGTTGGTCGGAGAAGGCAATGGCACCCCACTCAAGTACTCTTGCCTGGAAAATCCCATGGATGGAGGAGCCTGGTAGGCTGCAGTCCATGGGGTCGCTAAGAGTCAGACACGACTGAGCGACTTCCCTTTCACTTTTCACTTTCGTGCACTGGAGAAGGAAATGGCAACCCACTCCAGTGTTCTTGCTTGGAGAATCCCAGGGACGGGGGAGCCTGGTGGGCTTCCGTCTATGGGGTCGCACAGAGTCGACATGACTGAAGCGACTTAGCAGCAGCAGCAAGAGGCTGATAATTAAAGAAAAAGCCTTCTAATCAGGCACTGTCTAAGCACTTAGTGGATACCAGGGGAGATAAAGTAACAGTTCCAGCAATGGGTCTCTTGACAGGCCTTCCCTTGTGCCCTCTGCCATGCTACGTTTATGGTGCCATACAGTCTTCATGGCAACCCATGTGTGTATCTACATGTATGCATATATGTATGTGTGTGTATATATACACAGTTTTTTTAAAACTATAAATTTTATATATCATGATCTTTTACCCTTAAACACTTTGATGTATATTTCCTAAGAATTTGGGGTATTATTTTTTCAGTAAAGCTATTAACTTCAGGAAATTTACCACTGGTACAATACTTTTCTCTAACGTATGATCCATATTCCAGTTCTGTCAATTTTTCCACTAATGTCCCTCAAAGTACATGTTTCCTGAAGTTAAGGACCTCAGCAGCACATTAAGTCATGGATAATGATTTACTGGTCTTTCCGGAGTCTTCCCAACCCCTGCAAGGAGCTTCTTGCTAAAGCCCTACAAGAATTGAAGACCACTTTCTCCTCAGAAATCTCACCATTGCAAACATCATGCCTCTTCAATCTCCTCTAAGAGGTAACATATGGTGTCTTCTTTGACCTTGACATGTTTAAAAAGCACACTTCCTGTCATCAGTAAATGGTGTTAACATGCATATGGAAAAAGATAGACCCCTTCTTCACACCATACTCAAAGATAAATAAATAAAGCAATAGAAGCTTCATAAGAAAATATTTCACAACATTGAAATGGGCAATGATTCCTTAAATAAGACATAAACTATCTGTGGAAAAATAAATAGAGGGATTGGACTTCATTGTGAACTATGCTCATCAAAAGATTCTGTAAAAGAGAGTAAAAGGCCACAAACTTAGAGAAGCTATTTTGCAGTGTATAATACATCAAACTGATGTGTCTCCCAATGACTAAGAAAAAGACAATCTGACAGAAACAATTTTACTAAAATAGGCATTTCTCAAAAGGTAAAATCATTGGCTATAAAGGAGAAACTACGTTTTGTTTTGTTTTGATCCAGAAAGTCCTGGCTGTTTTATAGGAAACAAAAAAATATAAGCTTATCTATCTCCTCTCACATTTTACTGTAAGTAGCAGGAAGAAACTGGAGCATACTTTGAATAGTCTGTCTAGATATCTCATCAGCCACCAGTTCATTTGTTACATTCTCTGTTTTTATGTTTCCAGAGATGACAGTATTACTTCATTTCCCCCACCCTTCCTCCAGCTTCCCACAACCTGATCTTCACTTTCCTTTAAGCCCTCCCGTCCAGGACCACTAGGCATCCACTCCAGTCTTCAGAAGGCCTTTCCGGCTCCCATTTTCCAACTGATCCCAGAACCACTGCCACATATTCAGGCTTTTGTTACGAAGCACTCCATTTCCAGGAACCAAAATCTGTCCTCGGTAACGTGACCTCATAAACTGTCCAAAAGTTCAGTAGCTTAAAGCAGCCATTTATTACACTCTTGGGTTCTGTGGACAGGAATTCAGACAAGGCACAGTAGGATGGCTCGGCTCGGCTCCTTGATAGCTAGGATCTTAGCTGGAGGTTTTTGGTGTTTTTAGTAAAGGGAGATCATCCTAAGGCCAAAAATAGGATGAGTATCTTTTAAACCCATGGGAGAAAATTCAACCTTTTCAACGCAAAGAAGTAAAAGACACAAGTAAAAGAATATATAGTAAATGAAAAATATGAGATGAAGTGGTATGTCAGTCCTAAAAACAACCATAATTAAAATGAAGTGTAATAGGTTAATTTTGCCAACTGAAAGGCAAAGAGACTGTCACTGTCAGATAATAAAAAATAAATTCAACAAAATGTTGTGTATATGAGACGCTCTTAAAACAAGAAGGCACAGATAGCTTGTAAATGAAAAGGTGTAATATATCAGGCAAGTGTGAACCAAAACAAAGTTGGGAAACCAATCTTATTAGATAAAATAGAATTTCAGACAAAAATGTGCCAATAAAGCCAAGATAAAAGAAAAATGAACAATAGAGAGAGATGATATAATAATCAAAAGTGTGTAAGTTTTGATGGTCTCAAAGCATATCGACCAACAACTGACAGAGAGGTAAATAAATGAACAATTATGAGTGGAGATTGTAACATTTTCTATTAAACTTAATTACTGATAGGACAGAGATTTGAAAAATAGTAAATTCCTAGTTATATATATTTCTAGTTATATATTTATATTTATAACTATTCCTAGTTATAAATTCTATAATTGGCTGAAGTAATAAAAAATCCTGAAAAGGCCAATAATTACTAATAAAACTGAAGTGCCCTCAAAACTCTCCACTGAGTTGCGGCCCTCAGAGGAGCATCTCCCCTCGTCCCTGAAAGGTAGTAATAGCACCATCAGTCCAGCAGAGGGCGCAGTACCCTGCCTCACAATTCACAATGTTGTATTCTTCTGGGCACTGTATCAATCCAAGGATAGGCAATCATGTGCAATGGGGGACTGATATGAACACTGAAAAAAAGTGAGTCTCTCTCCTTCTGATATCAAATTACTAGTTAGAACCAAGTAACCTGCAGCTGCAGTGACCACCTTTTCCCCACCATAAAAAACTAGAACAGGAAAGAAGAAAGCGGAGCAAAGAAAGAATTTAAAAAAAAAAAAAAGAGAGAGAGACATCAATTTAATGACTGCCCTGGGACTCCTGGATCCAGCCAGGCCTGAAGCCCTCCCACTTCAGAATTATCCTAAAAGAAACCCAGTATATATTCTTTTCTGCTTTAATGCAGTTTGGGTTGGGTCTGTCATCTGCAGTCAAAAGAGAGCTGATGAATAAAAACGTGGGGAAGAGGGAAGGGAAGGTGCTAGGTTTCAGAGTTGAATGGTCTTGGATTTGAATCTCAAGAGCAGCTCCCTGAAGCTCCATGTGCCTCAGTTTCCTCGTCTAGAGAAGAGTAGTAATAATAGTATACGCTTCACAGAGTCGTGAGGATTAAATGAGATAATCCACGGGAAGCACTCTGCTGCTTTTAGTCCACGTCTCTTTCCCTCACACCATTGCCCCCCTGAAGGTAGGGCCTCCTGGGCTGGACTCATTCCCGGCCCAAGCTCAGCGCCTGGTTCTTCACAGGTGTGAGCACCATCATGCTAATTAAGGACACCCGTGGCCTCTGCGCCCACGGCCACCCAGGCAGCCACACACCCTGACGTAACTCCAGCCTCATTTTGCTATTAAAAAATCAAACCTCAGGGAATTGAATGTGAAAGAAAGTTAATTTGCAGCATTGCTGTGTTTACTTAAATTTCCTGGAAAAGGCTCCCATTGGTTAATGACTGGGGGGAGGGGACCACCAAATGGAGAAGGCCACTGGCTCCCCTCTAACCATTAACCAGCTGGGAAGCTGGCCAGCAGGATTTAGCAGCCGCAGAGCAGCTGGCTTACTGTACACATAACATGATCCAGGACAGCAGGACCAAGCCAGCAGTTGCAGCCTGAGCCCACTGCCGACCGTGAGTAACAGCTGCCCGGCCTCCAGAACCAAGCCGTGACTGCGTCTTGCTTACTTGAATTTTTTTTTTTTTTAAACGGGGCATGGAGCCTTAGGGCAACCAACAGTGACAGGAGACCCCCCTAGAGAGGGTTTTCCAGAATCTGTGGGTCACCCACAGGGGTTTTGATTTTTCCTGGGCTCCTGTCTTGCAGGAGTTGACACGGAATTAAGAGCCATTCCCAGCTATCACACGCTGCCCCTAAGGCCAGCCAGACAGCCATTAACAGCCTCTGAGACAGAGTCTGAGAGCTGGGATGGACTGCACAACAGAGCGCCCCTGCCAGGGGACGCAGGCAGGGGAGGGCAGTGCCCAGGTGACCCAGCACAGACTATACCCTACGGCGCTGCACATACCTCCTCCCCGGATGACCTGGGCAAGGATCCTGCAGACAGAATGGAACGGCCAGCATCACAGCACACGGGCCGCGGTTTAAATGCACAGGGCCTAGGACTGTGCCTGGCTTGTGCAGAGCATCTAGAAAAATAGAGAACACAGTGGGTGTGTACTGCGTGTGTGACTTCAAAAATGAGGGACGAGGAGGACATACATGACATGAAATCCAGGGATAAGATTGCTACTCTGCACTTTTATGCTGCTGGGTTTTCACTCTAAAGAAAGGCAGAACACAAGCTGTGCAGTCAGACAGCTGGGCTTGGAATTTCAGCTCTCATTCCCGGGGCCTCAGTTTTCTCATCTGTACAACGGACCCAGGCTGACCCAGGAAGTGAGGTCCTTAAAGAAAGCACAATTAACAGCTGTGGCTGATATTCACAACAGTCTTGTGAGGTGGGTAGAGTTTTAATCCCCATCTTGGAGGATTAGCACAGGAGGGGATGAGGCGTGAAATCTGAGACAGCAGGAAGAGAAGGGAAGAGAGAAGAACTTCTATTGGGGGCAAGCCCACCCCATTCCAGGCTGTGAACCGCATCGGGTCCTTGCCCAAGAAGGGGCCAAAGACGAGCGTGGAGATAGCCAGGACTGAAGCAAAGATCTCACTACAGTCTGACAGGGCAGTGACAGAGAGAAGCACAGAGGAGGGCTTCCTGGAGGAGGTGAGGGAGTGATCCAGGGAGGGGTCAGGCCAACAGACGGCAGCAAGTGGAGCCACATGGGGCAGGACTGGACCTGGCCCATCTTTGTCTCCAGTTCTCAGGCCAGAGCCGGGCTTTGCAAACATTGGAGAATGGGATGACCTCCCTGGCGTGACCCGGGCAGAGGGATGAAAGTCTGGTACGTGCTGGGAGGACACCCCAAGAGACAGACACACTGTTGCTATGAGATTTCAAGAGGCCAGATTTGGGGGTGGGGGTGAGGCAGGGCTCTCTGGGCAACGTGAGTGAGGATCAGCCTTGCCTGGGAGCAACGGGAGTCCCTGACAGCTTTTCTGCAGGAGACTGGCCCATCCGCTTGATTCTGGAAACATGCCCTGGCTGCAGAGGAAAGAAAGGTTGGCAGGAGGTGAGCAGGAGGCATGGAGATCAGGTGGGGGAGGAGGGGCAACTGGGAGGGATGCCAAGTCCCAACCTTGGGCTGTGTCCTAGAACTGGAGAAGAGGACAGACCCCAGACACGTAGATGGTCAAATGGGCCAGGTCAGGGGTAGGTGTTGTTATCAAATCTATTTTATATCAAGGAAACGGGAAGAATTTAAACAGTGAACCCAAGTCACCTGGGTCATAGAGATAGTGCTGAGATCTCCATATGACTTGGTCTGCCGTGAAACCCAGGAAAATAGAGATTGTCTATAAGCCAGGCAACTGGGCAGGGAGGGGGCGAGGCTCTTATCAAAGCCAAGAAGCCAGGAACAGGAGTTGTATTTCCACCACGTGGAGGGAGACAGGCAGAGGGGTTGAGGAGGTCTCAGAGAGAGGTTCTTGTGAAGCTCTGGGTTTGCAGTGGGCCAGGAAAGGGCCTCGAGGTGTGTTCCGGAGCAGACTAGTGACTCCCACCCTCAGAGTACCCGCATTCTCTTGGGGGACTGGTTTCACTGTGGGTTCCCAGCCCCTTCCCAGCATAGCTAGTCCTGGAGGTGGGGTGGTGCAGGGGGACCTGCTTCTCCTATAAGCATCCTTCCTTTATAGGAATAGGGGGGAATTCCATAAAGCACAGGGGTTGGGACCACTGGCCTTGCAGATAGAGTGTCTGCTTACTGATTCTGACCTTGGCTGTATTTTTTGGAATCATCAAACATTTTTAATGGCTTATAATTAATTTTTTATTGTGGTAAGATATATAAAGACTGAGCCTTTCAACCAGGTTTAAGTGTACAGTTCTCTGGTATCAGGTACATTCACATTGTTCTGTAACCATCACCACCATCCATTTGCAGGACTTTTTCATCATCACAAACTGAAACTCTACCCATTAAACCCTAACTCTCCATGTCCCCACTCCCCACTCCCCACCCCCAGTTCTGTTAACTACTAACCTACCTTCGATTTCTATGAACTTGACTGTTGGAAGGCTCTCATGTGGCTCAGTCAGTAAAGAATCTGCCTGCAATGCAGGAGACATCCTGATCTCTGCCCCTGGTACCTAGCACCAAGTTCCAAAAACCCTTGTAATTCCCCAAGTGATAAGAATGCTAGAAGCATCTTTTGTTCGAATATTTGGTCTTCTTTGACCCTGCTTCCTGAGGCAGAGCTCCAAAATCCCTTGGCATTTCCTGGGTAACAGCAGTGTCCTTTGCTTTAATGAGGAGATGCTGGGTGACCTCCTGGATGGTCTCAGGATGGGGGCTGGTCACCTGAAAGACCAAGTCATGACTGGGACTTGGAACGTTCAGCCCCATCCTTCAGGAAAGGGTGAGGGGTTGGAGATTCAGTTCATGATCAATTCTGCCTATGTGATGAAGCCTCCATAAGCATGCCAAAGGTGTGGGGTTCAGAGAGCTTCTGAAGGCACGTGGCGAGAGGGTGGTATACCTACAAGCCACAGGGACAAGAGCCCCTGTGCGTAAGACCCCTCTAGACCTTGCCCCACTCTCTTTATCTGGTTGTTCATTGTTATTATACCCTTTACTTTTTAATTATTTTAAATTTTTAGTGGAGTATAGTTGATTTACAATGGTGCATTGATTTCTGCTGTGCGGCAAAGTCAATCAGTTATGCATACACAAGTATCCACTCTTTTTTTAGCTTCTTTTCCCATGTGCTTCACTATGAAGTATTGAGTAGAGTTTCCTGTGCTATAAAGTAGGTTCTTCTTAGCTAGCTGTTTTATAATAGTAGTGTCTGTATATTAATCTTAATCTCCCCATTTATCCCTTCTCCCTCACTTTCCCCCCAGGTAACCATAAGTGTGTTTTCTGTATCTGTGACCCTATATAAGTCCATTTGTACCATTTTTTTTTTTAGATTCCATATATAAGGAATATCATATGATATTTGTCTGTGTCTGATTTACTTCACTCAGTATGGCAATCTGTTGGTCCATCCATGTTGAAGCAAATGGCATTATTTCATTCTTTTCATGGCTGAGTGATATCCCATTGCATACATGTACCACATCGTTATCCATTCCTCTGTCAAAGGACATGTCCTGACTACTGTAAATAGTGCTGCAGTGAATGTTGGGGTATACATGTTTTTGAATCATGGTTTTCTCTGGATATATGGTCAGGAATGGGATTTCTGGATCATATGGGAGCTCTATTTTTAGTGTTGTAAGGAATCTCCATACTGTTCTCCATAGAGTCTGGACCAATTTACATTCCCACCAACCCTTTTCTCCACACCCTCTCCAGCGTTTATTGTTTGTAGATTTCTTGATGATGGCCATTCTGATCTTGCATTCCAGGAATAAATCCCACTTTGACATAACGTAAAATCCTTCTACTATGCTGCTGAAAGCTATTTGCTAACATTTCGTTGAGGGTTTTTGCATCCATGTTCATAAACAATATTTGTCTGTAGTTTCCTTTTCTTATGGTGTCTTTGCCTTTGGCATTAGGGCAATGAATGAGTTAGGAAGTGTTCCCTCCTCGGTTATTCTGGAAACTATTCAGTTCCCTATTCAGTTATTCTGGAAAAGTTTGAGGAGAATTTGTGCAAATTCTTCTTTAAATGTTTGGTAGAATTCAAAGCTGAAGCTATGTAATCCGGGTTTTTCTTTGTTGAGAGATGTTCAAATAATTATTCAATTTCCTGACTTCTTATAGGTCTATTCAGATTTTCTGTTTCTTTGTGGTTTAACTTTGGCATGTTTTGTGTTTCTATAAATTTTCCATTCCATCTAGGTTATTGAATTTTTTGGTGTGTAACTTCCAATTTTTTCACAGTATTCTCATAATTTAAAAAAAAATTTCCATGGTATAGGTAGTAACAAGCCTTGTGCCCACCAGGACCCAGGGACCCCGCAGGGACTGAGACAGAACTGTGTCTGAGTGTCTCCTGCGGAGGCACGGGTCGGCAGTGGCCTGCTGCAGGGGCAGGGGCTCTGGGTGCAGTAGCCCTGGGTAAGGCATAAGTCCTCTTGGAGGAGGTCGCCATTAACCCTGCCATAGAGCCGCCAAAACATACACAGGACTGGGGAAATACTCTTGGAGGGCACACACAAAACCTTGTGCACATCAGGGCCCAGGAGAAAGGAGCAGTGACCCCCGAAGAGACTGACCCAGACTTGCCTGTGAGTGTCCAGGAGTCTCTGGCAGAGGTGTGGGTCGGCAGTGGCCTGCTGCAGGGTTGGAGACAAAGTCTTTGACTGTGTGGATCAAAACAAACTCTGGAAAAGTCTTTAAGAGATAGGAATACCAGACCACCTGACCTGCCTCTTGAGAAATCTGTATGCAGGTCAAGAAGCAACAGTTAAAACTGGACATGGAGCAGCAGACTGGCTCCAAATCGGGAAAGGAGTCCATCAAGGCTGTATGTTGTCACCCTGCTTATTTAACTTATATGCAGAGAACATCAAGAGAAATGCCAGGCTGGATAAGGCACAAGCTGGAATCAAGATTGCCAGGAGAAATATCAAAAGCCTCAGATATGCAGATGACACCACACTTATGGCAGAAAGTGAAGAAGGACTAAGAGCCTCTTGATGAAAGTGAAAGAGGAAACGAGTGGAAAAGTTGGCTTAAAACTCAACATTCAGAAAACTAAGATCATGGCATCCGGTCCCATCACTTCATGGCAAACAGGTGGGGAAACAGTGGAAACAGTGACAGACTTTATTTTCTTGGGCTCCAAAATCACTGCAGATGGTGACTGCAGCCATGAAATTAAAAGACGCTTGCTCCTTGGAAGAAAAGCTATGATCAACCTAGACAGCATAATAAAAAGCAGAGACATTACTTTGCCAACCAAGGTCCATCTAGTCAAAGCTACGGTTTTTCCAGCAGTCATGTATGGATGTGAAAGTCGGACTTTAAAGAAAGCTGAGCACCGTAGAATTGATGCTTTTGAACTGTGATGTTGGAGAAGACTCTTGAGAGTCCCTTGGACAGCAAGGAGATCCAACCAGTCCATCCTAAAGGAAATCAGTCCTGAAAATTCACTGGAAGAACTGATGCTGAAGCTGAAACTCTAATACTTTGGCCACCTGATGCGAAGAACTGACTCATTTGAAAAGACCCTGATGCTGGGAAAGATTGAAGGCAGGAGGAGAAGGGGACAGAGGATGAGATGATTGGATGACATCACTGACTCAATAGATATGAGTTTGAGTAAACTCCAGGAGCTGGTGATGGGCAGGGAAGCCTGGCGTGCTGCAATCCATGGGGTCACAAAGAGTCAGATACAACTGAGCAACTGAACCGAACTGAACTGATAAGTAATAATGCCCCTACTTTCATTTCTGCTTTTGGTAATCTGAGACTTCTCTCTTTTTGTCTTACTTAGTCTAGTTAAAGGCTTATCAATTTTGTTAATATTTTTGAAGATTAGATTTTATTGTAATTATATCCTAATATATTGTTATAATACTATATAATATATTTTGGCTTCAATGATTTTCTTTAACTTCTATTTATCTGTGCTCTAATTTTTATTGTTTCCTTTCTTCTGCTAGCTGTACTCTCTTTTGATGCCTATTTACATGGAATATCTTTTTCCATTCTTTCATTTTCATATATGTGCCTTTGGATCTCAAGTGAATCTTTTGAAGTGAGCATATAGCTGTTTCTTTTTTTTTTTAATCCATTCTGTCTATCTCTGCCTTTTGACTGGAGAATTGTATCCATTTATATTAATTACTCATATGGAGGAACTACTCAGTCATTTTCCTACTTGTTTTCTATATGCCTTATAGCTGTTTTGTTCTTTATTTCCTGCATTACTAATATTTGTGTGCGTGTGTTTAGTTGATTTTCTGGATTACATAGGAAGATATATATTCCTTAATACAAAGGAAGGATTTTAATTCCCTTCTCACTTCCCTCTGTGCATGCGTGTGCTGTGCTGAGTCATGTCTGACTCCTTGCAACCCCATGGACTGTAGCCTGCCAGGTTCTTCCGTCCATGGGATCCTTCAGGCAAGAATACTAGTGTGGGTTGCCATGCCCTCCTCCAGGGGATCTTCCCAACCCAGAGATTGAACCCAGGTCTCCTGCATTGCAGACAGATTCTTTACCATCTGAGCTACCAGGGAAGCCCAAGAATACTCAAATGGGTAGCATATCCCTTCTCCAGCAGATCTTCCTGACCCAGGATTTGAACTGGGGTCTCCTGCATTGTAGGCATATTCTTTACCAGCTGAGCAACCAGGGAAGCCCCTCTCTGTGCACACTCTAAAACTATTTCTTTTCAGGTTTTAATGGAAGTTATATTTAATATAGTAAAGTTATAACACTCTCATTTGACTTTATGCCAGATCATCTTCAATAACATACAAAACTGCTCTTATATAGTTCCATTCCCATATCCTTTCAGTTATATAAGTCACATATTACACCTTTATTCATTGTGTGTCCAAAAAGATACATGAATAATTATATTTTATGCGTCACTCTTTTAAATCATATGGAAAATATAAACAAGTGAAATTACAAGTCAAAATGATACTAGTTTTTCTTGCTCATATATTTACCTTTTGCAGAGATCTTTACTTCTTCTTACAGAATCTACTCACTTTCTGGTGTTCTTTCATTTTAACCAGAAGTACACCCTCTAGCATTTCATTGGAGAGGTCTAGTGATAATAAGCTCCCTCAGCTTTTGTTTATCTGGAAATGTCTTAGTTCTTCCTCACTTTTGAAGGACAGTTTTGACTGATAGAGTATTCTTGGTTGATAGTTTTTTTTTTTTTCCTTCGGTACTTTGAATGTATTAACTGAGTGGGTATTTAACCTTTCTGAGCATCTGTTCTGCCTACCTAAAATCAGAATAATCCTTTATACTTTGTTGTTGGTGAAGCAATATTTTGGGCACCTGTTTTGGTATTTTAACATCATAGCAGGTGCAATTCATACTCTCAGGTGAGGAAATCGAGGCTCAGAGTTCTGACTTGCCCCAGGTCACACAGCCAATGTAGAAGAAGAAATTGGAACTTGAGTGGGGTCTTCACTGGGGCTTCTGCCTACTGCTCACCATGCCCCACTGCCTCGGAGGGATGGACTAATGAGCATTTCTGATTTTGCAGGACCTGGCATCCTTGACAATGCTGCCCACCCTGTGCACCTGTCTCCTCTGGCTGTCTACCAGTGGGCTCTGGACCGTCCAGGCTAAGGGCTCTGGCACTGACGTGAGCACAAGGAACCCTCACCGGGACTTGGCTCCAAACAATGTTGACTTTGCCTTTACCCTGTATAAGCACTTAGTGGCCTCAGCTCCAGGCAAGAATGTCTTCATCTCCCCTGTGAGCATCTCCACAGCCTTAGCAATGCTGTCCCTGGGCGCTAGAGGCTACACACGGGAGCAGCTTCTCCAAGGCCTGGGCTTCAACCTCACTGAGATGTCCGAAACTGAGATCCACCGGGCCTTCCGGCATCTCCACCACCTCCTCCGGGAGTCAAACACCACCTTGGAAATGGCCATGGGCAATGCCTTGTTCCTTGACCACAGCCTGGAGCTTCTGGAATCATTCTCAGCAGACACCAAGCACTACTATGAGCTGGAGTCCTTGACCACAGATTTTCAGGACTGGGCAGGAGCCAGCAGACAAATCAACGAGTATATCAAGAATAAGACGCAAGGGAAAATTGTGGACTTGTTCTCGGAGTCAGATAGCTCAGCCATGCTCATCCTGGTCAACTACATCTTTTTTAAAGGTACCCCTCACCCATCCCATTCACTTAAAGCCATCAAAACCCAGAGTGTACTCTTAGGCAAAGTCTTTCATCTTACAAAGCCCATGCATGTCTGAAGAGTCTCCATCTTCACCATGATCCTATTAGAAAAGTGAATTATATCATCCTCACCAAGGATCAAAATGACACTCAGAAGAACAGTTTGCCCACGCTCTTGCAGGTTGGTTCAAGGCCCACACATGTAACCATGAACCTTCTGAGTGCCTCATGGTCTACAGATATTGGCCAAGTTCTGACTGACAGTCAGGCATGTGGTCAGGGGCTGGAAATCCAGCCCAGAACCAGACAGACAACTCCATGGCTGATTCATGTCAATGTATGACAAAACCCACTACAATGTTGTAAAGTAATTAGCCTCCAACTAATAAAAATAAATGGAAAAAAAAAAGAATCAGACAGATAGCCCACACTCTCAAGAACTTCCGGCCAGCCTTTTAAACGCTTCCCAAGCCAGCTCTAACCAAGACCCCTCTCAGTCAAACCACAGCCCCTCCTCACCAACTTGGAGCAAGATTTTCCAAAGTGCCTGTCCATAAAAATCACCATGGAGGCCTGTTAAAATGACAGATCCCAGTGTCCATGCCAGATCTACTAGAGCAAAACTGCAGCAAGAATGTTCTAGAATTTGTATTTTTAACAAACCCCCCCCAATCATTTTTATGAACAGGCAGCTTGGGGATATACTAAACTTTGGTAGCTTAAACAGCACAAATTTTAGGCTAGTTACTTGTGCGTGTGTTTTGAGAATTTTAACATCTGCTCTCTTAGCAACTTTTAAGTTTATGTTAGTGTTAGTGTGTTCGTCACTCAGTCATGTATGACTCTAACCCCGTGAACTGTAGCCCGTCAGGCACCTCTGCCCATGGGATTCTCCAGGCAAGAATACTGGAGTGGGTAGCCATTCCCTTCTCCAGGGGATCTTCCCAACCCAGGGATCAAACCTAGGTCTCCCGCATCGCAGGCAGATTCTTTACCATCTGAACCACCAGGGAAGCCCCTACAGTGTTTTAACTATAGTTACCATGCTGTCCATTAGATTCCTGAAACTTACTCATTTTGTAACTGGAAGTTTGTACATTTGACCACCTTCACCCATTTCTCCCATCATTCTATTCCCTGTTTCTATAAGTTCTATGTTTTTAGATTCCACATATAAGTGACAGCATACAGTATTTGTCTTTGTCTGTCTGGTTTATTTCACTTAGCATAATGCCTTCAAGATTCATCCATGCTGTCACAAATGGCAACATTTCCTTCTTTTTAGGGCTGAGTAATATTCCAATCAACGTGTGTGTGTGTGTGTGTGAATATAAATGCACTTTTCTTTATTCGTTCATTTATCAATGGACACTTGAATTGTTTCCATATCTTGGAAACATGGCTAATGTGAATAATGCTTCATTGAACATGGGAGTGCAGGTATCTCTTCAATATAGTGGGTTCATTTCCTTCTGATAATTCCTAGAAATGGAGTTTCTGGATCATGCAGTAGTTCTAGTTTTAATTTTTTGAGGAACCTCCATACTGTTTTCCATAACGGCTGCACCAATTTACATTCCCACCAACAAGGCGTGAGGGTTCCCCGCATCCTTTTCCCCACATCCTCACCAGCACTTGTTTTCTTTTTAATAATAGTCATTCTGACAGATGTGATGCAGTTATCTCATTGTGATTTTGATTTGCATTTCCCTGGTGATTAGTGGTGTTAAGCACATTTCCTTGTATTTATGGGCCATTTGTATTTTTTATTATTAATTTATTTATTTTAATTGGAGGCTAATTACTTTACAATATTGTAGTGGTTTTGCCATACATTGACATGAATCAGTCATGGGTGTACATGTGTTCCCCATCCTGAACCCCCCTCCCACTTTCCTCCCCATCCCACCCCTCAGGGTCATCCCAGTGCACCAGCCCTGAGCACCCTGTCTCATGCATCAAACCTGGACTGGTGATCTGTTTCACATATGGTAATATACATGTTTCAGTGCTATTCTCTCAAATCACCCCACCCTCACCTTCTCCCACAGAGTCCAAAAGACTGTCCTTTACATCTGTGTCTCCTTTGCTGTCTCACGTATAGGGTCATCATTACCATCTTTTCTAAATTCCATATATATGTGTTAGTATACTCTACTGGGGAGGAGGAAATGGCAACCCACTCCAGTATTCTTGCCTGGAGAAGCCCATGGACAGAGGAGCCAGGGTTCACGCAGAGTCGGACACGACTGAAGTGACTAAGCATACTGTGTTAGTGTTTTTCTTTCTGACTTACTTCACTCTGTAGAATAGGCTCCAGTTTCATCCACCTCATTAGAACGGATTCAAATGCATTCTTTTTAATGACTGAGTGATATTCCATTGTGTATATGTACCACAGCTTTCTTATCCATTCATCTGCTGATGGACATCTAGGTTTCTTCCATGGGCCATTTGTATTTTATCTTCTTTGGGGAAAAAATATCAACTCAAGTCCTCTGTTCAATTTTAAATTTGATTATTTGAGGCTTCTTTTGATACTGAGTTGGATGTGTTTCTTACATTTTTTTGGATATTACTCCCATTATCTAATATATGTTTTGCAAATATTTAATTTCATTCTGTAGGTTGCCTTTTTACTTTGTCGACTATATCCTTTGCTATGCAGAAGCTTTTTGGTTTGATGTGATCCCATTGGTTTATTTTTCCCTCTGTTGCTTGTGCTTTTGCTATCTTATCCAAAAAAAAAAAAATCATAGCTAAGATTAATGTCAAAAATCTTCTTTTCCCCTAAATTTTCTTCTAAGAGTTTTATGGTTTCAGGTCTTCTGTTTAAGTCTTTAACACATTTCAAGTTAATTTTTACGAATGATGTAAGATAGGTGTTCAATTTCATTCTTTTGTATGTGAATATCCTTTTCTCAGATCCATTTATTTAAGAGATTATTTTTTTTCCCCTTGAGTATTCTTGGTTCCCTTGTCATGTATTAGCTGACTATATATGTGAGGGGTTATTTTAGGCTTTCAGTTCTGTTCCATTGGTCAATGTGACTGTTTTTATGCCTTTACTATACAGTTCTGATTACTGTAGCTTTATAACACAGTTTGAAATCAGGAGGTATGATGCTTCCAACTTCCTCTTTTCTCAATATGGCTTTGGCCATTCAGGATCTTTTGCAGTCCCAATCAAAAGATGGTGTTCTTTACACCTGACCTTGGGAGGACCAAAGAGTCTCAGAATGTTTGCCTGGAAATGTTTCTGGATGATCCCATGAATTCTCCAGGCCATGTCTCCCACTAGACTATGCATTCTCGTGCACGGCATCCTCACCTCTTTGGGCACCCTAGTGCCTTTGCATAGTGCTTGGCACGTGGAAGAATCTCAGTAGTGGTTGCATAGAGGTTCTGCAACACCAGTAGAGAGAGGACCCTCTTGACCCTAAGGGGAGACTGAGGAACGGCTGGCAGGACAGGGGCTGACAGGGTATCATTTGACACAGGGCTTTGCTCTCACGATTTCTAAGCATTCTCATGAACAAAATGAGGCTGAGTTGATAGGAAATAATAGTTCCTGGTAATAAAATCAGAAAGAGTTTGAACATCTGAAAGAAGAGCAGACATTGGCAGGGGTGTGGGCTGCTTGATTGTACACAGATTTGCTATGATAAAGCAAAGCTAATTAACAAGCCCCTATTTAAGCTGTGAGATACTCTGAACTGTTTCCAGCAAGCCAGGATAATCACAGAAATGAAGAATGGTGTGGCTCTCATCACTAAACTTAGGACATGGACAGTGTCCCTGCTGTTTTCCTTACTTAGTAAACTGTCTTAACAGCTCTTTTTTGGAGAACATTAGAAATATTGTTGAAAGATCTTCCAGGGACTCATCCTTGCTATCTCCAATTTCCCTTCATAAATTCTTACAAATTTTCAAGAAAAAAAATCCCTTAAAGTAGAGGTTATATGGCATTCTGTATTTGGTTTTCCACCAAGCTGGATACATGATACACTTGCCTCTAGAAAAGAAATACTCAGGAAAAAGCACACAGCAAACTTTTAAGGATGAAAAACCTAGCACCAAAAAATACTTCATCCACATTTTTTTGGCTATGAATTGGAGCCCTTGGCCACAACACACACCCCTTTAATTCTGAGGAGTCCAGACTTCCTTTGTTTTTGTTTAGTCACTAAGTCATATCTGACTCTTGTGAGCCTATGGACTGTAGCCCACCAGGCTGCTCTGTCCATGGGATTTCCCAGGCAAGAATACTGGAGTGGGTTGCCATTTCTTTCTCCAGGGGATCTTCTGGACCCAGAGATCAAACCCATGTCTCCTGCACTGGCAGGCAGATTCTTTACCACTGAGTCACCAGGGAAGCCCAGAGGATGACTTGAGAGCCCATAAACTATCTCACGTGCTGCGAGACAGCCTCAGTCGTGAGAGACGGACCAGGCACAGTCCCTGAGTCTCCAGGATCTGCATCCATTGCTCTTTACCCTGCATCCTCTGGCTTCTACCTGTCATCTCCCTTAGAAGTCCTTCCAGGGTGTTGAGGCTGGCTCAGAACCAAGAGTTTTGGCCTCACGGTCCAGAGATCCCACAGGTGGACGGGTGGAGAATGGTCTGCTTGGAGATATGCTCTGGCCACCTTCAGGCAGCCTCAGTTGGCAAACAGTGACCTCACAAGGGTTTCTGGGTTGGAGGTCAGGGCAGCCAGAACACTTGGGGTCTGCTGGTCTCAGGGTCCTCATTCATCTCCAGACCTGGGGAGACAGCCTAGAGCCAAAGAGGCCCTGGTGAGACTCAACCCATGTCTAAATATCCAAAAATCTGTCATCTCCAAGAGGACTTGAGTTGCTTGGAATAAACTCAAGGGCTGAACAGGCTCAGCAGGCAGGCATTACCATCAGGCAGGCTTTGGCTTCATCTAAGGAGCAATTCCGGTGGCTCAGATGTAAAGAATCCACCTGCAATGTGGGAGACCTGGGTTCAATCCCTGGGTCAGGAAGATCCTCTGGAAAAGGGAACGATTACCCTCTCCTGTATTCTTGCCTGGGGAATTCCATGAACAGAGCAGCCTGGTGGGCTACAGTCCATGGGGTTGCAAAGAGTTGGACATGACTGAGTGATTTTCACAAGGAGCAACTTCCTTCCCATCAGTATTGACCAGAGTGGAAAGTCCCATCAATTTCAGTAGTCAGTTCCCCGTCACAAGAGGAACAAACAGATTGCATGATGCTATTGTGGAATGTGGTGAAGGGGATATGAGTCCAGGTGGGGATGGGAGTCTGAGACCTTGAAGGATTCATCTCACCCTGATCCTGTCTCTAGGAAATGTGCTGTGGCCCTTGGGGCCACTCAGGAGGGGAGGGGCCTCCTGCAGGAAAGTGGGTGACCAGGCTGCCTGCTGTGCTTCTGTGGCCAGGACATCAGGGGCTGAGGATGGAATGGTTCATCAGTTCCCCCAGCACTACTTCCAGAGCCCTCCAATCCAAGATCCACTCGATCCAAAGTCTAGTGTACTGAATCCTATTCCCAAATTCCAGGACTGGCATCCTCTGTTTTCTCTCTCCTTCCATTTTTAGAAGTCAGTCTCAGAAAGCATACTAATCCTCAGTGATCCCAGAGGAGGATGGAGCAGGCTTTACACTTTGCGGAATTTCACATCCTAGCACAAAACTCCAGCAGCCCTGGTGAGGACCTTCCAGGTTGAGGAGGCCACTGTGTAACCTGCTTGGTCAAACATGGTGCTCTGATGCCACCCAAGCTGTGTTTTCCTCTTGCTCTCACAGGCCTGTTTTCTCCCCTCCCCTTTGCCCCTCTCCCCAGGCATGTGGGCACACTCCTTCGACCTGGAAAGCACCAGAGAAGAGAACTTCTATGTGAACGAGATGACCACAGTGAAGGTGCCCATGATGTTCCAGTCAAACACCGTCAAGTACCTGAATGACTCGGTGCTCCCCTGCCAGCTGGTACAGCTGGACTATACGGGCAACGAGACTGTCTTCTTCGTGCTCCCAGTCAAGGGGAAGATGGACTCGGTCATCACCGCACTGAGCCGGGACACCATTCAGAGGTGGTCTAAGTCCCTAACCATCAGGTAAGCCCTTAGCCAACTGAGTTTCTGCAGTTCCCAGAAAGTGGGGTGAGTAGAAAAAGGATCCATCTAGCTATCCTTCTACCCCTAGACTTGCCCTCCAGGGCTTATTGTTTCCCTGTGTGCTGGGTTCTCTGACCTAGAAGTCACACTTGTTTATCCACCTGTTGATTGACACGGGGATGCTCTGGGGCATTCCACAAAGGGAGGTCCTTCTTAACCAGGAAGTTGATAGCCACCCCCTGTGTTACCACATCTTTGATCTTTTTCTTAAACTGAGTTTACCAGCCCACACTGATCCATTCTATTATCTTGCTTACCTGCCACCAACACTGCTAAAGATTCCTGAGAGACCATAAAAACACATAATGAAACTGACCACGGTACCCACCCTGGAACCAATGCAAAGCCTGAAAGTGAAAGTCCCTCAGTTGTGTCCAACTCTTTGTGACCCCATGGACTGTACAGTCCATGGAATTCCCCAGGCCAGAATACTGGAGTGGGCAGCCTTTCCCTTCTCTAGGGGATCTTCCCAACCAGGGATTGAACCCAGTCCTCCCACACTGCAGGTGGATTCTTTACCAGCTGAGCCAAAAGGGAAGCCCAAGAATACTAGAGTGGGTAGCCTATCCCTTCTCCAGCAGATCTTCCCAGCCCAGGAATCGAACCAGGGTCTCCTGCATTGCAGGTGGATTCTTTACCAACTGAGCTATCAGAGAAACACACAAAACCTATGAATGGTTAAATCACTTGAGGGATCTAACGCTTCTTCCACCAATCAACCAATCAGTAAACAAGTAAGAAAGTAAGGACATAAGTACATAATAAACTCATTTTTCCCAGGAGCCCCTAAGCTAGAGGGAAATCAAAATTATAGTCAAGCTTGTGTCCAGCCCTGATCCTCACCTTGAAGGAGGGAGCAGATGTTCTCGAGAAGACGGTCCTCACTCTTGGGAGATTGGAGTTTTTGTCTGTGCATGAACCAATCAACATGAGAGCTGGTGGGGGAGAGGATGCAGACTCAAAGGGGAGAGGGGCTGTAGAAGGAAGCTGCCCTTGGATCTAGAGTCTCTCAAGAAGGCTCGTGGGCCAGGCACCATGTCATTCATTCATCCATCCATTCATTCAGTATCCACATAGGGAAGCAACTGCTATGTATGATGCACAAGGCTAAGCAGAAGGGATGTACTCTAGACAAGAAAGCAGATTCTAGTGGAATTATTAGTGGTACAGTGCCGTAAGCTCTGTCAGAGCAAGAGAGGGAAGGAGAGCCATAATGTATAAAACTTGGGGAAGGGTGGGAAACTGGACTCTGCCCTAGGCAACTGGGGAAGGGGCTGCAGAGCAGAAGGCTTTCACTTTGAACTGAGTTTTAAGCCTGAGTAGAAATTCAGCCAGCATGAAGCACCCCAGGATCACAGGTGGAAGAGGTAACACCACCAGCCAAGTCAGGGAGGTCAGGACCCGAGCACCGTCAGCAGCAGAGGATAAGCCAAATCCCTCTCAGATGAACCTGGTAATCCAATAATTTTGCAGGCAGAAAAATCTAGAAAGAAGCTCTTCTACTTTGTTATAGACATAGGCTTTGTGTTCCATGGTTTGGGGTTCTTTTTATTATAAATGATCCTCTTGGAGAGCTGCTGAGTGCTGGTGCTTCTGAAGAGGTTAATCCAGTTCCACGAGTGGGCGGAAAGTCCTAGGGCATTTCTCCTGCAGGTAAGAGTGGTATGGTCAGTTCTGTGTTCCAGAGAGATCCCCAGAGCCACATGGGGGCCATGGAAGGCATTCTTAGTGTCCTTGGACCAACCATCCCTGCCTCCGGGGTGTGTGCATGTGAGCCCGTGTTTGGTTCATTTATCCATCCATCCATCATGTGCTCAGTCATGTCCTACTCTTTGCAACCCTGTGAATGCCAAGTTCCTCTGTCCATGGGATTTTCCAGCCAAGAACACTGGAGTGGGTTGCCATTTCCTCCTCCAGGAGATCTTCCTAACACAAGGATCAAACTCGTGTCTCCTGCATTGCAAGTGGATTCTTTACTGCTTGAGCCACTGGGAAAGCCCCATATGTTTGGTCAATAGTAGGGACCCATTTGCCAGTTATTCTGGTCAACTGTCCCATCCCTACCTCACCCTCACCCCTTGAAGGGACTCTGTAATTCAGGTACAGCCCCACCAGGTGGTGATAATGCTCTGTGATTCAAATTCAAAACCCTGATGTGTTGAAAATAAGACAAAGGATACACTTTCTCTTTATTCCAAAAATAATCTCTAAACTAAAATACTTAAATCAGCATTCATCAGTAACTCGTGCCTTCTTCTTCTAGATTTTTAAAAAATAAACATTCAAGGTAAAACTTTGCACCTTTAGACATCATATGTGATTGGGCATCTACTTTATCCCAATGATGTCGCCCACGGCTCCTCACCTGCACACTCACGTGGCCACTCCTCACTCCTCCCCACTCCCAGCGTCACTGCCCCTTCCCCACCATGCTCTCCAATGCATCCGAGCTCAGCAGCCTTCAGAGCCCAGCTGATACCGCACCTCCCACTGGAAGCCCCTGGGCCCTACTCACGAGGTGCTCTCGCGAGAGCCTTCCCCGGGGTCCCCTTGCTCAGCTGTCACCTGCCTGCTGCCAGCAGGTCATGGGGACAGCTCTCGGGGTGGGGCGATGGGGCTCCGAAGCGATGAGTCCTGGTTTCTTCACAGTCCTGCTGCTTCCCAGGGGTGTGACTTTGGAGAAATTCCTCCGCCTCTCTTTAAGTTTTAGTCTCTCAATCTGGAAATTGAAGATGTTGACTCCACGTTGTAAGGCTGCACAGATTAGGCGAGGTAAAGGAGGTCAGGAAGGTGAGCCAGGAGCTGCCTGGTATGGGTCTGCCTCCCTTACCTTCTGTTGCTCTTTCTCATCTAGATTAAGTCCCACATCTCGTTGGCCTTGGATTCCTCCTCAGTTCCCCGGGTTGCCAGCCTCCAGGCCTCCCCCGGGTGGCTTGTGCTCAGTGTAGAGAAGCTCTCCAGCCTTCCCTTCCCCACTGGACAGCGCGTGCCCTATCACTGACTTCAGGGTTTCAGGCATCTTCTCTCCCCCGTGTGGTGTAGACGAGGACAAGCACGGACAGGGATGGGACTTGGCTAAAACCATACAGCATGGCTGGGGCCCGGACCGCTGCTCCCAGCTGCCTGTTCCCTCCCCTCCTCTGTTTCTCCCAGGGGCTGCTTGGGGACCACAGGACATTTTTTTTTTTCTTTTTAAAATTAAAGTACAGGATGAGATGGTTGGATGGCATCATCGACTTGATGGGCATGGGTTTGGGTGGACTCCAGGAGTTGGTGATTGACAGGGAGGCCTGGCGTGCTGCAGTTCATGGGGTCACAAAGAGTCGGATACGACTGAGCAACTGAACTGAACTGAACTGAACAGTTGATATGCAATATTGTATTAGTTTCAGATGTACAGCAAAGTGATTCAGTTATATATATCCTTTATCATTCTTTTCCACTATAGTTTATTACAAGATAATGAATATAGTCACCTGTGCTATTCAGTAAATCCTTGTTGTTTATCTAATTTATATATGGCAGTGTGTACCTGTTAATACCATGCTCTTAATTTATCCCTCCCACCCCTTCCCTTTTGGTAACGATGTTTTCTATGTCTGTGAGACTCTTTCTGCCTTATAAACAAACTCATTTGTATTATTTTTTAGATTCCACATATAAATTATATCATATAATATTTGCCTTTTGCTGTCTGACTGACTTCACTTAGTATGATATTCTCTAGGTCCATCCATGCTGCTGCAAATGGCATTATTTCTTTCTTTTTCGTGGCTGCCTAATATTCTGTTGTATATATACACCACATCTTCTTTTCCATTCATCTGTTGAAGGACACTTAGGTTGTGCCGTCTATTGTAAAGAGTGCTGCAGTGAACATAGGGGTACATCTATCCTTCCAAATTAAGCATTTCCTCTGGATATATGCCCAGGAGTGGGATTGCTGGATCATATGGTAACTTTTTAGTTTTTTAAGGAAACTCCATACTGTTTTCCATAGTGGCTGGACCAATTTACATTCCCACCAACACTGTAGGAAGGTTCCCTTTTCTCCACGTCCTCTCTAGCATTTATAGACTTATTATTCATAGACTTTTTAAATGATGGCCATTCTGACTAGTGTGAGGTGATGTCTCAGTGTGGTTTTGATTTGCATATCTCTAATAATTAGCAATGTTGAGCATCTTTTCATGTGCCTGTTAGCCATCTGTATGTCTTTTTGGAAAAATGTCTATATAGGTCTTCTGCCCATCTTTTTGATTGGGTTATTTGGTTTTTTTGATATTGAGTTGTATGAGCTATTTGTATATCATGCTACCCTTGTTGGTAGCATGATTTGCAAATATTTACTCGCACCCCATAGGTTGTCTTTTCATTTTGCTTACCGTTTCCATTGCTGTGCAAAAACTTTTGTTTTATTTGATCCCATTTTTTTATTTTTGCTTTTATTTCTCTTGTCCACAAAGACTTCTTTAGGGATTCTTTCCTTCAGAGTCCAGGAGTTTAGCTGGATTGAATGGAATCAGCTCCAAGAAAGAGCTGAGAAGAAAGAACTTGCAATTCAGAGGCCCAAAGAAGAAGCTGCCCGTGTGCTGGAGGGAGAGGCAGGTCCTGCCTCCTGCCCTGTCCCCTCCCCTCTCCCCAAAGAGCAGGTCCAGCAGGGAGGCAGGGGCATCCTAGGGGAAACGGGAGTCTGGTTGGCCAGACCCAGCCCAGGAAAGTCTAACCCCATCTGCTTACCCGAGCAGCCAGGTGGACCTGTACATCCCAAAGATCTCCATCTCTGGAGCCTACGACCTTGGTGGCATCATGGGGGACATGGGCATTGCAGACTTGCTCAGAAACCGGACACATTTCTCAGGCATCACCCAAGAGGCCCTGCCAAAGGTGTCAAAGGTAGGTGTCTTTACAGCCCCTCCATCCCTCTCTACCAAAATTCACAGTACAAACAATAATAAGCAACACGGAGCCCATCCATGAACAGGTCACTAGAGCCCAGGCTGAGAGGTCTTCTCCAAGCCTCCAGTTTACAACAGGCTAAACGGAGAATCAGCAAGAACATGAGCTCCCTAAGGTCACCCAGGAAGCTGGGGACAAACCAGGAGCACAGTCCAACATCCACCTGTTCTGCCAGGCCACACAGAGGGGGCTCTGCGGAAGACAAAGGCGTCACGGCAGGACTGCTAGCAAAAGGAAGGGTCTGCGTGAGATCACACCGAATCTCCATCCTTCAGCTTTAGGTTCTGACACTCATTCACCCAGAAAATATTACTGAACGTGTTCTATGTGGCCCCACCTGTGCTAGACACTAGGGATGCCTCAGGCGTTGGCCCTGCCCTTGCAGGATCTTACCGTCCTGTGAATGACCGAAAAAAAAGAGGGTGGGGGGAACAGGAGAGTGACAGCAGCCCCGCCCTCAGGCACACAGACTCTGACCACTGTGATGCCTGGCACACAGTATGTGCTCAACAGTGGCTGTGTGTGAAGGGCGGGATCAAACTGTTCCCTCCTTACAAGGTGGCTGCTACCCCAGTTTCTCAGAGGAGGACTCTGGCTCTGGGAGAGTAAATAACTCATCAAGGTCATAGAGGCAATAAATAGGCTAATATATGACTCAAAACCTCATATTTCCAGGACATATTTCTAGGAACCCTGCAGGGGTTCCTAGCCCAGCTCAGGTTCTCCCTAGCTACGCAGGCCTAATTACAGAGTGCTCTGAGCCTCGGATTCCCAGCTGCTCCATCCATGAGAGTCCTGTCCCTTTGTGGTGGTTGTTTAGTTGCTAAGTTATGTCTGACTCCTTGCAACCCCATGGAGCCCTCTAGGCTCCTCTGTCCATGGGATTTCCCCAGCAAAAATACTGGAGTGGGTTGCGATTTTCTTCTCCAGGGGCTCTTCCCCACCCAGGGATCAAACCTGCATCTCCTGCATTGGCAGGCAGATTCTTTACCACTGAGCCACCAGGGAAACCATCCTATCTCTTAGGTGGTGTTATTTAATCAGGCAGTTCTGATCTGTCCAAGGATTTTGATACAAGCCACTCAAGAGTTTTACTGGCTTGAGAATATCTTCTAATTTTGATTATAACTAGGGATGTTAGAGAAGTCACAGATGACCCTTTCTCCTACAGAGTGGGTACTAGCCTTTTGCATAAATCGAACCCTTCTATCTACTGGCAGAGTGAAGAGGGATTCAGGTCTCCATCCACCAGGCCAGGATCCAGTAAGGGACACCCAGTTATGGATGCTGAAGTCCAGTTTCAGCCCCAAGTCCTTTTATCTCCGTTGGTGGGCTCCACCGGCTGGTTTTCTAGGGAGGCAGTCTAGGTGTGACCTGGGTCCGGGAGGTGGACAGATTCCAGCGCCAGTCCGGGGGCTGCCACATAGATGAGGAATCAGTAAGTGCCCTTCTCTGAGCCTCGGTTTCACAGTCCAGAAAACCGAGGGTGGGAGGAGCTGAAGCGATAGAGCTCGGAAAGCTCCGCCCACGCAGCAGGGGCTCATCCTCCTCGCCGGGTCTGTTCCCACCAGGTGGTCCATAAGGCCGCGCTGCAGGTCGATGAGAAGGGCTTAGAGGCCGCCGCCCCGACCCGGCTCAGCCTGAGCGCAGCGCCCGAGCCGCTCGCCCTCCGCTTCAACCGGCCCTTCATCATCATGATCTTCGACGACTTCACGTGGAGCAGCCTCTTCCTGGGCAAGGTTGTGAATCCGACCTAAGGGTGCACTCCCAGGAGCCACAGCTGCGTCTGACTCAGGCACCCAGACCCCACAGAAAGGGGTGGGAGGGTCCCCCCTAATCCTCCCCAGGTTCCCCTCTTGTAATAAATCACTGTCATTGCTACTGGTGACAAGTGTGGTTGAAGGGGAAGAGGGGGACGACTGATACATTGAGTAATATCAATATAATACTGTGCCGATGTAATTTTCTGGTTTCAATCCTTGTCCTGGGGTTATGTGATATGTGGAAGCACCATGAAAGGTCTATGGAAACATCATTATTTTTGTAAACTTTTGTCAGTTTGAAATTATTTCTAAGTAAAAACTTTAAAAAGAAGGAATCTTCCAAGTCAAAACACAACAGAAAGATGTATTTAAAGTGCTGGGGTTGGGGGATGTCATATCTCTCAAAAAGCAAAAAAATGAACAAAAAAAAACATCCTTCAAAATTTAAGACAAAATAAAGGGATTTTTCAGAGAAATAAGAGCTGAGGAAACTTAGCACCTTCACTAAAGAAAAATTTTAAGTAGTTCTTTACAGAGAAATAAGATGCTTCTAGATGGAAACTAGGACGGACACAAAAGAAGGAAGAGCACTGGAAAGAGTACATGTGGACAAAGAAAAAATATTTTAAAAAACATTTAAAGGATAACTAACTGTTTAAAACAAAAAGAGTTATCGATTTACTGCTTTTCAACTCCAAATTCTCCCTTCATTGCTGCTCTGCAAAAACTGATCTGGACCTTTTAGATCAGGGTTGGGACCTTTTATTCAGCCCTGCTGCTGCTGCTGCTGCTAAGTCGCTTCAGTCCTATCCGACTCTGTGTGACCCCATAGACGGCAGCCCACCAGGCTCCCCTGTCCCAGGGATTCTCCAGGCAAGAACACTGGAGTGGGTTGCCATTTCCTTCTCCAGTGCATGCATGAAAGTGAAAAGTGAAAGTGAAGTCGCTCAGTCGTGTCTGACTCTTAGTGACCCCATGGACTGCAGCCTACCAGGCTCCTCCGTCCATGGGATTTTCCAGGCAAGAGTACTTGAGTGGGGTGCCATTGCCTTCTCCTATTCAGCCCTAGGCATCATATTAAGCTTTGTTAGTAGAGGTCACTAGAGAAAGATTGCAAGAGGAAGAGACCTTACTCTCACAGTTCAGGGCAGAAAACAGCAAATGAGATAAAGGAGAATCAAATGGATAGATACATAAATTATATAGATGATAGATAGATAAATAATAGATGATACATAGATAATTAGATGATAGATACAGGATGCTGGGAAAGATTGAAGGCAGAAGGAGAAGAGGAGGACGAGATGGTTGGATGGCATCAACAACTCAATGGACATGAGATTGAGCAAGCTCAAGGAGATGGTGAAGGACAGGGAAGTCTCTGGGGTTGCAAAGAGTCGGACACCACTGAGCGACTGACACCATATACCTTGAAAGAAAAGAATTGAGGGATACTTTGGTGACTCAGAAGGTAAAGAATCTGCCTGTAATACAGGAGACACTGGGTTGGTTCCCTGAGTTGGGAAAATCCCCTGGAAAGGGGAATGGTACCCACTCCATTATTCTTGCCTGGAAAATTCCATGAACAGAGGAGCCTGGCAGGCTACAGTTCATGGAGTCATAGAGAGTTGGACATGACTGAGTGACTTTCATTTTCTTTAAATATACATATTTGAACGCCTTTCTGAATCAGTATCTTTTTCTTGGAGTATAATTGCCTTAGAATGTTGTGTTAGTTTCTGCTATACAACCAAGTGAATCAACTAACTATGAAAGTTCGCTCAGGCGTGTCCGACTCTTTGCGACCCCATGGACTCTACAGTCCATGGACTTCTCCAGGCCAGAATACTGGTGTGGGTAACCTTTCCCTTCTCCAACAGATCTTCCCAACCCAGGGATTGAATCCAGATCTCCTGCATTACAGGCGGATTCTTTGCCAGCTGAGCCCCAAGCAAATCAACTATATGCATACATATATGCCCTTTCTCTTGACCCTTCCACCCACCCCCACCGCCCCCCATCCCACCCCTCAAGGTCGTCACAGAGCACCGAGCTGAGCTCCTTGTGCTATTTAGCAGCTTCCCACTAGCTCTCTATTTTTCACAGGGTGAAAATGCCAGTCTATTCTCTCAGTTCCTCCCACCCTCCCCTTCCCCCAGCTCTGCGCCCACATGTCTGTTCTCTATGCCTGTGTCTCGGTACTTGCCCTGCAATTAGGCTCATCTGTACTATTTTTCTAAATTCCATATATATGTGTAAAGTCAGCACCTTAATAAGAAAACACCAAATGCATTTCCACTAAGATTGAGAGTAAGACAAGGCTACTCCTTATATTCATTACCATTTCACATTGTCCTGGGGGTGTTAGACTATGCAGTTAGACAAGAGAGAGCAGAGACATAGAATTGTAAACTCTATTTGCAGATGACATGCCGTGTACTTGCATAACCTTAGCAAATCAATGGTAAAACAAACTCAATATTTCAGCAAGATACCAGAATACAGAGTTAACACGCAAAAGCAATGCCTTAATATACACAAACAACAACGAATTAAAACACAAAATGGAAGAGAAAACCCAAAAACAATCAAGAAGATATAGCACTTAGAAATAAACAAGAAATGTGCAGAATTGATATAGAGAAAATTATAAAATATTCCTTAAAGATGCAAAATTAGACTTGAGCAAATGCAAAGATATTCCTCATTGAATAAGATGTTCAACCTCATCTAGATGTTAGTTTTCCCTCAGTTATCAATTTAATTGTACTCCAGTAAGACTACTAGCAGATGTTTTTTCTGGAGACAGACAAAATGATGCCAAAGTCCATAGAGAAGAATAAACCTTCTAGAGTAGTCAGGAAAACACAGAAAAGAGAAAAGATGTGGGGGGCAGGGGGTGGAGGATAGGGGACTGGCCCAATCAGATGTTAACTCAGACTGCACAGACACTGTAATTAAATCTATGGTACTGGAATATGAATAAATAGGCAGACCAATGAAATAGGTTAAATAGTCTAGCAATACAAATGCAAATGGAAATTTAATATTTGATAAATAAAGACTTTTAAGTAAATAGTATTGGGACAACTGAATAGCCATTTGAAAAATGAAAAAGATACAATTAGACTCATTCTTCACACATAAGAATAAACTGAGAATCAGAGACCTAAATGAAAAATAAAAAAGAACAATATATAAGTACAAGAAGAAAACATGGGTAAATTTCTCTGTAATTTAGGTATAACAAAAGGCCTTCCCTACCATGACTCAAAGTCTGGATGAAATTTTTTAAAGGATTGAGAAATTTGACCATATAAAATATTTCTAATTGCTTGGTCAAAAACTTCATAAGCAAAGTCAACAGAAGTGAAAATCTGAGAAGATATTTACAAGATATGTCACTGATAAAGAGCTAATATCCTTAATATGTGGTGTTTCAACATATGAAAATAAATTCAGCCTCATTGATAAGAAAGATGAAAATTAAAACTACATTGAGATGCCATTTCCTATTCATCAGATTGGCAAAAATCTGAGAGCTTTACAGGACACTCTGCCGGTTGTACGGAAACAGTCATTTTTATACGTTGCTAGTGTAAATGCCAGTGGGTCCTTGTTAAAAAAAAGGATAAACTAGAAACTAATTAAATGGTTACCTGCAAGGGAGGGAGAAGGACAGAGTGGAAGAAATTGGAGGGTAAGGAATAGCACTTCTCTTCATTGACCTTTTTATATGGTTTAGACTTTTAGAATAATGTTAATATTCTGTATATTCAAAAATAAAATTAAATGAACAAACGAGGAAAGCCCTAAAACTAAGTGAAAAGAAAACAAGTGAATTCAAACATATTTCAAACAGATAATATAACTACATTAAAGGGGAGAAAAAGAATCAGTCCAAGGAACTTTTCAACATAATAGTTGGACAATATGCTTCATCACGTACTAGCAGGTGCAAGTTGTGTATACTCATGTCTGTGCACACACGGACTGCCTTATGATGAACCATTGGAGATGATAAGGTAATCCCAAGAACAAGAGTGTTCTCTTCTGCAAATAGTATCAAATTCTCAAATCCAAGACATTTAATATGACTACAATACCTGAAGCTACTATATATAAAGAGAAGAGAATAGTAAAACATGTAGAAAATGTTTTAAAATTAGTGAACCTGGGTAAAGGGTTACAGAAGTTCTTTGCAACTACTCTTGTAATTTTAAAGTTTGAAATTATTTAAAGATAATTTTTTAAATTAAAAACTGAAACAAATGAATAATGAACCCCAGCACAAAACAAAAAGGAAAAAGACATGACCTCCCAGGTAGAAGGACCGTCTTAGTGAAAACCTGTTGTCACATTAGGTGGCTGTACTGGTTAGCTGCCTTGGAATCCAGAGGTCTGGGTTCAAATTCAAGCTCTGTGTTCTTGAACAAGTTTACTGACCTCTCTGATCATCTGTTTCTTTATACTAAGGAAAACTTACTACCGTGTCCCTCTGACTCAGATGTCCTTTTTTCTGAACCAAAGAGAAAGCCCATCTCAAGGGAAGAAAGCTAGGTTAGTTAACTTGTCATGCTAGGCAGATGCAGGTGCTATCCAGTCAAGCCCCTATTTACCCGGAAGTTATCCCCACCATGCTGATCACAGTAGCGCACTTGCCTGGACCATCAGCTTTCTAGCATGGGGGACAGAGGATGAATCTGCCATCTTGTTAGGTGTCACTGGAGCCAGGGAAGCTAGGGTAGAGGCAGCCTGGAGCAGGAGCAGGGAGTCAGAAGGCCAGTGCGGAGGGAGAGAGGCCGCCTGGCAAACAGAGAACCATTTGCCCCACACGTGTGTGTCGCAAGGATTTCTGAAGCTTTTTGTTTTCTGTCTCTGCACCCCACACTCGCCCAAGCTTTCCTCTTGATCTGATCCACGCTGAGCAGACTAACTGCGGTTCTCTGGTTCCTGAAGCCTGATTCTGCCAATACCTGGCTCTGGTTGCTTTTCAGACATTCAGCCCCTTGGGTCCTAGGACAAGTTTGCTTTAGAAGCCCCTGGATCTCACCCTTCATGGTGGCTCCTGGAAGCAGTGTGCTGCCTGCCTACCGAGCTGTTCCGTGAAGGATTGTACTGTCTCCTCTGAGTTGATTCTGATCACCACACACCTTCCCATCAGATGTTTCCCAATCTCTCTCTGCAAAGGCTGGTGACGAGCTGAAATGAAATGCAGATGGGAAGTCAGATGGCCTGGCTGTATTCCGGCACCACCACAGGCAGGAAGAGCCTTAATGAGTATTGTAATGCATTTTCTGGTCTCCCCTGGTGTCTCTACCAGACAGGAAAGAATCTACCTGCAATGCAAGAGACCCAGGTGCAATCCCTGGGTGGAGAAGGGAATGGCTACCCACCCCAATATTTTTACCTGCAGAATCCTATAGACTGAGGAACCTGTGGGCTACAGTCCATGGGGTCACAAAGTCAGACACCACTGAGTGACTAATATTGACCTCCCCACCGCCCCCCCGCCCCCCAGCATCTTCTCCTCTGTCAAGTAAGTCCAAATCCAGGATCTGGGCTTACTGCTGAGGTTCTTTCTGGCTCTGAAATTATACAACAAATACCATTCATTAGCTCTTCCTACCAAGTAGCAAGCTCTTTACAGGCACTGCTTCATTTAAGCCTCACCACAATCCTAACAGCTCAACCCTGGGAGTCCCACTTTACAGATCAGGAAACTGAGGCAAGAAGAGGTTAAGGAGCTTGTTCAGGGCCACACAGCTGGTGAAAGAGCTCACAGTTACAGGGGCAAGTGTTGACCTTGACCTGCTGGGAGCAGTGCAGGGCTCATCCTTGCTGAAGTTGGAGAACTTCCGGGCCACCCTTCCTGGGGGTCGGGACCCACCACCTTAGAAGCAATGTTGCCTACAGACTTCCTGGTTCCTGGGTACTGCTGAGATATTCGTGGGTCAGGGGCACAGTTTTGGCTACTTTATGGAGAAGGAAAAGCAAGTTCACAGAAGTTAGGTTACGTTTCTAAGGTCCAGCAGTCAGGAATTGAGAAGACTTGAGATTCAAGCCCAGGGTGTCTGACAGAGGCCTTTACACTCTTCTCAATACATTCTGCTGTCTTCCTTATAAAGATCTGCTTCTGAAATTCCCGCAGAAGTTTTAAGAGACTCCCAAATGGTCAAATGCTCCATGATGACTTTTATGGCACCTCTGAATCCCCTGTGAGCGCTGTGCTCCACACCCTCCACACCCGCCATGCTCACGAGTTCCTCCCAGGCATTTGCCCCAAGCAGAAACCCCCTCACTCCCAGCAGGAAGCAGCCCCTGCCTCCTGGTCTCCAGCTGCCCCTCAGCTGCAGAACTCCAGGGGCCGGAAGGAGAGGCTGGCTCCTGGCTGAGCCCAGAACCCTGGCCCAGCCTCATCTGCCCGCACCCTTCACTTCGACCTCTTCAGGCCGCCACTCTCCACAGAGCAGGTACTTCCCCAGAGGAACACTCTGGAAACTTGCTGGGGCACTTCTGACTTCCACAACCATCTGGAGCAGTGCTATTGAGTTTCCGTGAGTGCGGGCCAGACATGCCAGATACACTGGAAACACACAGGCCTGTCCTCCACGATGAAGTGGTGTCACGTGACTGCAATGTCCCACTGCAAGTCCATGTGGGTGGACCATTGGAAAAACCCACTTATAAATGATCTGAACCTAGACTCTCACAGGGCCACAGGTATTTCAACTCAGCTAAAAACGCCATCCCCCCCCACCATCAATTTTTAGTTCCCATGGAATTTTCTATGAAAATAAATCAGAGGAAGATGTATATTTTTGTTTTTGGGGAACTGAACGTGACTCACCATTGCAGAAAACCGCATCACTGGTAGTGATCGTGGCTGTGGTGTGGAAGGGCCAATGCAAGAGGTGTGCAGCAGAGAGCTCTCTCACCTGGCCCCACATCTGACAGTATCACTGCCGCTTCTAGTGTAGTCATGGCAGAGCATTTACATACTAAAAGAAGCATTATGTTCTTATGGTTTCCTTTTCCCCTCCATATTATAAAGCATTATTATTATTTTTTAAATTCTGTGGGTAGATTCCATTAACTACAAATTTCACTTCAGAATGGTAAAGGGTGCATAAAATATTTATATTATAAAAAAGAGTCTAACAGTCTGAGAGTTTTTGTCTTAAAGGGTCTACATCAGCCTTGACTTTGGGTGTTTGAGGATTTTAGTCTTACGAGTCCATCGACCCGGTGAAGCAGAGAGCTGACCTTGAAATAGACTCTATATGGCTGGTGGTGATTAAAGGGTCTGTCTCTCCCACTGAGGGGGCTTCCCAGGTGGCAGAGTGGTAGATAATCTGCCTGCCAATGCAGGAGATGGGAGAGACGTGGGTTCAATCTCTGGGTGGGGAAGATCCCTTGGAGAAGGAAATGGCCACCCACTCCAGTATTCTTGTCTGGAGAATCCCCATGGATGGAGGAGCCTGGCGGGCTACAATCTGTGGGGTCGCAAAGAGCTGGATATGACTTAGCGACTAAATAACAATGACAGCTCTCCCAGTGGACTGAAAAGTTCCTTGGGAGGTGTTGGGAGCAGGTCTTATTCATTTCTGCCTTCCCTCCTCACACGGGGCCCAGCTTTGAGTTGGGGGACCCAGGAGGCCTCCGTGGGTTCCAGCCCTTCCTTCCTGCGAGGTGTTCAGCGCCGGCAGCAGCTACGTCCCACGAGGAGCTGGGTCTCACTGGGGTGCTGCCTGGCTTGAGAAGCAGATGACTTCATGGAGGAATTGCCCAAGGGTCAGGGGTGCAGGATTGCAGGGGATTATGGGAAGCCTCTCTCTCCCTCTTGACTTTACCAGAAACGCCACCATCTCCAAGCAGGATGTTAATCAGTAACAGCCCCACGGGGGGATCACACTTTGGAATAGCAAATATTTGCTGCAGGCTTTCGGCTACAAGCCCTAACCTTCTGTCTTTGCCCTAAATGAAGGACCTTCCCAGGCACCAGGTGGCCACTCACTGGTAAGAGCAGTAAATCAAAGGGAGACTTCACAGTGTCTGCCTAATGAGGGATGGGGAGAGAAGACCTTCTGTCTCCTCTGGGTGGGTTCCCAGGGGAGGGGGTGGCAACCTGGGCAGCGCTGAGCCCTCATGCCTGGACTGGATGGGGCAGCGAGGAGGTGGGGGAGGTAAGAGGCTTGTTGTAGACACAGGGGCTTCCTCCGCAGAGAGGAGGCCAGCGGAAGAGGCTTTGAAGGCTTGAGATGTCATGCCCACAACAGTCACTTGCAAGCCCCACATAGCTCTCTGGCCTTCTTCCCAGAGACCTGTCTGCCCAAGCAAGTGAGTCCCTGCAGCTTCCAGATCTGGGGGTGGGTTTGCAGCCCCAGGTATATTAAGGGCTGAGAAGTGGTGAGTGAGAGGTTGATTTCTTACTGCTCAGGTTCTATTTAGGGTGCCACATCTCTGTGTCATCCTTAAACAAACAAAAAAAATTGGTTTTTAAATTTTATTTATGTACTTATTTTTGTCTGTGCTGGGTCTTCATGCTGCATGGACTTTTCTTCAGTTGTGGCAACCCGGGGCTACTCTCTAGTTGCAGTCCATGGACTTCTCACTGCAGTGGCTTCTCGTTGTGGAGTACGGGCTCTAGGCGGGCAGGCTTCAGTAGTTGTGGCTCATGGGCTTTGCTCCATGGCATATGGGATCTTCCCGGAGCAGGGATTGAACCTGTGTCTCCTGCATTGGCAGGCAGATTCTTCACCAATGAGCCACCTGGGAAGCCCCTTAGAAAATGAAAGTCATGTCCAACTCTTTGCATCCCCATGGACTATAGCCTGCCAGGCTCCTCTGTTCATGAGATTCTCCAGGCAAGAATACTGGAGTGAGTAGCCATTTTCTTCTCCAGGGGATCTTCCTGACCCAGGGATTGAATCTGGGTCTCCTGCATTGCAGGCAGATTCTTTACCATCTGAGCCACCAGGGAAGCCCCTTAAACAAAATTAATGGCAATTATAATGAAGTAAAGATGAATAGGTTCAGGAATATCAGAGGAATTGCAATTCAGGACAAACTGGCCAATCATAGGCAGTTCCCAAAGAGACAAAGGCCAGGCTGGCTTTTATTAGGTTCTAGGAGGAAGCTGGGGAGCGTTGTTTTGAATAAAAGCTCATTGGAGGAGAATGAGAGTTCAGAGTTATGGCAATTTCTTGTTGGCACCAAGTGATGGGCAGTTTGCTGTTACTAAGGTATGTGGCTGCTGCTAAGTCGCTTCAGTTGTGTCCGGCTCTGTGCGACCCCATAGACAGCAGCCCACAAGGCTCCCCCGTCCCTGGGATTCTCCAGGCAAGAACACTGGAATGGGTTACCATTTCGTTCTCCAGTGCAAGAAAGTGAAAAGTGAAAGTGAAGTCGCTTACTCGTGTCCGACTCTTAGCAACCCCATGGACTGCAAACCTACCAGGCTCCTCCGTCCATGGGATTTTCTAGGCAAGATACTGGAGTGGGTATGTGGAAACCTTCTTTCTTCCTGCTGATCATGAATACTGAGATGAATGGGAATGTGTGACAACCCACCCTACCATCTCCTTCTTCAGGGGGATCTTCCCAAACCAGGGATCAAACCAGCATCTCCTACAGTGGCAGACAGATTCTTTACTACTAGCACCACATGGAAACCATCACAGACAGAAGTGACTCTGAATTTAAGAGTATCTTGCTGTGGGATTAATTTACAAAGGGTTGCTAAAGCCTGTGATATAATGAAGGCATGAACCTGGGTACATTTGGTACACTCCAGCAGGTCTTTACCCAGCACACTTAATGCTGGAGTGACCTATGGAATGCAGGCTTGCCACTTAGAATTGGGCTGCTGCTGCTAAGTCACTTCAGTCGTGTCCGACTCTGTGCGACTCCATGGACTGCAGCCTACCAGGCTCCTCCATCCATGAGATTTTCCAGGCAAGAGTACTGGAGTGGGGTGCCATTGCCTTCTCCATAGAATTGGGCAGAGCTTCCTAAACACTCGCAGAAAACAGCCGAGCATTTCACCGAATAAGGTTATGCCACTCAAGCCACAGAAAGAATGAGGCCCCAGAGGCTGTGACCCTGTTTATCAAAAGCCAAAAGCAATGTGCTAAGTCCCAGAGCCAGGGGGTCATCTTGTAGCCGGCATAGCGAGGACACAGGCCTCTGCATCAACAAGAGGCCTGGGAACCACACCCTGGCAGCACATTTTGCTTCGGGTGGCCTGGCTCAGAGGGTCTCTGCTGATGGAAACTCTGTGAGGTCTGTGGCCTAGTCCCCAGTGGAAACTGGTGGAGGTTTTTCTCCGTGAAATAAGACACCTCCCCACCCACCAATTCAGGTGACAACCATGACCCTATTTGCTCAGGGTCTCCCCCGCCCTGCCTTGGGGAGATAAGCCTCGACCCCTAGGAAGGAAGTGAGGTCACCGGAGGAGGACCCAGGGAGGAGGTGGGCATCAGACATTAAGGACGATCTCTGCCTTCTTTTCTCCCAAGGAAGCCTTGCTGCTGACCGGGCCTCCACGCTGCCCTGATGTGGGCGGTGCTGAGCCTTCTGCTGGCCTGCCTCCTGGCCCAGGCATGGCTGGCGCCAGGTTCCACCCTTGCTTCCCGCTCGCCGGAGGTCCAGGCAGGGCTGGAGACTCTGCTAACTGCCAGGGCCCAAAACAAGACCAACCAGACCAGTGAGAGACTGTGGGCTCCAGAGGAGGAGGAGGGGGAGGAAGACTCCCCTTGGCTTTCGACCGAGGGGCAGAAGCTCTCCAGGGAGGCCTCCAACTTGGGGTTCAGCCTGCTACGTAAGATCTCCCTGAAGCATGATGGCAACGTGGTCTTCTCCCCACTCGGCCTGGCCTGGGCCATGGCTGCCTTGACTCTGGGGGCCGGGGGGCACAGTAGAGCCCAGCTGGAGGAACTCCTCTTGCAGACCTTGAACCAGACCCTACCACCACGCCTGCCTGCCCTCTTCAAGCAGCTGCGAGAGAGCCTCTCCCATAACCCAGAGCTGGGCCTGGCCCAGGGGAGTTTCGCCTTCATCCACAAGGACTTTGACATCAGAGAGACCTTCCTCAATCTCTCCAAGAGGTATTTCGATATGGAGTGTGTGACTGTGAATTTTCGTAACACTTCCCAGGCCAAAAGTCTCATGAATCATTACATGAACCAACAGACGCAGGGGAAACTTCCCAAGCTCTTCGATGAGATTAATCCTGACACTGAATTAATTCTCGTGGATTACATCTTGTTCAAAGGTACTTGGATAACATTCTGCTCTTCCAAAGCCGTGAGTCTCTTTGCCTGTCTCTTCCTTTCCTTCTGGGCCTGTGTCCAGTTGATGCCAAAGGATTTCCTAGGAACATGTTCTCAGGTTTCGCAAACAGATTGAAACATGCATTGAACAGGTAGGATGTACCGGGCACAGTGCCAGACAATGTGTCCATTTGATGCCCCTGCCCTGGGGGCCCCGCGTGCCTGCAGGCCTTACTGATAATTTTCCAGACATGTCTACCTAGCTCTCCTCTGACATTCTGACATGGGGAACCTTTTGGGTTATTTTTTTTTTTAAACTAGATCATCTGAGATATTTAGGGTTACATCTTTGCTCCTTCACCCTCTACTTTTGTGAACTGGGGCAAGTGACAAAGTCGCTTGTCCTCAGATTCTCAGTATAGAAAATGCAAACTCTCCCACCTACTATAGAGAAGTGAGGCTCAGAGAGGTTGGCTAGGTCAAGGTCACAAGGTAAACGGCAGAAGCTGAACTCAGAGGAGGGGTTCATCTCAGGTCCTTTCCATCCTGCCTTTCTCGTGGAGCAGTGGCCTTGCATGGCCACCGTTGTAGCAGGAAGGAGACACTAGGGGACTTGCAATGTCCGGGAGGGGGACTTTCATTGAGCCAGGCCAGACCGATGTCTGTGTGCGGAGTCACGCGCCTGCATGCCGGCGGCCAAGGTGCCCCCTGCTCAGAGCCTCACTGAGCCCAGGACAGGTGGGAACGTCACCGCGTCTGCCGGGGGCCTCTGTCTGCACATTGTATGCACCAAAGGAGCGGTCAGAGAGCCCTTCCTGCAGACAGGGCTGCAGCCAGGCCCAAAGTCTTCTCTAGGTTGGAGCTAACCAACCACAAGGAAGCGAGTATAGACGGAAGTGTGTCCTTCGGGCATCGTCTGGAATGAGTGACTTTTGTTCACCCTGTGTTTTGTCCAGAACAGTGAGGGAGCCACAGGTGGTTAGGGGATATCTCCTTGCTTCAGTGTGTGATTCCAGCAGGTCTTTGGGTAGATTCGTGTGTGTGTGTGTGTGTGTGTGTGTGTGTATTTTACAGGCTTCCCTTGTGGCTCAGTTGGTAAAGAATCCGCCTGCAATGCAGAAGACCTGGATTCAATCCTGGCTTGGGAAGATCCCCTGGAGAAGGAAAAGGCTACCCACTCCAGTATTCTGGCCTGGAGAATTCCATGGATTGCTTAGTCCATGGGGTTGCAAAGAGTTGGACGCGACTGAGTGGCTTTCACCACTTTATTTGTGGCTGTGTCAGGGCTCTTGTTTCGTCACGCTCCATAGTGGTGGCACGCGGCCTTAGTTGCCTCACAGTATGTGGGATGTTCCTGTGTGCCCTGCATTGGACCAGGGATCAAACCTGTGTTCCCTGCATTGGAAGGCAGATTCTGGACCACTAGACAATGAGGGAAGTCCCTGGATTCATGTTTTGTCAGTTGGGAAAGGAGCCTGGGAAAGGCTGATCTTTGGGAAATTTATTCTGGCTGCCTGCATGCATACATGCTAAGTCACTTTAGTCATGTCCGGCTTTGTGCGACCACAAGGACTAGGCCCTAGTCCCTAGGCCCTTCTGTCCATGGAGGTTCTCCAGACAAGAATACTGGAGTGGGTTGCCATGCCTTCCTCCTGACTGCCTGAGCTTTGGGCAAAACAAATCCAATAAAGATACCTTTCCTAGTTGGGCAAAAAGGGGGACAGAACCCTGGCCTTTTATTACTTTGGCAAAAATGATGCTTTAGGGGAGGATCGTTTCTACAATGAGTTCCTTTCTTACCTGTTCAGGGAAATGGCTGATCCCTTTTGACCCTGCTCTTACTGAAATGGACACTTTCTACCTGGACAAGTACAAGACGGTCAAGGTGCCCATGATGTACAAGTCAGGCAAGTTTGCCTCCACTTTTGATAAGAATTTTCGTTGCCATGTCCTCAAGCTGCCCTACCGAGGAAACGCCTCCATGCTGGTGGTCCTCATGGGGAGGATAGGTGACCACCTCACCCTTGAAGACTACTTGACCACAGACCTGGTGGACGTGTGGCTTAGGAACATGAAAGCCAGGTACAGCTCTCCTGTCGCCCTGCCCCAGCTCAGCCTCCCCTTCCCTGTGGGCACTCGCAATTTCATTCTGCGCCTCTCCTGCCCCATGGCGGGCTCCCTGATGGCAGGGGCTACACTTGTCCTGTTTTCCACTCTGTCAGCATCTGTCACAGTGCGTGCCTCCTTGTTCACTTGGCCAGTCCTCATCAAGGCTCTCCCACTTGTCAGGCGTGATGTATGCATGATGCTAGCCCTCCTCAGGGAGCTCACATTCTAGTGAGGTGCAGGTGGGCACCAGGGGAGGCCAGGCCAAGAAGGTAGACGTAGGCAAACACCTAAGATGAAGGAGGGCTGTGAGGGTGCCCTGAGGGAGAGAAGAGTTACAGGTGGAAGTGTGAAAGTTCTGCTTTGGGAGCCTGCTTGGTGGGGGTTCGAGGCACAGTGAGGTGGCCGGTGAGGCTGCCGCAGTTTGGAGGTGAGGTTGCAGGGGAACCAGCAGCCGTCACCCAGGACTGTACATTACAGGCCCTGGGAAAGACTTGGGCTTTTTCCAAAAGAGATGGGAAGCCACTGGAGCCAAGCTGAGCAGCAACATGGTCTGTGCTTGTTGAGAAGAGATGCTGGGGCCATGTGGTAGGAGCAAGGGGACCAGTCACGTGGTCAGCATAACCGCCCAGATCAGGACAGTGGCAGGTCGTGGCAGCGGAGGTAAGGAGGAGCAGCGGGTCCTGGATCTGTGAACCTGGAAGTCACGGGATTGGCCCATGGACGGGATGTGGGCGAGAGAGAAAGGGGGGAGACAAAGATGAAGGTTT